>NC_062575.1:17171829-17481156 GCF_022837055.1 Prionailurus viverrinus | reverse complement strand
TATTTTTTTTTTAAAAAAAAAATTTTTTTTTTTCAACGTTTATTTATTTTTGGGACAGAGAGAGACAGAGCATGAACGGGGGAGGGGCAGAGAGAGAGGGAGACACGGAATCGGAAACAGGCTCCAGGCTCTGAGCCGTCAGCCCAGAGCCCGACACGGGGCTTGAACTCCCGGACCGCGAGATCGTGACCTGGCTGAAGTCGGACGCTTAACCGACTGCGCCACCCAGGCGCCCCGTGATTTTATATTTAAAATGTTTTTTCTGTAGGCTGAATATAGCTAAAATCATGCTTTTATATCCAATCTGGCCATCTTTGCCTTTTAGTTAGGCTATTGAAACCATTTATATTTAATATGATTATTGTTATGCTTAGCCTTAAATCTGTCATCTTGCTATTGGTTTGTCCTATTGTCATCTTTTCTCTTTCTCCTTTTGTACTAATTGGACCTTTTTATGATTTCATTTTATCTGATCTTTTAGTTCATTAGTTAGAACTCTTTAATTTTTTTCTTTCTTTTTCCTTTTCCTTTTCCTTTTTTGAGAGCTAGAGAGAGCACCCAAGTGAGGAGGGGCAAAGGGGGAGGGAGAGAGTCTTAAGCAGGCTCCATGCCCAGTGCTGAACCTGACTAGGGCTTGATCTCACAACTGTGAGATTGGATGCTTAACCAACTGAGCCACCCAAGCACCCCATTTCACCTTTTTAGTGTTAGGGTATATAGTATGTGTCTTTAACTTAACACCACTTACTTTTAAGTGACGATATACTGTTTCACCTTGAGTAAAAACAAATAAAACCTTGGATTTGGATTTCTTTGTATTTGTATTAATATTGTCATATATTATACTTTTACATGTTAGAATTACCATGTTATGTTGTAATTACTTTGATGAAACTCAAGTATCTTTTAAAGAGATTTAAATAATAAGAAAAAATCTATTACCATGCTGTTAATTCTGGTTATATCTTAATTCCTTTAATTCCTTTATATAAATCCATATTCCTGTCTGGTAGCATTTTCCTTTTGTTTGAAGAGATTCTTTTATCTATTATTTTTTTTAATGTTTATTTTTGAAAGAGAGCATGAATTGGGGAGGGGCTGAGAGAAGGAGACAAAGAATCTGAGGCAGGCTCCAGGCTCTGAGCTGACAGCAGACAGCCTGATGTGGGGTTTGAACTTTCAAACCAAGAGATCATGACCTGAACCATAGTCACAAGCTTAACCCACTGAGCCACCCAGGTGCCCCTGAAAGGCTTCTTTTAACATTTCTTGTAGTGCAGGTCTGCTGGTGATGAATTCTTCTAGCTTTTGTGTATTTGAAAAAGTCTTTTTCTTATCAAACATATTTTCATTGTATTTAACATTCCAGATATCCTCAAATCTGGAAGTTCACTGGATTCTGCCTCACTCTTTGCTCTCCCTGTACAATGACCTAGAACCTCCCTCAAGGCAGTAAGCTGGGGCAGTCTTGGGGCTCATCACATTGATTTTGCATGTTTAAGGGATCATTGTTTTCCACTGCCTAATAGCCAGTGTTTTAAACTGTTTTTGACTGTTGACACTGTTATTTTGACTGTTACCTAGTTGTTTATGGTAGTAGGGTCAGTTTGGTTTCTGCTACTCCATGATGATTGGGAAGTCCCTATAATGGGATTCTAGTCAGATTTGCATTTTAAAAAAGATTTCCTTCATATGTTTAGCTCTGGTATGTTTGGTGCAAGCAGGTGTCTGAATGTTGATTCATCTTTGAAATTCATCTTGAAAATTGTACCTTTTATCATATAATTATGTATTTTTATTTTATACTTAAATTTATATTTCATTGGGTCCCCCTGGGTGGCTCAGTCACTTAAGCTTCCGACACTTGGTTTTGGCTCAACTCATGATCTCACAGTTTGTGGGATTGAGCCTCACGAGGGGCTCTGTACAGAGCCTGCTTAGGATTCTCTCTCTCCCTTTCTCTCTGTCACTCCCCTGCTTGTGCACTAGTGCACATGTGCTCTCAAAAATAAACATTAAAAAAATTTGTATTTCATTATTTTTGCTATTCATGTTGCTACTTCTGCTCTGTTTTCTGTCTGCCTGGAATATTTTTAGCCATCCCTTCATTTGGTTTTACTGTTTCATTTTTATTTAATGATTTTAATGTTTTTTTTCTTCTAATTTTTTTTGTTCATGTTAGCCATTCTGACAGGTGTGAGGTGGTATCTCATTGTGGTTTTGATTTGTATTTCCCTGAGGGGTGATATTGAGCATTTTTTCATGTGTCGGTTGGCCATCTGGATGTCTTCTTTGGAGAAGTGTCTATTCATGTCTTTTGCCCATTTCTTCACTGGATTGTTTGTTTTTTGGGTGTTGAGTTTGATAAGTTCTTTGTAGATTTTGGATACTAACCCTTTATCTGATATGTCGTTTGCAAATATCTTCTCCCATTCCGTCTGTTGCCATTTAGTTTTGCTGATTGTTTCCTTCGCTGTGCAGAAGCTTTTTATTTTGATGAGGTCCCAGTAGTTCATTTGTGCCTTTGTTTCCCTTGCCTCTGGAGACGTGTTGAGTAACAAGTTGCTGCGGCCAAGATGAAAGAGGTTTTTGCCTGCTTTCTCCTCAAGGATTTTGATGGCTTCCTGTCTTACATTGAGGTCTTTCATCCACTTTGAGTTTATTTTTATATATGGTGTAAGAAAGTGGTCCAGTTTCATTCTTCTGCATGTCACTGTCCAGTTTTCCCAAAGATTGGATAATCTTTACTGCTATGTCAGATTACTTGGCCATACGTTTGTGGGTCCATTCCTGGGTTCTCTATTCTGATCCATTGATCTGAGTGTTCTTTTGCCAGTACCATACTGTCTTGATGATTACAGCTTTGTAGTATAGCTTGAAGTTCGGGATTGTGATGCCTCCTGCTTTGGTTTTCTTCTTCAAGATAGCTTTGGCTATTTGGGGTCTTTTCTGGCTCCATTCAAATTTTAGGATTATTTATTCTAGCTCTGTGAAGAATACTAGTGTTATTTTGATAGGGATTACATTGAATATGTAGATTGCTTTGGGTAGTATTGATATTTTGACAATATTTGTTCTTCCTATCCAGGAGCAGGGAATCTTTTTCCATTTTTTTGTGTCTTCTTCAGTTTCTTTAATAAGCTTTCTATGGTTTTTTTTTTTTAAATTTTTTTTTTCAACATTTTTTATTTATTTTTGGGACAGAGAGAGACAGAGCATGAACGGGGGAGGGGCAGAGAGAGAGGGAGACACAGAATCGGAAACAGGCTCCAGGCTCCGAGCCATCAGCCCAGAGCCTGACGCGGGGCTCGAACTCACGGACCGCGAGATCGTGACCTGGCTGATGTCGGACGCTTAACCGACTGCGCCACCCAGGCGCTCCGCTATGGTTTTAAGTGTATAGATTTTTCACCTCTTTGGTTAGACGTATTCCTGGGTATTTTATGTTTTTTGGTACAATTGTAAATGGGATTGATTCTGTGATTTCTCTTTCTGTTGCTTCATTATTGGTGTATAGGAATGCAACTGATTTCTGTGTGTTGATTTTATATCCTGCAACTTTGCTGAATTCATGAGTCAGTTCTAGCAGTTTTTTGGTGGAATCTTGAGGGTTTTCCATAGAGAGTATCATGTCATCTGCAAAGAGTGGAGGCTTGACCTCCTCCTAGCCAATTTGGATGCCTTTTATTTCTTTGTGTTATCTGATTGCAGAGGTAAGACTTCCAATACTATGTTGAATAACGGTGGTGAGAGTGGACATCCCTGTCTTGTTCCTGATGTTAGGGGGAAGGCTCTAAGTTTTTCCCCATTGAGGATGATATTAGTGTTGGGTTGTTCATGTATGGCTTTTATGATCTCGAGGTGTGTTCCTTCTATGCTTAGTTTCTTGAGGGTTTTTATCAAGAAAGGATGCTGTATTTTGTCAAATACTTTCTCTGCATCTCCTGAGAAGATCATACAGTTCTTATCCTTTCTTCTGTTGATGTGATGAATCATGTTAATTGTTTTGCGGATATTGAACCAGCCCTGCATCCTAGGTATAAATCCCACTTGGTCGTGGTGAATAATTTTTTAAATGTATTGTTGGATCCGGTTGGCTAATGTCTTGTTGAGGATTTTTGCATCCATGTTCATCAGGGAAATTGGTCTATAGTTTTCCTTTTTAGTGGGGTCTCTGTCTGGTTTTGGAATCAAGGTAATGCTGGCTTCATAGAATGAGTTTGGAAGTTTTCCTTCCATTTCTATCTTTTGGAATAGCTTCAAGAGAGTAGGTGTTAACTCTTCCTTGAATGTTTGGTAGAATTTCCCTGGAAAGCCATCTGGCCATGGACTCTTGTTTTTTGGGAGATTTTTGATTACTAATTCGATTTCCTTACTGGTTATGGGTCTGTTCAAATTTTCTATTTCTTCCTGTTTCAGTTTTGGTAGTGTATATGTTTTTAGGAATTTGTCCATTTCTTCCAGAGTGCCCATTTTATTGGCATATAATTGCTCATAATGTTCTTTACTATTGTTTTTATTTCTGCTGTGTTGGTTGTGATCTCTCCTCTTTCATTCTTGATTTTATTTATTTGGGTCCTTTTTCTTTTTGATCAAACTGGCTAGTGGTTTATCAATTTTGTTAATTCATTCAAAGAAACAGGTTCTGGTTTCATTGATCAGTTCTGTTTTTTGGTTTTGATAGCATTAATTTCTGCTCTTATTATTTCCTGTCTTCTGCTGTTTTTGGATTTTATTTGCTGTTCTTTTTCCAGCTCTTTAAGGCATAAGGTTAGGTTGTGTATCTGAAATCTTTCTTCCTTCTTTAGGAAGGCCTGTATTGCTATATACTTTCCTCTTATGACCGCCTTTGCTGCATCCCAGGGGTTTTGGGTTGTGGTACTATCATTTTCATTGGCTTCCATATGCTTTTTAATTTCCTCTTTCACTTCTTGGTTAGCCCATTCATTCTTTAGTAGGATGTTCTTCAGTCTCCAAGTATTTGTTACCCTTCCAAATTTTTTCTTGTTGTTGTTTTCGAGTTTCATAGCCTTGTAGTCTGTGCTTGGTATGCTTGGTATGATCTCGATCTTTTTGTACTTGCTGAAGGCTGATTTGTGTCCCAGTATATGGTCTATTCTGGAGAACGTTCCATGTGCACTGGAGAAGAATGTATATTCTGCTTTAGGATGAAATGTTCTGAATATATGTGTTACGTCCATTTGGTCTGGTGTGTCATTGAAAGCCATTGTTTCCTTGTTGATTTTTTGATGAGATGATCTGCCCATTGCTTTGAGTGGGGTATTGAAGTCTCCTACTATTATGATATTACTATCAATGAGTTTCTTTATGTTTGTGATTAATTGATTTATATATTTGGGTGCTGCCACATTTGGCACATAAATGTTTACAATTGTTAGGTCTTCTTGAAGGATAGACCCCTAAAGTATGATATAATGCCCCTCTTCATCTCTTGATACAGTCTTTATTTTAAAGTCTAGATTGTCTGATATAAGTATGGGTACTCTGGCTTTCTTTTGTTGACCATTAGCATGATAGATGATTCTCCATCCCCTTACTTCCAGTCTGAAGGTGTCTTCTAGGTCTAAAGTGGGTCTCTTGTAAACAGCATATAGTTGGATCTTGTTTTCTTATCCATTCTGTTACCCTCTGTCTTTTGATTGGAGTATTGAGTCCAGTGACGTTTAGAGTGAGGACTGAAAGATATGAATTTATTGCCATTATGATGCTTGTAGAGTTGGAGTTTCTGGTGGTGTTCTCTGGTCCTTTCTAATCTTTGTTTCTTTTGGTATTCATTCATTCATTCATGCATGCATGCATGCATTCATTCATTCATTCATCTTTTTTCTCCCCTCAGAAAGTCTCCCTTAAAATCTCTTGCAGGGCTGGTTTAGTGGTCACAAACTCCTTTAATTTTTATTTGTCTAGGAAACTTTTTATCTCTCCTTATATTTTGAATGACAGCCTTGCTGGATAAAGAATTCTTGGCTGCATATTTTTCTGATTCAGTACATTGAATATATCCTGCCACTACTTCCTGGCCTGCCAAGTTTCTGTGGATAGGTCTGCTGCAAACCTGATCTGTCTTCCCCTTCCTAGGTTAAGGACTTTTTTTCCCTTGCTGCTTTCATGATTCTCTCCTTGGCTGAGTATTTTGTGAATTTAACTATGATATGCCTTGTTGATGGTCGGTTTTTATTGAATCTAATGGGAGTCCTCTGTGCTTCCTGGATTTTGATGTCTGTGTCTTTCCCCAGGTTAGGAAAGTTTTCTGCTATGATTTGTTCACATAACACTTCTACCCCTACTTCGCTCTCTTCCTCTTCTGGGACCCCTATGATTCTGATGTTGTTCCTTTTTAATGAGCCACTGATTTCTTTAATTCTTAAATCGTGCTCTTTTGCCTTAATCTCCCTCTTTTTTTTTCTGCTTCATTATTTTCCCTAAGTTTGTCCTCTATATCACTGAATCTTTGTTCTGCCTCATCCATCCTTGCCGCCATGGCACCCATCCGTGATTGCAGCTCAGTTATAGCATTTTTTATTTCATACTGACTAGTTTTTACTTCTTTTATCTCCACAGAAAGGGATTCTAGTCTATTTGCAACTCCAGCTAGTATTCTTATTATCGTGATTCTAAACTCTGATTCAGACATCTTGCCTCTATCTGGGTTGGTTAAATCCCTGGCTGTCGTTTCTTCGTGCTCTTTGTTTTGGGGTGAATTCCTTCATTTTGTCATTTTCAAGGGAGAAAGGGAATTAATGAGGTAGAAAAATTAAAATTAAAAGAATTAAAATTAAAAAATTAAAATTAAAAAATTAAAAACACATATACAAAAAAATCGAATAAATGATGCTAGAACCTAGATGTGTTTTGGTCTGGGTGTTGAAAGTGGTTTGATAGATTAGAGAAAAAAAGAGGGGGGGAAAGGAAATCATTTGAGAATTTGAAAAAAATGACTACACTGAAGTGGACTAAAATGAAATGATGGAAGTAAAATAGAATTTGAAAAAAACTTACACAAAAGTAAAGAATATAGTAGAAAAAATTAAGGAAAATATTTTTAATAAAAATTAAAAATAAAAATAACTTTTTTCTCTTTCTGTATTCAAGAAAAATAAATGAAAAAGAAAAAAAATGGAAATAGTTTGAAAATTTGAAAAAGTGAATACACTGAAGTAGACTAAACTAAAATGATGAAAGTAAAATAGATTTTGAAAAAATTTACACAGAAGTAAAAAATACAGTAAAAAATTAATAAAAATTGAAAATAAAAATGAATTTTTTTTTCTCTTTCTGTATTCAAGAAAAAGAAAAGTGAAAAAGAGAGGGGGGAAAACAAGTCGAATAGATGGATCTGCTAACATACTGAAATACAACTGAAATTACTTCGTTTTCCCCTAGAAGTCAGACTATGAAGTGCTTCATAGTCCATAAACTAAGCAGGCAGTGAGACTTGTGTTCTTGAAGACCGAGGTTGGCCCAGTTGGGTGGGGCTTAGTGTAATGGCTCCATTGGATGGCACTGCTAGCCTATGGGGTGGATTGTTGTGGTGCTTGTAGGTGCATATGCACACGCGTGGGAGCGGTGAAAATGGCATCGCCCAGCTACCCAGTCTCTAGTATCGCAACTCTGTTCTCCCCATGAGCAATTGTGCACCCATCCTCTGTCTTCAGCTTTCATCCACTCCCTGCTTTTTCATTTCAGCTTTCATTCACTCCCCTTACTTCTGAAGGACTGTGGCTTTGACCCCTTGTGCCCCTCTGTGGGAGGATCTCACTGAGCAGTGGCCGAATGTCAGCTGCTCCCAGGAATGCTTGCTGGATCCTGCTTCTGCTGGTGCCCTGAGACTGAGGCCAGGTGCCAGCCCACCCCAGAAAAAGTTCACAAGATAGTGTAGCAGCAGTGTTTCAGGGATTATGGAAAATCACAACACACATCTGGCACCAGGCTTCACCCTTAATGACCTTGTTCCAGCACCAGCGAATGTGGCCCTTCTTTGGGGTCTGCTGGGACCAGATGGCTTCAACAGTCTCTACCAAATGTCCTTCCATCAGTGGAACCACTTTTTCCCATGTGGCCCAAGAACCTCCCAGACCACACTCTGCTCCTGGAATTGCCCTTCCCACCACAGCACCTCCAGGTATTGAGCTGCGGAGTTGCAGACTCTGTGCTCCTCTTGTTTACAGTCTTAATGGAATTTAAACCCTCTCCTTTCTCTCTTTTTAGTTTAGTCCCTGTGGCTGTTTCCAATTTTCCACTTTCTCTCCAGATGCTTTTGGGGAGGGGTGCTTTTCCAGTATTCTTCCCTCCCTCCCCCATCTCAGTCCTCTGTCTGCCTGCAAAAGCAGGGCACTGCCTGCTTCGGCTTGTTGCTCCTGAAGTTCACCTCTCTGTGGTGCTGAATTCTGTGGTTCAGGTTGTGCAGATTGTTGTGTTAATCCTGAAATCAGTTTTCTAGGTGTGCAGGATGGTTTAGTGTTGGTCTGGCTGTATTTCATGGATGCGAGACACACAAAAAAACTTCCAAGCTATTCAATCATCTTGGCTTCCCCTCTGGTGTTACTGTTTTAAATTTATATTTTATTTTAATCAAAGTACATAATATTACATAATATTGCAAAGCATATAATACATAATATTGCAGGTATCTTTAGTCTTGAGGCTTATTTGGTAATTGCTTCATATTTCTTGTCATTTTATTTTACTATATATATCTATCACTAATTCCACTCCATATTATTTGCCAAGTTGCTATGATTAAGAATTGATAATGTCTCAGTGCTGTTCTTTCTCTCTCTTTTTTTTCTTAACATTTTTTTCATTTTTGAGAGACAGAGCCTGAGCACGAGCAGGGGAAGGGCAGAAAGAGAAGGAAACACAGGATATGAAGTAAGTCTAGGCTGTCAGCACAGAGCCCCACATGAGGCTTAAACTCACAAACTGAGATCATGTCCTAAGCCTAAGTGAGATGCTTGACTGAGCCATGCAGGCACCCTTCAGTGTTACTCTTCATTTAAGCATTCCTTCTGAAACCATCCAACATTGTGCTCCAGTATAGATTGCTTGCTTTCTAAATCTTCTGCACAGCCATTACCCTGGGACTTCTCTTAGAATCATTCTGTGAATTCTTGTCATCATTTCTTGGTGTTGGATCCACTATTTTCTGTATTCTAAGTCTTCCTCTTTCTTGTTTGAAGCTCTCTGTTTTGTCACATACTTGAGTAGCTTCCTGAGAAATAATGCATGGGAGATTTTTTTTTTTTTGAGATGTTCTATGTGTGAACATGTCTTTGCTCACCCATTTGATTACTACTTGGCTAGATCTAAAATTCTAAACTGGGAGCACCTGGGTGGCTCATGTGGTTGAGTGTCCTACTTTGGCTCAGGTCATGATCTTGCAGTTTGTGGGTTTGAGCCCTGTGTCGAGCTCTGTGCTGACAGCTCAGAGCCTGGAGCCTGCTTCAGATTCTGTGTCTTCCTCTCTCTCTGTCCCTCCCCTGCTCATGCTCTGACTTTCTCTCAAAAATAAATATTAAAATTCTAAACTGGAATTTCATTTTTCCCTTAGTTTTTCTGAGGAAAAAATAGTAGTTTTCACAGTTGCTGTTAGGAAACTAAATGCAATTCTAACTTGTAATCCTTAGAATGCTTTTTTTTTTTCACTTCAGACATTTTTAGATGTTTTTCTTTTTTGAAACAGATGATGTGCCCTGGAAGGAGTCTCCTTGAATTCATTGTATTGGGGACAGCTAGGCCTATTTAATCTGGAAACTCAAGTTCTTTAGTTACAGAGGGTTTTAAAAAGATTACTTGACAATTTACTTCTCTCCATTTTCTCTTTTTTGGAGCTCTTATTAATACTTGATCTTCAGTCAGAATTTATGATGTTCTCCTGGCTTCACATGGTAATTTGAAGTAGGTTTTGCTAGCATATTCATTTGCCAGATGAAGAAACAGCTCAGAGAGGTTAAGGAATTTGTCTGGGATTACACAGGTAGTAAATAGTAGAGCTAGCTTTCAATCATGACTGTGCAGAGTTAGGGTATGGACTTTAACTCTTCTTTATACTCAAGTTCATTGAACTGCAGCCTTTAGAGTTACTTGATGTGCTCTACTGGAACTGTGCAGCTAACAATTACCTCATTTGGCTGCTGGCCTGGGTTTATTATTCTCTGATCAACTGAGTTTAGTAGTTGGATACATTTCCAGACTCAAGTACTTGATAATATTCTTAATTACTACCTTTCTATTGTTTTTCAGGGTTTCTGTGTATTTTTACATTTTTAAAAGTTGCTTTTTTGGATTTCAGGATGGAAAAGAGATAAATACTTTCTTTAATATGAATTCCCATTGATTTGTTTTCAGCTTTCTGTTGATACCTTTATATTAAATATGGTGTAACTAGATTTATTTTTAATGCATTAGTTGAGTTTTTTTTTTATTATTTATTTTTTAAAGTATTTATTTTTGAGAGAGAGACACACAGAGTGTGAGTGAAGAAGGTGCAGAGAGAGAGGGAGACACAGAATCTGAAGCAGGCTCCAGGATCAGCTCTCTGCATAGAGCCTGAGCCTGACACGGGGACTCAAACTCACCAACTGTGAGATCATGACCTGAGCTGAAGTCATTAGCTTAACCAACTGAGCCGCCAAGAGAGTTTCTTTCTCTTAAGCTAAGACCTAATTACCTTGATTATATAGTTTACATTTTTATGTTTATTTGCCTACTTATAATTTTATTCATAGTTTTTGTGAGGATTAGTGACTTAATATATGTAATACACAAAGAACAGTTTGTGGTAAATGATAAGTACCATATAAATGTCAACTGTCATCCATTATTATTTTCATATTAGAACAAGATTTCTGCGAGAGAGGCTATTCTTGCAATGAATTTTGTTCTTAAAAACACTTTGGCTTCTTTCTTCTTATTACCATTTCTCAGAGAATAAGGAATGTTTTCTTCCTTATCATTTCTCTTCCATTCTCACTAAGCTAAGATAACTTAGTACTTGATTCCAGTTTATTATCAGAATTTCTCTTATATTAGGTGATATGTGATCTGACTCATTGCATTTTTACAAATGTCTTCCTTTCATATTTTTGCTGGATTCCAGAATTCTTAGGATTCATTTTTCCCCCTCTAAATAATCTTAAAAATGTGATTCCATTATCATCTATATTTTAGTGTTGGAGATGAATGTCTGATATCAGCCTAATTTTTTTCTTTATTGCTTGTGCTTTCTGCCTTGAAGATTGTGATACTTTCTTTTAATCCTTGGAATTAAGAAATTCTTAAGGATATCCCTGAATGTATGTTTGTTAGCAGTTTTACCTGGAACTCTTGAGCCTTTTCCCCCTGCAGGCTTTAGCTTCAGGGAAAATTTCTCTTACTGTTCAATTATTGTCTTTTCTCTATAGCTTCACTTTTCTCCTTCTGGAAATCTTAGTATTCACATCTTGGATTTCTGGTGTCTATTCCCTCAAGTCTTGGATCTTTTTTTCCTTGGCTTTAATCTCTTTGTACTTTTTTCTGGATTAAAAATGTTTCTTTTATTTGAACTTCCATACTATTGTTATTTCAGGACTCAGCAGTGACGATTTGTCTTTCCAATAAATGTACTTACTATTTATGTAATCTTAAAGTGTTAATAGACTTTCTAAGTTTATTACTAATGGATAAAATTATAAAGGAAATTATTGATACCTTTGTCCATAAAAAAAACAAAGGTGAGAAATAAACCAAAAAAACAGGCACCTGGGTGGCTCAGTTGGTTAAGAGTCAGACTTGGCTCAAGTCAAGAGCTCAGGGTTCCTAGGTTCGAGCACCACACCTGGCTCTGTGCTTACAGCTCTGAACTTGGAGTCTGCTTCAGATTCTGTGTCTCCCTCTCTCTCTTGCCCTCCCCTACTCACGCTCTTTCTCAAAAATAAACAACAAAAAAATTAAAAACAAACTCAAAAAACAACTTTAATACATGTGACAAAGTGCTAATATTTTATGTATTAAGTTGTTAAAAATAAAGAATTTGAACACACCAACAGAAAAAAAGAGTAAAACATATTAACAGAAAATTTACCAAAGAAATAGATACATCCAATAAACATTATATATTTTCTTTAATTTATTTTAGAGAGAGTGAGAAAGCGTCAGTGAGCAGGAGAGAGGGGCAGAGGGAGAGAGAATCTTAAGTAAGCTCCATGCTCAGCGAAGAACCTAATGCAGGGCTCAATCCCATGACCCCGAGATTATGACCTGAGCTGAAATCAAGAGTTGGACATTGATCTGAGTCACCCATGTGCCCCTTTGAAAACATTTTTAAACCTTACTAGTAGTCAAAGAAATGTAAAGCAAAAATAATACATAAATATAGCAATATTAAAAAAAAATTTAATGTTTATATTTTTAGTTTTGAGAGGCAGAGAGACAAAGAGAGACAGAGACAGAGTGTGAATGGGGGAGAGGCAGAGAAAGAGGGAGGCACAGAATCTGAAGCAGGCTCCAGGCTCTGAGCTGTCAACACAGAGCTAGTCGTGGTGCTTGAACCCATCGAAATCATGATCTGAGCTGAAGTGAGATGCTTAAGCAACAGAGCCACCCAGGTGCCCCAATAAGGTAATATTTTTGAAAGATTATTTTCATGGATTATGAAGAATAATACAGATAACTCTTCTGTATTAGGATATATTTGGCTGCAAGTAACAGAAAACCCACTTCAAATAACTTCAGTGATATTTATTGTCTCTCATTGTTTGAATTTCAGAAGACTGGCTTGTTTCAGGGGTTCAACAGTATTATTTAGAACCTGTTTTGTTTTGTTTTTTTTTTTAACGTCTCTCCTTTCTGCTTTCTGTAGTTTCAGCTTCATCCTAAGGCTGGCTTGAGGCTATCAACAATTCCTAAGATAGTCTGTTGCCTTATCTACTTGCAGGAGGAATGACAGGAATGATAGGAGGGAGAGGAAGTTGTTTTCACAGAAATGCTCAATTTCTATAGGTCTTATTGGCCCAACTTACGACATGAGCCTATCCCATTAAATTGCTCAGCTTAGGTTGGAGCTATGTGTTTCATTCACAGATACGGAGTGGGGCTACCTTCAACCTAAGGACATAGGTTGGATGGCAGAGAGATGAGAAGGCTGCATGAAAATTACCAAGAGACAGATAAAAGGTTTAGGGAAAGCACATAAAGTGTCCATTATCCATGCATTTCTCTGGGCATAAAAAGTGGTATATACATTCTGTCATGAAACTGGCAATAAGAATTGAAATCTTAAAATGTGCTTATAATGTTACTCAGAAATTGTGTTCTTTGGAACTTATCTCAGAATCATGGATATATATAAATATCCAGCTATTATGTATCTAAAGTTGAAGCATTTTGACTAACTACCAGTTTGGAACAATTTACATATCCAACCACATGGTTTCGATTAAAGTGTGCATAGAATATTCAATATTCATACAATAGAATACTACTTAAAATGAAAAATGCTATCAAGAATATTTAATAACATGGAAATAGACCACTGCCATTAAGTGGAGAACTCAACAAAAAAATATCCTTTTGGAAAAAACCATATGTATTCATACAACAAAAATAAGAATACCAAAATGTTAATAGCGGTTATCTTTTGTAGAAATAGTTTTTTGTGGGGCACCTGGGTGGCTCAGTTGGCGAAGCATCCACTACCTGCTCAGTTCATGATCTCATGGTTTGTGGGTTCCAGTCCTGTGTTGGGCTTTGTTCTGAGACTTCAGAGCCTAGACCCTGCTTCAGATTCTGTCTCCTTCTCTCTTTGCCCATCCCCTGCTCACACTCTATCTCTCTCTCTCAAAAATGAATAAAAAATTTTTTAAAAAGATAGGTTTTTTGCATATTGGTATTTTTATAAATTTCTTAAAATCTTCAATATTTTAATTTCTTCATTTCTGATATTTATGCCTTCTTTTTCTTACTGCATGGGCTGGAAACTCCAGTACAATTTGAAAAGAATTGGTGAGAATGAGCATCTTCATATTATTCCTGATCTTAGGGAAAAAAGGTTACTCTTTAACCATTACGTATGATCATAGGTATGGATTTTGTAGATGTCCTTCAACAGTTGAGAAATTTTAAAAGAATTTCTGATTTGTTGAGAGGTTTTATTGTAAGAGGTATTAAGTATTGTCAGATGATTTTTTTTTCATCTGTTAAGATGATCATATGATTCCCCCCCTTATTCTGTAAATGTAGTATATTGATTTTGAAATGTTAAATCAACTTGCATTCTTGAGTTAAACTGCACTTCATTATGAAATATTATTTTAATATATTGCTAGATTCAGTTTGATAATACCTATTTTTTTAAAGATTTTATTTTCTTAAAATAATCTCTACACCCAATTTGGGGCTGAAACTCACAACCCTGAGATCAGGTCGCATGCTCTCCTGACTGAGCCAGCTAGGTGCCTCAATTTGCTAACATATTCTTAAAGATTTTTATTCTTAAGTTCATGAGGGATACCTGTCAGTAATTTGACCTTTATCAAGTTTCTGTGTTTGCTTTGTAAAACAAGTTGGGAAATATTCCCCCTTTCCATTTTCTGAAACCATTTGTATATCAGTTTCTATTTAAGCTTTATTAATTTGTGTGGAATTTTGTCATTTCATGTAAGTTGTTGAATTTATTGGCAGTTTATGCTTTTATATCTTAAGGATCTATAATGTTGACATTTTTATTTCTGGTAATGGTAGTAGATTCTTTTTTCTTGATTGCTAGAGGCTTAAATAATTTCAAAGAATTAAGTTTTGTTGACTTTCTTTACTGTTTTTTGTTTCCTTGATTTCCATTCTAATTTTTATTCTTCTACTTACTGTGGGTTTCATTTGCTATACTTCTTTTGAGCTTCTCAAGGTAGAAGCTTAGATTATTGACTTTATATATTCATTTAAATTATGAATTTAAGTTTAAGAATTGAAATTTCCTGTTAAGCACTGGTTAGACTGCACCCCCAGATTTTTGATATGTTATGCTTTTATTATTTTTTAATTGCATGATTTCTTCTTTTGCCCATGGTAATTCAAGGGCGCATGGTTCAAATTTCAAATATTTTGGGGATATTCTAGGTATCTGTTTGCTACTAAGTTTTGTTACATTGTTGTGATCAGAGAATGTTCTCTATATCATTTCAGTTTTTGAATATTTATTGAGACTGGTTTTATGAGCCAACATGTTTATCTTACTGACTTTTCCTTGTGCACTTAGAAAGAATGTGTGTTCTACTTATAACACTTTGCATGATAGAAGATAATCCTGTAACATACTTTAAAATCACTAATCCTGAGACCTTTTAAAATTGACAGTCTTGAGACAGAAGAGTGAAATAGTTGACATTTATCTTTTTCTTCCCCACTAGGATTATTTATTCCCTCAACCCACACCCAGAGTTTTCTGTGGTATGTTTACCCTTCTATAAGTATGTCTTTTCAAATCACTTTTAAACAGTTGTTAAAAAGGCTAATACAATTTTTGAGGATTGCTTAAGATAGTACTTTTTTATTTTAAAAAGTATATCTCAGATTATTAAAGGAATGGAGCTGAATGTCAGTATTTTAGGCTTTAAGAATTCATAGATCCCAATTGTCTGTTTCTGTACCAAGTTAAACATAAACATCAGCTATGAAGGTGATCCTTTATCTGCTGTTTTCATTGTCATATGAATGCGTGAGTGAAGTAAAAGGAATAAATCCAACGCTTGACTTTCAGGTATTTTGTACAGCTATATTAATGCTGGTAGAACTTCCTTATACTTGACTTTGTATATTGAACTTTCCTAGCAGATAGAACATGATCCATAAAACCAGTGTGATGAGAACGAGCCTGTTTCACTTGAGAAAGTAAAAGGGGCCAGTAAAGCTAGACTATGGAAAATCGAAGGACATTAATAAGATAGAGCTAAACTTGAGAGAGTTTGTGCAGTTGCTGAGGATTTTTGTCTTCATGCGCATATCAGACAGAGAGCATGGGAGAGATTTAAACAGAAGATCGTATGTTTTGAAGATGGTGCTTCAGAAAGACCACTCTGGCTACATGATAGAACATTGACTGGGGGGTGGGGAGGGGGGGTGGTTCAAGAGGGATTGTGGGAAAGATTTGGAGATGGATTGCCAGTGTCTAAGCAAGACATAATGGCAGCTTGGATTATAGTGGTGATGGTGTAGGTAAAGAGATGTGAACAGATCCAAAAGACTAAAGTAAACCAGACCTGTTTATAGATTGGCTATGAATGGGAAAGAAGAAGAAGATGTTAGAAACAAATCTAGGTTTCTTGCCCAACAGAAAAGGTGGTGTTGGTTGTGTAGCATTAACTAAAACATTTCCATTCAATGTATTTTGGGAAATTCTGTGTCTTAATGATTAAGGACTAATAAATCTGTTAGTGGTTTAATAGCCTTTAAGTTCCCTTCTTAGTCTGTAGCAACTGTCTAAACTACTATAAGCCTACAAGGCTTAGCAGTAAAGAAATGTATAGTATACTTTAGTCTTGGTTAGAAAAAAGTCCATTAAATAAATAAATATTAAAATAAAAAGCAAACCTGCAGCTAACATCATACATATCTAATTGTGCAAGACTAGAGCTTTTCTCCCTAAGAAAATATTAGGGAAAAAAGAAATAAATTCCTGTTCCTATTCCTGTTCATAGATGATGCCATTTTGTATATAGAAAATCCTAAGAAATCGACAAAAAAACTATTAAAACTATTCAGCAAGTTTGTAGGATACACAAGCACTACATAGAAATAAATTGTGTTCATCTGTTTTTTCATATTCCACATATGAGTGAAATCCTAGGATAATTGTCTTTCTGACTTATTTCACTTTGCATAATACACTCTAGTTCCATCCACGTTATTGGAAATGACAAGAGTTCATTCTTTTTGATCACTGAGTCGTATTTCACTGTATGTATGTGTATGTATGTGTTTGTGTATGTATATACATATATGTTTATGTGTGTATATATTTGTATGCGTGTATGTTTGTGTATGTATATATGTATATACATATATGTGTATATATGTGTATATATATATATATATATATATACATACATACATACAAAAACACATACATACACACCACATTTTCTCTATCCATTCATCAGTCAATGGACACCATAGGGTAAGGGAAAGAAAAATAAGATAAAAATATAAAGGGAGGCAAACTCTAAGAGATACTTAAATATAGAGAACAAACTGAGGTTGCTGGAGGTGAGATGGGTGGGGGGATGGGATAAACAGGTGATGGGCATTAAGGAAGGAACTTATTGGGGTTAACATTGGGTGTTATATGTAAGTGATGAATCACTGGGTTCTACTCCTGAAACCACTACTACACTGTATGTTAACTAACTTGAATTCAAATAAATTTTAAAAAAGAAACTAGTCACAAAAGGAAAAAAAATACTATTTTATATTCATGCATTAGCAATAAAAAATCTTAACAGGAAATTTAAAAAATTCCATTTGTAAAAGCATCAAAAGAGTAAAATACTTCATAAATTTAATTAAGAAGGTACAAGTCTTATATACTGAAAACTACACATCATTGAAAAAATTAGACAACCTAAATAGGACATAAACTGTTCATGTTTGTGGAAGATTTAAATTATTTGTATTTTAATACTTCCCAAATAGATACACAGATTCAACATAATTTCTACCGAAATCCTAGGTGGTATTTTCTTGTAGAAATAGGCAAGCTTATTTTAAAATTCTCCTGGAAAGGCAAAGAGTACAATATAGACAAATTAGAATAGGAAGAGCAAGGTTGTAGTACTCACAGTCCACAATTCCAAAACTTAATACAAAGATACAGTAGTGAAGACATCGTATAAGACATAGAGCTCATTGGAATAGAATTGGAAGTCCAGAAATAAATCCTAATAGTTACAGTTAATTGATTTTTAATGAAGGTGCTAAGGAGAAAATATGGGGAAAGAATTTTTTTTTAACATATGGTATTGGGACAGGTGGATTATCTACATGGAGAAGAAGAAATTGTACCCCTTTCTCACACCATATAAAAATTAACTCAATGGATTAAAACCTAAATTTGAGAGCAAACTTACGTGAAAACATAGATGTATATCTTTGTAGACTTGGATTGGGTCATGGTTTTTAAAAAATCTGACCTGTAAAGCACAAAGAACCCCCCCAAAAAAAAATAGAAGAATAATTGTATTTTATCAAAATTTAACACTTTTGTACATCAAAGAACACTATCAAGGAAATGAAGACAGCCCACACAATGACAGAAAATAATAGCAAATTATTCTGTATACTAGATTATTGAGATAAATAATTCTTATGACTCAACAATAAAAAGACAGCCCAATTAAAATGGATGAAAAAATTGGATATTTCTCTAAAGAAGATAAACAAATGGCCAATAATCACATGAAAAATGCTCAATATCTTTAGTCATTAGAGAAATGCAAGTTAAAATCACAGTGAGATGCTGCTTAAACTCCTTAACATGGGTATAATAATAATGAAAAAAGGACAATAATCAGTGTTAATGAATAAATGGAGAAATTGGATCCTTATACGTTGCTGATGGGAATATAAAATGGTGCAACTGCTCTAAAAAATAACTTGGCAGCTCCTGAAAAAGTTAAACATAGTTTACCATGTGACCTAGAAATTCCACTTCTAAATATATATCCAAGAAAAACTGAAAACTTGTGTTTACACAAAAACTTGTACATGAATTCTCATGGTAGCATTATTCATAATAGCTGAAAAAGTGGAAACAACCTACATATCCGTGAGTGGTTAAAACGAAAAGTGATAATATTTTGGACATTGCATTTTGGAATATTTAGCTGTAAAGAGGAATGAAGTACTGATAAATGATACAACATGGATGAATCTTGAAAACATGCTAAGTGAGAGAAACCAGTCACAAAAGGCCACATATTTTATGATTTCTTTCATATGAGTTGTCTAGAATAGGTAAATCCATAGAGACAGATAAGTAAGTGGTGTATGTAGGGGTTTGGGAGAAATGGAAATGTGTGCTAATGGAGATGAGGATTTTTTTTTTTGGGTGGGGTGATGACAATTTTCTATAGTTAGTGATAATTGTCTGATGTTATGAATATTCTGAAACCTATTGTAGGTTTTAAACGTTGAGTTTTATGATATGTGAATTATATTCATTTAAAAACAAAAATTGGAAAAAATCATGCTCATTGACAAACTCAAAAGAAACTATGTTAATTCCTCACACATGTAGATTTGACATTATTCTAATAAAACTTCTAGAAGATTTTTTTGAGTGTGGAAAATGAGAGCTGTTTATAAAATTTATATGGTTATATGAAGTGTCAGAAATAGCTAAAGCAGTCTTGAAGAATGACCAACTTGTAGGCCGTATAATCTGGGTATGAAAATATGTTACAGCTAAATTCAGACATTGTGGTTGATAGGCATTCACCATTTACACTAGACATAAAACTGACTAATAGAATAGGGAATCAAAACCAGATCAATACATATCTGATTTGAGAAGTACAGTGCAGTGAAGAAAATACGGTTTTTTAAATAATTATTATTGGCTTAATTGGATATTTGGATGGGGAGAAATACATCTGGACCTCTACGCCATATGCATTCAGATTTATTGAACACTTAAATGTGAAAGGTAAAATGATAAAGTCTTTTGAGGGAAACGTGAGAATATCTTGTGACTTTGTAGTAGGGAAATATTTCTGATTCAGGACAAAACATTCATTAAAAAAAGATACACTGAATTCTATGAAAATTAAGAACTCCGTTCATCAAAGACAATATTAGTGGAAAGAATGGGAGACAACATTTGCAACATGTATATTTGACAAAGGGCCAATATTCACAATATATAAAGAAGTGTAGATAAAGAAATGAGACTTGAAGAAACATGTTGCAAAAGGGGTATTTAAATGGTCAATAAATAGTTGAAATGATAAACTTACCAGTCATTGGGGAAATGAACATTAAAACTACAGTGTGATGACAATATACTTTGTGGAATAGTTAAAATTTAAAAGATAGAAAACACCAAGTGTTGGTGAGGCTGTGAAGCACCACAAATTCTCATACATTGCTGACAGGTGTGGAAATTGATAGAGCTACTTTGGAACACTGAGAGTATCTGCTAAAACTAAATATATACTTGGCTTATAACCTAGTGGTCCATGCTGAAGTATGCTCTCACCAGAAATACATGCTTATGTTAATCAAAATATATGTATAAGAATGTTCTTAGCAGGATTATTCCTAAGGCTTTAAACTGGAAACTATCCAGTGACAATCAATGATAGAATGGATAAATATATTCATATGCTGAGAACATGGCAATGAGAATGATCTACAGGTATTTGCAACAATATGGGTGAGGCTTAGTAACATAACATTGAGTGAAGGAAGCCAGGCACAATAAATACTCCGTGATATACTGTAATTCGATTCCTTTAACAAAAGTTGAAAAATATGAAATGAATTTATATTAGAAGTCAGGATATTTGGTAACTTTGTGGAGGCAGGTTTAAGGATTGGAAGGGGATATAAAAGGCAGGGGTTTGGGCATAGTGGTAATGTAGTGTTTCTTGATCTGGGTGCTTTTTACATTGGTTTGTTTAGTTTGTGTGTATACTTAGGATTTGTGTTTTCCTGTATTATACTTTAATAAGAGGTTAAAAAAGAAAAATAAGCTCAAAGTACAAAGTAAGATGGGATAAATAGGAACACATGTGTTGCTAATCATAAGTGTGAGTGAACTAAATCCCCAATAAAAGGAAAAAGATGATCAGAATGGATAGATCATGGATGTGTGTGGAGCCTTTGGGTGGGAATATGGGCAAGAAGTGTTCCCTGATAGAATTTGAGCTGGATTTCATTTTACTAGTTAATTGGTTGTATGTTTTTCCTTGTCCTTACCTTTTTAAGAATCTACTGTAGAACCCAGGCAAAAAAGAGGACCTGGAATTCTTCCTGACAGGAAGAAAGCCAATAAAAGTGAAGAAAAGGCTTCTCTACAAAAAACTTCAAATGCCCAGAGATTCTTACGCTAGCTGTTTCAGGAAGAAGGGCATACTTAGTGTCAACAAGTGCTAAATCGCCAATGGGCAACATGCACGTTCACCTCAACAAATGTTACCACTAAATCTCCGTTCCAAAATGCTGCAAGGGAACAGGAAGCCATGTGTTCAACATGGTTTTTCTTATGGAGAAAGATGAGATAATTAATACCAAAGAAGTACAGGTAGTAGCCTTTGATCAATAATTTTGTTTTTATTTTTTTTATTTATTTACTAAAAAAATTTTTTTTAACGTTTATTTATTTTTGAGACAGAGAGAGACAGCGTATGAACAGGGGAGGGGCAGAGAGAGAGGGAGACACAGAATCTGAAATGGGCTCCAGGGTCTGAGCTGTCAGCACAGAGCCCGACGCGGAGCTCAAAATCACGGACCGTGAGATCATGACCTGAGCTGAAGTCGGACACTTAACCGACTGAGCCACCCAGGTGCCCCAATAATTTTGTTTTTAAAGCAACACATTAAGAATACAGGTTTCAACAGAGTGCTAAATGGCATGGTCTTTGTGTCTCTGTGGGTTATAAAACCAATTCTTCCCATTGACATATTTGTTAACAAGGGCTGTTTCAGACTTTCCATTTCTGTCTTTTGCATATCATTTCAAACAAACTTAAACACTGTTTAGTATGTTTCACTGTTTTTCTCAAAAAGGATGTAAAAGAAAAATGTCCATGAACAAAGATATCCCTTGGTGTTAGATCCCAACAGTACAGCATTATGACATCTATCTGTAACCTATCCAACAAAGACTAGGAGGAAAAGCCAAAATATATTTGTATATGGAATTTTTTTGCTTGTAGATAGACAACGTTATTAACAACCCCATATGAAGAGGATTTTGAATGAGTAATTTCAAGTGAATAGAAAATAGAAGCCATTAAAAGAATAAAAGGACAGAAATCCATTTATTGAAAATGAAACAAAATATTAACATTATGCTTTGTATTTTTTTGGTTATTGGCATTCAGTCCTGCTTATTTTTTAGACTTATTTCCTACTGAGTTGGAATATTTCTTTATACCTTCTGGGTGATTTTTGTGGCTTAATTATTTTTCTGTCCTCTCATTTTCTACAAATGGTCTGAGTGACAATTTCCCCCATTACCCTATATAAGTGTTGGCTGATTAGTTTACATTTTTAGGTTAGTTCTTTAGATTTCTATTTTGTCAGGTTTTTTGAGTGAGGGCAAAGGTACATGTTTTACCTAGGTGGTTGCATAGCCTTTTACTTCATTTAGTGGTGTGTAGACTCGTTCTCAAATGAAAGGCAATTATCTAGCTTTCCCTTTATATCAATAGAAAGGTTATAGCTTATTCTTCTGTTTGTATTTGTGTTCTTGATCTACTGTTCCAGATGTTGTCATTGAGTTAAGTTGACTTGAATGTTGAAAATACACAGAAATATAATTCATGTTACTGGTGTTTCCAACATATTTGATCTCATTTTACAGAAAACATTGTTTTTTTTTAAAAAGGAATTTGAGTATATGAAGGATGATGACCAAATACTCTGTATCTTAACAGAACATAGAATCAGAGAATGTGGAATTAATATGGAGTAATAAGATATATCTGACAAATTGAAGTCCCTTTCTCTGGCTGGTGGTGTAAAGTCATTTGTGTGGGTGTGGGCAGGCAAAGGAGAGAATGGGGTTAAAGAAAGCTAAGCTGACTGGCATAGGAGCAAGCCAGGTGGATGGATTCTCTATTATCCCTAAAGTGTAGGGGATGCTGAGACACCTCTGTGGCTCAGTTGGTTAAATGTCTGACTCTTGATTTTGACTCAGGTCATGATTTCATTGTTCATGAGTTCCAGCCCTGTGTCAGGTTCTGTACTGACACCTTGGGATTATCTCTCATCCTCTCTTGGTCCCTCCCCTCAGGGCCTGCTCTCTTTCTCTCTGTGAAAATAAACAACAAAAAGCAGAGTAGGTGATGCTGAAATCAGGGGTGTGCAGAGTAAGATCAGAAATCCAAGGCGGGGGGAGCTAAGATGGTGGCATAGGAGAAGGACTTTATGCTTGTTTTATCCCTCAAACACAGCTAAAAATCTATCAAATCATTCTGACTATCCAAGAAATCAACCTGAGGACTGATAGAACAAACTGTACAACTAAGGGGTGAGGAGGCCACATGAGGAAGATAGGGCATGGAGAGCCGTGGTTTGGGGAAATGGAGTGCAGGTACTGAGGAGAGGAGGCAGCCCTGGTAGCAGAGAAAGATGAGGGAGAGTAGAGGGCACAGGGATATATGCAAAGAGAAAACTTCCCCAAAGCCATTGGCTTGGAAAGTGAGAGGGGCTGATTTTCATGAGTGTTAGTGACCAGACTGGAGTTACAGAGGTTCCTGGACCTGGCTAGGATAGAGAACTGAGGACGCTGTCCTACTCTTGGAAAGAAGGCAGGTAAGAAACCCAGGGCAGACCGCACTATCCAAGGATCACCTAAGGTGCATGGGGGGAGACTGAATGTACTTTTTGGAGTGCATCTATGAGAGATTGCATTGCTTCTCTGGGTACACAAGAACCAGGGGTCTCCGTTTCCCTCCCCCCACTCCTCAGCATAAGTGCAGAGACACTGAGGGCAGCTAACCCAGATACTGGCTGTTTAGCCTGATTTACTCCAACTCCCACTCCCCTGCCCTTTGGCATGACTGCCCTTCTGGGTCAAAACTGCACCAGTCCTAGTGTGGGCAAGACCCTTTCCCAGAGGACCAGTGAAGTTCCCTGCTATACCAGGCCACTGAAGTTTGGAATTTAAAAAGCAGTTGGGGCTGGGAAAGAGCCCAAAATGCACTGCCCTGCTCCTGGAGAGAAGGTAGGCAAGCAACCTGGAGATAGTGTGAAATCAGCAATCTGAAAAATGCCTCATATGCATGAGGGGAAATTATTTGGCTTACGGAAACTGCTTCCCTGAGAGCAGCAAGCAAGAACCGCCCCCCCCCCCCCCCTTCCAGGGACAAAGGAGCTTGCTAGTGCCCCTGCTCTTCAGCATAAGCCAACTTCAATAAAGAGCACAGCACCAACACTGGCTACCTAACCTGCTTACCCCAAGTGCTGCCCCCACCCCAGACTCTGCTCGCACTGCTTTTCTCAGGCAAGTATGCCTAAGGACTAGTACAGCAGGCCCCTTCCCCAGAAGACCAACAGAAACCCCTTCACACATCACATCAGTTGATCAGAATTCTGCAAGTCTTCGATTCTAGTGGCAATGGCATCATGTCTTTTTTGTTTTTTGTTTTTTCATTTTATTTCAGAGAGCATGCGAGTGAGAGAGTGCTAGTGCACAAGCATGAGCAGGGGACAGGCAGAGAGGGGAGACACAGAATTTGAAGCAGGCTCCAGGCTCTGAGCTGTCAGCACAGAGCCCCTGACTGAATCACCCAGGTGCCCCAATATCCACTTTTTTTAACAAGCAGACCAGAACACACCTATTTAAAGCTCCCCACTATTAGGGGGAGCCTCTACAAATGACTGACTTGAGGGATAGGGCAGTCAAAACATAACAACACAGTCACGCAGCACACACCAGAGACACTACCTGAAGTGCCAGACCCTGTACGTTATATGACCTCCCCTTCATAAAGTCATCACTCTCAGGAGCAGAAAACATAACAGGCTTTTCTAACATATGGAAGAAGACAGAGACCTAGACAAAATAGCAAAACATAGGAATTTATCCCAAAAGGAAGAACAAGAAAAGGTCATGGTCAGGGATCTAATAAAAATAGATAGGAGTAATATGCCTGATCCAGAGTTTCAAGCAACAGTCATAAGGATGCTAGCTGGGCTTGAGAAAAGTGTAGAAGACTTGAGGGAGACCCTTACTGCAGAGATGAAAGAGCTAAAAAATCAATCAGGCTGAAATCAAAAGTGCAATGACTGAGATTCAAAACCAAATGAATGAAATGACCACAAGGATGGAAGAATCAGAGGAATGAATAAGTGATATAGAATATAGAATTACAGGAAATACTAAACCTGAACAAAAGAGAAGAATTTTGAATCACAAGAGTAGACTTAGGGAACTCAGTGACTCATTCAAACATAATAACATTTGTATCATAGAAGTCCCAGAAGAAGAAGAAGAAGAGAAAATGGGGCAGGAGGTTTCTTTTAGGAAACTATAGCTGAAAATTTTACTTATCTGGGGAAGGAGTCAAGCATCCAAATACAGGAAGCACAAAGAACTCCCATTAAAATCAACAAAAGCCCCCCAAAAATTACCAAAAGCAAGCCAACACCAAGACATATTGTAGTTAAATTTGCAAAATATAGTGATAAAAAATGGTAAAGGTGCAAGACAAACAAGTCTGTAACTTAGAAGACCCATAAGGCTAACAGCAGATCTTGGCAAGCCAGAAGGGAGTGGCATGATAAGTTCAACAGGCTGAATGGGAAAAGTCTGCAGCCAAGAATACTCTATCTAGCAAGTCTATCATTCAGAATAAAAGGAGAGTGAGTTTCTCAAACAAAAATTATTCTCAAACAAAAATTTCATGACTGCTAAACCATCCCGGCAAGAAAGGGGTCTCTTTGTGTAGGAAAGACCAAAACTGACAAAGACTAGAAAGGAGCAGGGAAAAATCTCTAGAAATGACAAATAATAAGATGGCACTAAATGCATATTTATCAGTAATTACTCTGAATGTAAATGGACTAAATCATCCGATGAAAATATATAGGGTGTCAGAATGGATTAAAGAAACAAGACCTATCTAGATGCTGCCTACAAGAGAATAATTTTAGATCTAAAGACACCTGCAGATTCAAAGTATGGGGATGGAGAACCATCTATAATGCTAATGGATGTCAAAAGAAAGCCAGAGTAGCTATATTAATCTCAGACTAGATTTTAAACCAAAGACTGTAACAAGAGATAAAGAAGGGCACTATATCAAATTAAAGGGGACTATCCAATAAGATAATATACCAATTATAAATATTTATGCCCCCAACTTGAAAGCATCCAAATATATAAAACATTAACAAGTCCTAAGGGAAGTCATTGATAATACTACAATAATATACATAATATGTACAATAATATACACACATATATACATATATACAATGGAGTATTACTCAGCTATCAAAAAGAATGAAATCTTGACATTTGCAGCAGCATGGATGGAGCTAGCATGTATGATGCAAAGTGAAATCGAGAAAGAAAACACCATATAAATTCTCTCATAAGTGGAATTTAAGAAATATGACAGCTGAACATAGGAAAAAAAGAGTGGCAAACCAAGAAGCAACCTCTTAACTATAGAGAAGAAACTGTGGGTTACTAGAGGAAAGGTAGGTGTAAGGATAGGTTAAATGGGTGATGTGTATTAAAGGAGGGCACTTATGATGAGCACTGGGTGGTGTTTGTAAGTGTTGAATCACTAAATTCTACACCTGAAACTAATGTTATGCTGAATGTTAACTCACTGGAATTTAAATAAAAACTTAAGAAGAATAAAGTTTATATTTGGGTAATAACTAGGAAAAAAATAAAAAGAAATCCAAGATCCATTGCCCAAAGCCAAGAGGCAAAATATATCACTGAATCAATGAAGAAGTCTGTCATATATCAAATTCCAAAGCACAGGACCAGGACATGGAAATGGATAGCAAAAAGGCCAAGTCTTGGCAGTTGGTCCTGGGTCACCTGGGTTTTCTAGCACAGACATAAGTTCATGTGGTGTAAATTGTCTTTTACTGGCTTGTCCAATGCCAGGTAGAACCTGGAAGGTTTAAATGGTCAGAGACAAAGTGAGGAATAATAACTTTTCTAATAGTAGGAACTGTTGAAGCACTGAACCAGGAATGGAAAATCTGACATCCTGTCCCTTGATAATTGGTGAACAACTGGTTTTACATGAAGTCCTAGTCATAGGTTTAATTAATAACTTACTGAATTCTTTTGGCTTTGAGAATGACATAATTTTGTCTTTTTATGTTATTAGGGTATGAAAGGTCAACTTAGGAAGCATATATTAAAAAAATGCTTTTCAGTAGAAAGTGCTCTCAAGCAGCTATAGAGATAACAAATGCTCTTGCTCTTGCTCTAGAATGGACCATCCTGAGTCATAGGCGGGCTCAGACTGCACTGTCTCAATTAGCACAGCAAGGTATTCATCAAACTGACAAATAGGACTTTCCCTTTAACTTACGAGATGATGGTTGTCTAGCTATATTTAAACAATGTGGTATACATATGGAAGTTAGAGATTTGCTTAGATGCATTTCACTTCAGAAGTTACAAGTGGCAGTGCTGGAGCCTGCTTTCATTTCTGACCAGTTTCTGATAATTCATATTTGGATGTGGCACATAGGCCCACCTGCCACAGGATATCCTTGGTAAAATTACCCTGGTCAGTGGCCAGGACAAATTTTATAATCATGGTAGTGTTCTGTTAACTAAGCTTTTAGAATTGGCCAAATGCTACAGGGATTTGCCTTTTGTAAGAAGGCAATAGTAAACCAGTGAAGTATTTCATGCAGGGGACTCTCTTTGTTAAACAAATATTTATTAAGCAAGGAATAGTGCCAGGTATTGTGCTAAGAACTGGGAATTCAAAAGTGAAAGAGTACACAGTGTTTGTTTTGTCAAGGAACTTACAGTAGATGGAAAATGTAGAAAGAAAAACAATTACAAAAAAATGTGATAGGTGCTATGAGGGGAAGAATTACAGGATGGGAATATCCAAGCAAGGAAAATAACTTGAGATTGGGGTGAAGTGATAAAGGAAGGCAGCTTAGATTGTGTAGAAAATACAAGAAATCTACAGATAATTCATTAGAATTAGTAAGTGAGGTAGTTGAATAAAAAATCAATATACAAAAATCAATTGCATTTCTACATGCCAGTAACAAACATTCAGAATATGAATAAAAAGATGCTTTTAATAGCACAATGATATGAAGCGCTGAGGAATAAATCTAACAAAGATGCAAGAGCTTTATGGAAAAAATTACAAAATTTTATTGAAGGATATTAAAGGGGACCTAACCAAATGGACAGATAAGCCATGCTTATGGATCAGAAGATTTAATATTGTAAAGATGTCAAGTTTCCTCTAATTGATTTAGATTCAATGTAATACTGTTTAGAATCTACCCAGGATTTATTTTTCTTAGTGAAATTTAATAAGCTACTTATATGGCCATGCAAGGGACTGAGGATAACCCAATATTCTTAAAGACAAAGAACAAAGTTCAGGAAATTGCCTATCAAGATCAAGAGTCATGAAACTATAGTAACTGAGACAGTTTGGTGTTGTTATAGAGAAAGGGCTCTGGAAGAGCACATGGGAGCCCAGACAGAGATCCACATATATAATGATGTTTGATACTTGATAGATGTGACACATTCAGACCAGAGACGGGAAAAAGGGATTCTATGGTCATTGATGCTGGGACATCTGCATATGGAGATGGAAAAAATAAATGAAATTGTACGTCCATCTCACACTATATATAAAAGTCACTATCAAATTTAAGACTGAATGAGGTTTTTAAGCTATAGTTAAAAAAAATCGTTATTTTAGAGAACATGTACATGAGTGGGGAAGGGAAGGAGAGAATCCTAAGTAGTCTCCATGCTGCCAGCCCAGAGCCCCAGTTGGGGTTGGAACCCATGAACTGTGAGATCATGACCTGAGCTGAAACCAAGAGTTGGATGCTCAACTGACTGAGCCACTCAGGCACCCCTAAGATAGAATTTTTAAAATGATAAAGCTTTTAGAAACTAATATAGGAGATTAGATTGATAAATTTGTCCAAATTAAAATTGAAAATTTATCAAAAGTTGACTGTAGCAAATTTGAAAATTCATCAGAAGCTGAGAGAAAGAGAGCAAAATAACAACAAAAAGATCTATAAGCATGAACATATTTGTAACACAGAATGTGACAGAGGACCAATATCTAGAGGATATAGAAAACACCTCTCTGGCTGCAGCTGAGACTGTACAAACTATGTTTCCCACACTTCTCACCAGGTGACTTCTGGTTAGCTTTTGGAAATGAGAGTCTGATAGGAAGCTCAATAGGAAGAAATGGGATATTTCCTTTGCTTTTTCTCGTTCCTGCCACTGTGGCTCTATACCATACAGTTGACTCAACCACATAACCACATTCCAGCTCCTTTCAGCACATGCGGCCGTTACTGCCCTTCAAAGACTATGTGAGGGGGTCCCTACATGGAACCTTGTCCTTTAGAGAGCCCACTCTGAGCCTCTTGGGACTGCATTTCTGCCTATGGGGCAAAGAGTCTGTGGCCAAAAGGGTGTGATTTCTTGGAGCCTGTTCCCTACTTGCCCTTGGATGGGTAACACAGAATGCTGATGTTCCATGCATAGAGTGCTCTGAGTCCGTCCTTCCAAGGGTGGGCCATGCCTCTGCTGTGCACACCTTGGCTTAAAATATGGCTGTTTATATATAGTTTTATATATAATTGTATGGGAGTGAATGGAGTTTGGATGTGTGGCCTTGGGGGGGATCACCTGTATGCACTTGAGACCTCTAATGGAGGAGGATGGAGCTGCTTGTAGAAGGGTTGTCTCACAGGCCAGGGATCTGAGCCTCGAGTATGGCTCTTTCCAGGTGCTTCCTGCTATATTCTGGCTTGAAAATTTTGAGAAGTTGAGAAGTTTAGACATTTTTTTTAAAGTTTATTTTTGACAGAGAGAGAGAGACAGAGCATGAGTGGGGAGGGGCAGAGACTGAGGGAGACACAGAATCTGAAGCAGGCTCCAGGCGCTGAGCTGTCAGCACAGAGTCTGATGCAGGGCTCAAACTCATGGACTGCTAGATCATGACCTGAGCCAAAGTCGGACGCTCAACCGACTGAGCCACCCAGGCACCTCGAGAGGTTGAGAAGTTAAAAGCAGTGCTTCTCAAACTGTGGTGAAAATCCATTTTTCTTTTCTTTTTTAAACTTCAAATTTATTGGAGACCAATACTCTGGGTACACAGAATAAAAATACAAGAAAAAACTTGAAAAGTGTACAACCAATATAAAATTACAGTCAAATTACTGTAAAATTTTTTAAATACTTCACTGTCTATTTTTATTTGGCATGGAACAAGTAGACTTGGTTTGTGGACTTGTTTGCAGGTCATCTTTGGACTAACATTCACCAAAATTCACACCTGGCCTCCTAGGACGTTATGAATAGATACTTGTTAGGATATGATAATAGCATATAATTTAACAGTTTAAATGTAGACAAGGATGTGAGTCTCCATCTGTATTTGATTCTAGCATTAATCTTTTCCCACTCACCTCTGGGTTGTTGGGGTTCCCATTGGGTCCAGGTATTGACTGATCGGCCCAGAAGTCCAGACTTCTCTCTTGTCTCTTCCTCCCTAGGGGCATAAGTTGATTCCTGATGTCGTTAATATCTAGGCTACCTCAAGATTCCTTCCTCCTGCTTTTTCTGTTTTTTCAGCCTTCCCCAGCCGTGTAACCATTCCCCGAATTAAATTCCCTCTATTTAAAATACCTTGTGTGGTTTTGGTTTTGTTGACTGGACTTTGACTTATAAAACTTAAGAATCAATAAGGAAAAGACAATCCAATAGAAATCTGGATAAAAGTCTTAAATAGGCACTTCAGAAAGAAAGGCCATTAAGTGTAGGGAAAATGGCTCATCTCATTGATATTCAGAGAATTACAAAGTAAACGCACAGTGGGATAGTATACACACTCACTAAGTTGGCAAATAAGAGCAACCTGGCAATGAGTACTGGGGAGGGTGTGGAGGAAAGTGAGTTCTCTTGGATGCTGGTGGGTCTAGACTGGCACAACAACTTTGGTAGAGAGTTGGGCACTGCTAGGGGAGCTGAAACTTGCATACTCAGTTTTACTGTAAATCCCCACTCAGGTGTTCATCCTTGAGAAACAACTGCATTATCTGCACCAGGATTCATATCTAAAAATATGCACAGTAGCATTGCTTGCAAGATTCAAAAATGAAAGAACAAAAGTGGAAAAGAGCCAAAGATCTTTCAAAGCAACAGATATGAAATAGAGCTTATATTCTAGTGAGGAGGGAAGGTAGAGAGTAATAGGCATATTAAATGGAGTGTCAAAATGCTGAGTGTTGTGGGAAAGAAAAGGAAAGCAAGGAATGGGATCAGGAAATTGTGAGAATGGGATAGATGGTGTGTATATGTCTGCAATTTTGAATAGGTCAGATAGGCTTCATTGAGAATGTGACATTGTGGAAAAGATTTGAAGGTCATAAGCTTATGAGGTATGGTGGGAACAGAACAGGCAGAGGAAACAGCCCCAAGGTACAAGGTACAAGGTAGAGACATTTCAGACAAGGAGGTGCTATGTCTAGAGGGGTGTTAGGTCAGGAGACAGTAGTAGCTGTTGGCCAAGATGTGGAGAATCTCACTGGCATTATTGCTTTTATTGAATGAATTGAGCAGCCACTTGAGGGTTTTGAGCAGTGGAAGTGTCCTAACTTAGAGTTGAGTAAGATTGGTTTGGCTGCCACGTTGGAATGGACTTGGTGAATAGACCATATTGAGCAAAAGAAGCACACCACTGAAAGAACACACAGTATTTGTTCATTTATAAAAATATGCAAAGAAGCCAAACTAAACAGTATTCTGTTTGGGTAGACACAGTTGGCAAAACTACAAAGAAAGCAAAGGGAAAAGTAATAGAAGAGTTAGGATGGGGGTTATCTGTAGGGAAGAGCAGTAATATGATGTGTTGGGGAGATGGGGCACACAGGGGCTCTGAATAGCCATGTTTTGTTTCTTTACCTGGCTCTTTACACTTGAATACTTTGGCTTCTAAGCGTATGTTGTGGATGTATATATCATACACAAGAGTAACAATGAAAAGAGAAAAAGAAATATCTTTTTCTTAGTAACAGCCTACACTGTTTCATTGTTGATTTACACAACAGGTTGTTTTTCTAGATTAAGGCAAAAATTCAAGTTGTGCTTAAATATCTGAGCAATAGGGGCACCTGGGTGGCTCAGTTGGTTGGGTGTCTGATTCTTGGTTTCAACTCCGGTCATGACCTGACAATTTCATGAGTTCAAGCCCCACATTGGGCTCTGCACTGGCAGTGCAGAGCTTGGGATTCTCTGTCTCCTCTCTCTGCCCCTCGCTGCTTGTGCTGTCTCTCTTTCAAAATAAATAAAAAAAATTTTTTAATGTGAGAAATAAAAGAATATCAATGCATTACTTGGGTGTGAGTTGTCCCTAACAGGTAGACATCAACTTTTGGCTGTTAAGACAATACCATAAAATGGAGAATTGGAAGTTAGCCAGTGTATTTACAGGCCAGAAACCTCCAATCTGGACAAACATTCTTATCAGTCAGGAAGTATTTTTGAACACCTGCTACATGTGCAATAAAGTTTGCGAGTACAGTGGAATATTTAGTTAGCAAGAGGAGATCAATATACCAAACAGTTAATTACCTAAGACGTTGTATTAATTGCTAAGTTGTATGGCACTAGATAAAAAACGTTGACAAGAATACCTTAGAATTCCAGATGTAGTGCACATATACCATCCACATCTTGATCTTAGAATCAATAGTAACTTGAGTACAGAATTCTATCGTGAATTTTTATTACCACATTAACAGAAAAGATGATGCAATTTGTTGTGCATTTATACAAATACCTGGTATCTTTGATATTTAATAATTTCACCAACACTTGCCTTAAAGGTTCAGCTTTCCTTTTATGATTCTTCATCCGCCCAGAATATTCCCAAGTTTCTCTTTGCATAATAGGTAGGTATGAAAGAGAAAGTGGACCTTTTCTGCTTCTGCATTTTACGTAGTCTTCAGTATGAATGAGATTAAGTATTTTAGCTTGAAACACCCCCTGCTGGGCTGTACACAGTATAAGTAATCAGAAGATAATGAATACTGCAACTTCAGGAGTTCTTAATTTCTTGTTAATTATTTCAGTAAGAACTTGAAAACTGGTAATTGGCAATTTTCTTCATTAAGCAAATTAAAGGAAGTATTTAAAGTCCCTTGGAGAAACTTTATGTTGAGTAGTGGTTTGCTAGGTTTTGAGATATTGATGAAATATATTAACATAAGTTAATATCTGTATAATAAATAATATATTAATAAAGTTAATATATTTGCTGATTCATGCACATACCTCATTAAGTCCTGATAATTTTTGTTTGGAGCTCTGGAAAGGAAAATTGTTTTTAAGTTTTGTAGCCAAATGCACTCCCATTTTAGGCGTCCACAAATGACAAGATCTAAGAACAAAATTAGCTGTACTGACTGCTTGATAAAGCTCTGCTTTTCATAAATAGATATTGAGAAACAAAAGATTTTGTCTTTGTGCTATGCTTTGATGTATAGGTATAACCCAAAATAAATAGTGAACTATTGAAAAGTCTGACTTTACTATAATTGTGACTCAGTTCTTTGTTATGTCGGCAGTCTTGAAATATTTTATCCTTGGAAATCTTTGCATATCTTGCAAACAGGTTAGTAATCCCATAGGTGTTTTGTTTTGTTTTGTTGTTTTTTTTCTCATTTGTATCCATTGTCCCTCCCCAATTCTGGTAGCTCCATCCTCCCAAGCTGTATTAATATTGAGAATTATCCAGGAGGAAAAGTGGAAATGAGCAAAGTATGGCCTCAGAGGTATGTGCTTATCTTTTGCTTTATTTTATTTGACATTGTTTTGGCCTTAAGCAAAAAAAGGAAATTTGTTTTTGTGATTCACTTGCTTATATAAAGGAAGACCTCTTGCCTTTTTTTTTTTTTTGAAAGAAAGACATCTTTAATAATTCTCTTTTAGGATTTCTTCAAGGTATGACATATACCCTAGATTAAAGGCATTCCTATAGTCAGCAGGAATCTAGCCTCAGTTCATATTAATGCCTCTGAGTCGATTGTCTGCCAATACTATTCCTAGGGATGAAATTAACAGCAAGTTGCAATAGCTCACGAATGTTAGAGGAATAATTGGCCATCTGAGTGTCAGGAGTTGGTTGGAGACATGTCTGGAGATTTTAAATATTCTGAAGGTTTTAGGGAAACTTAGATCACTGTAAATTTGGCTCCTCCCCTCACCAGCCTCCCCCAGCCCTGTTGTTCTCACTGGGAAATTTAAACTACAAGTTCTTTTCTGTGTTCCAATAGCTATTCCATGGAGTGTACTAAAGTGAGTGGCATGTTGGAAATGGGCGTGTGGGAATATGGTTTAGGAAGACTGCAGTATGCCCCCAAGGTAATGATGTTTGGATAGATTGAAATTCAGTGAGGATGAGGCTTCTTTGGCATCCTGCCAAAGGTTGCCCTTCTGATTTTAAGCTCTTTGAGGTATTTGATAGGGAGGTGCTATTAAAATTTACTTATTAAATAAGCACTTTCAATTCTGTTATGGTTCCCACATCTTTGATTCATATTAATCAGGCCTGGTTAATATTTTTTCCCTTGTATAGGCTGAGAGTTCCTTAATGATCTCCTTGAGGGTAAGGATGGTGTCATTTTCATTGTGTCCCTAGGGTACTCAGTAATGTTTGCGGAATGTCAGGCCAAGTGAGAATGCCCATTTGGCTTAAGGTTAACACTTGATTTTCGTTTTAATGGAACTACTAATGAAATAATTATTGCCTTCCTCTTCCATTATCTCAAAAAAAAAAAAAAAAGCATTGAGGATTTGTGTTAAATTTTCACAAATAATACTACCCATGCTGTTGACCAGGTTGTATTTAATAATCTCAACTGGGAAGAGTTTCATGTTTGAAGCAATGGGGTTCTTTGCGAGTCATTTGCCTGTTGGTTCTCAGACTCATTCTGTGTTTTTACCCTGCACTTCTCTGTATTATCGGGTCAACACATGAGATGCCTAAGATGGTTTCTCAGGCTCCCTTCCTAATGGTTTCCAAATAGGTTTGTCCAATGGGAAAAGAATGGTGGATAGGAGGAAGGGAAAAATCAGAGCATGTCTTTCTGTCTCCTCCTGCTTCAGCATGAGGGCCTAGCAGTGGCTGTGTCTCCCCCCTTGTTCGAGCTCCCAACTCATAGCCCCTTCCACACTGGCCCCAGTTTCTGTCCTGTCTTGTGAGATCTGGCAAAACATCTTACCCTTTTGTCCCTCTTGCCCAAGTGGTGACAGTTGTTCCTTTCTCTCTTCTTTTTTTCTTCTTTCCTTTTCCCCTACTTTGCCTTCTTTATTTACTTCTAATTGAAGTAAAATGCCATAAAAAACGATAAAATTCACTTTTAAAGTATAAAATTCAGTGGTTTTCAGTATAGTCATAAACTTGTGCAACCACTACCACTATCTAATTCTGAACATTTTCAGCACCCGCAGGAAGAAACTCTATACCCATCAATGGTCACTCCCCATTTTCTTTTCATCATAGTCACTGGAAACCATGAATCTATGTTCTGTCTATGTGTGTGTACCTCTTTGGCACACTTTGGACAAATGTAATTCTATAACATATGGCCTTTTGTGACTGGCTTCTTTGACTTAGCATAATGTCTTCAAGGTTCATCCATGTTGTAGCATGTATTACTACTTGATTTTTATGATGGAATGTTTTATTGTATGGACTTACCACATTTTGTTTATTGAACATCTAGATGGTTTCCATTTTTTTGGCCATTATAAATAATGCCATTTATAATATATGCCAATTATAAATGAACATATATGTTACCATTTCTTTGTGAACCTATATTTTCAATTCTTGGATTAAAATTCTCATTTCTCTTGAGCAAAACAAGATTTACCTAGCAGTAGAATGACTGGGTCATATGTTAATTTTACACTGAAACTTTTGAAGAACTGGACAGTGGCTTCTTTCTGTTGCAAGTCTTTGTCTTATCTCATTATCTTCTCTTGGGCCTCTTGGTGTTTCCAGCTCCTTTAGAACTAGTTCCTTGTATAAAATATCCTCTACTAAAATACCTGGCATAAACTCTATTTCCTTGACTGAATCCTGAATGTGATGTTTTTTTTTTTATATTATACACGGAAATCAAACCTATTTTTTCTCCTAAGTTTCTTTTCTTTTTCCTAAAAGATAATGAAAGAGACCATAAAGTTATTAGAATTGTCAGGTTAATTAGATTATGCAACTTGAATGATTACATGCCATCTCTATCCTGGTGACAGTTCTTTTGAACCCATTTTATTTCCCCATCTCTGTGTGTAAGTAGTTTACTTGGAAAGGGATTCCAAGATGCTCTAGAAGAGAAGGAGGGAAGTGAGACAGGGAAAGGAAGAAGCCAGTGCAAGGAGGATTGATGAGTAGGGGGCAGTTGATGGCAATTGGGATGCAGTCCTATTTAGGACTTTGAAGAAATTGTATACAGCATGTCTTAGAGTTTTCCCACCTGAGAGGCATGGAGGCTGGGATATCTCTTCACTGTTGTTAATTTGTCACTGGTTGAAGACTACTCCCCAGTATGAGAAATAAGCTCACCATCCCAGTCAAAGGAGGGACACAGAGACTCAGAGAACAGTTGAACAAGGCTTTAATCAACATTCTTGGAAGAGTGGGTATCTGATGGACAGGCACACAAGGGGCAGTTATAGCAGACAATTTATCTCTTAGTGTGCAAGTCCTTCCTCTGGTTCCTCATTAGCTGACTCCTACAGAGGTTAGTCTTACCCTGATGTCACCTATACCCACGTAATGGAAAAATTAGTCTGATTGGAACAAATGTACATTCCCTGAGGTGATGCAGAGACTTTTAGTCCCTCCTCCCTTTGTTCTTTGGCGCATGCTCATTGCAAGCCCCCGAAAATAAGCCCACAAAATGGAGAGGGGAAGAAGAACCAGTGAGTGAAGGCTCTATTGTGGTGGTGGGACTCCATTGTGGTGGTGGTGGGGGGAGCAGGGGAGTTCATACATATTTCCAATGTAGTTGTAAACCTGTTAACTAGACAACACAGCTTTTATTTGGTATTTCTGAAAAAGAATCCTCTCCCTTCTCACACCAGGGAATTAATACTCTCAGCCCTTTGGGTATGGTACTGTGACTGGAGAAAGTCCACAGGCAGTGACCCAGGTACTTGTAGTAAGAGGGGCTGTGAGAGAGTGTGTGTGTGTATGTGCATGCACACTTCTGTTACCATATGCCTGTTGGTGGGAGCTGGGGGAGATCTGTAAACACCTTGAGGGTAGAGACCTTGCATTTGTAGGTTTAAATTTTACTTGTAAATAACACCTAGTTGATTTTATGCATTCATGAAAGAAACTGCCACAAGGAAGAAGCTTCCTGAATCTTAGGTAGGAACTGTCACCTTATGTTTACATTAGAGCTCTACTTTCAGGTATTAGCTCATCTCAAAGTTGTACATGTTGAGAAAGAACCACAAATCTTCAATTTGTAACCAGACCATCAGCTGCATTATCAGCACACCTTGATTGAAGCCCCACAGAAATACAAAGTGAAAATTTCCTTGATGCCTTTAGCTGCCCAGAAGGGAAATTAAAATCGTATGCCTAAACTTTTCATAGACACAAAGCAGAATGCTTCAGAAGTTCATGAACAATGACAGGTATTAAAAGAAAAGATAGATTAAAAACCAGCAAGCTGTAGGAGTTTCTTAAAACAATGGGCCAATAGAACATGTTTAAATAAAAAAGCAGTGATAAAAATGGAAATTAGTGGTTGCCTGTGGATCTCTTAACCAGCAGAAAAAATTTAGATGGAATCAACTCTCCTCCCTCGGATTAAGGCTGTGTTTTCATTAGTTTGAAAGCAAAGTGATAGAAAAGTGGAGAGTTTTATAAGTTATTGAGAAGTGACTTGTCTATTTGTTAAAGCCATTAACATTTAGCAAGTTTCTCTCCCATTCTTGAATCTAGCCCAAAACTCCCTTGGGGCAGGGCTGGCCAGATCTAAACCATTTTAAAGACTTTTCAGTTACTCCTGCCTCTCCAAACAGGCCTTGGTAATCACTGTTATAGAAGTTAATTACAGAAACTTGACTATCACTGCCTTGACCTCTATATTCTGGAGTAGGAAATGGTATTTAATCATATCTGGCATAGTTTGCCCATTCGGAAAGTGACAGCAACTTATAGTTTGCACATACCATCTTGCACCTTCTATTTAATGCCCTCAACTCCCCCCGCCCCCCATAATCCTGACTGTTTTTTCATGGACAGTGTAAATTTATGCCAATCTTGTCACCTCTTGGAACCTCAGTCTCCTTGGCTATCGAGTGCAGATAATAACAGTAGCTATTTGGGAGTACTTGGGAGAATGAGATGAGAACATGAGTGTCAATAGCTTCCTGCAGAGGCTAGACACAGTAGTGCTGAATAAATGGCAGCAATTGGGATGACATCCATGTCCTTCAGCTCCATTCATCGGTTCAACAATACTGTGAAAGCCTTATCTGAAAACCCTGGTTTTGAGCTCACCTAAAGAACTTACCACCAGTATTTTGAACGTTATGAAAGGACCCTTGAAAGACTTGCTAGAAAGTCCTCATAGGAATTTTCTCAAATTGTGAGTCGGGGGTAAATGCATGGAGAACCGTTTCTCCATTATTTCTCTGGTATTACCAAACAAAATGAAATATGCTGAAGCAGAACAGGTGCTGGTGCTGTGGTCAGATGGTTTCTGGTGACAAAAGATTGTTGAACAGAAGTGATGATTACTATTTTGGTGAGGAATTCATTCTCAGTGTAACTGTATCAGTGAAGGGTGTTAAGTGGCTTTGGCTCTTTATAATTATGTACATATTAAAATCAGGATTTTCTGTGGCTGTTAAGGGAGAATTGTCTTGTTGGTGTGAAACTTCATCTTTTTTTTAAGGTTTATTTTATTTTGGGAGAGTGTGGGGGAGGAGCAGGGGGAGAAAGAATCCCAAGCAGGCTCTGTGCTGTTAGCTCAGAGCCCCATGTAGGGTTCAGTCTCAGAAACCACAGGATCATGAACTGAGCCAAAATCAAGAGTCCAGTGCTTAACTGACTGAGCCACCCAGGTGTCCCTGGAACTTCATCTTTATTTTTTTTTTTAATTTTTTTCAACATTTATTTATTTTTGGGACAGAGAGAGACAGAGCATGAACGGGGGAGGGGCAGAGAGAGAGGGAGACACAGAATCGGAAACAGGCTCCAGGTTCTGAGCCATCAGCCCAGAGCCTGACGCGGGGCTCGAACTCACGGACCGCGAGATCGTGACCTGGCTGAAGTCGGATGCTTAACTGACTGTGCCACCCAGTCGCCCCGGAACTTCATCTTTAAAAAAAAAAATTTTTTTTAAATGTTTTTGACACAGAGCGTGAATGGGGGAAGGGCAGAGAGAGAGAGAGGGAGACACAGAATCTGAACCAGGCTCCAGGCTCTGAGCTGTCAGTGCAGAGGCCGGATGCGGGACTTGAACTCACAGACTGCGAAATCATGACCTGAGGTGAAGTCGGACATTTAACTGACTAAGCCACCCAGGTGCCCTGTTGAACTTCATCTTTTTAAACCCAGTGAAGATAAGCCAAAACTCCTTTATTATAATTAGTCACTGAGAGTTCCTTTCTTATCATTGAGCAACTTATTTTCAGGTTTTTATAAACCAGATTTATATATTGGATCCAGATATTTCATAGTTAAGATTTTTCATTAAAAATTTGATAAACATTTTAGGGATACAGTTATGGCAAACAAGATTTTAATTTATAATAATGATATGCTTCATTTTGAAATAAATATAGACAAGTAAAAAACAAAGATGACCTAATAAAATTTAAAATAATATATAATAAGATTGAAGAGTGGGTGGCTTACAGGTGTGAGAAAAATTGTGAATGGTGGTACATAACAACTAAAGTTTAGGACTATGGGCCTTACTGCATCCAAATTCCTCAGCATACCTTCTATGCTGAGTTGAAGAGTGTGCCCCAAACTACTAGAACCTCAGAATGTGAGAAACATAGAGTTGTAGATGTCATTATTTAGGAAGAAATCCTATTGAATTAGCATGGGCCCTAAATTCAATGACTGGTGTTTTTATCAGAAAGGCATGTAACAATAGAGACAGAAACTGGAGTATGCTGCTACAAGCCAAGGCTTGCCAGCAACCACCTGAAGCTACGAGAGAGAAAAAACAGATTTTCCTTCAGAACCTTCAGAGGGAATAAACCTCACCGACAATTCGATTTCTGACTACTGGCCTCTAGAACTTCAAGAGAGTAATTGCTGTTATTTGAAGGCACTCAGTTTGTGGTACAGCAGCTTGTAGGAAACTAATACCATCTCCCTTCTCAGTTATGTTTATCATTACTATTTATTTTATTTTGAGAGAGAGTGAGGGAGCAGGGGAGGGGCAGAGAGAGAAAGGGAGAGACAGAATCCCAAGCAGGGATTCTGTGCTCTCTGACAGCACAGAGCCCAACTTGGGGCTCAATCCCAAACCGTGAGATCATAACCTGAACTGAAATCAAGAGTCAGACACTCCACCCTCTGAGCCACCTGGTGCCGCCCGCCACCCCCCACCCCCAGTCCTCCTTATACTCATTCTTTCTTTCTTAATATTTTTTGAAGATGTATGGTGCTTCACGCTTCTGCTCTGGGCCTTTTCCTTTGTTTGGAAGATGCCTTATGCTTTCCTTCTCCTGCTTCTCTCTCACTGTCTAGTGAATTGTGTTATAGGCTTTGCTCTAATTGACTGCCTCAGAATCTTCTCTCCCCCCCCCCCCCCCCACTTCATGTGTACACACTCAACCCTTCATTTGTATCACACTCTTGTATTTTCTCTTCCCACAATGTTAGGGAGAGTTTTTTGTTCAGTGTCTGCATCTCCATTCAGCCATGAACTTCCTGGGAGTTTGTCTGTTTTTTTCAGCTCCTGTACCTTGGGATGTGATGGGCACATAATCAATTTATATTAAATATTTGCTTAATTAATGAACATTTCTCTTTTTGTTTCTATCTTGTAAAATCCTTTTTAAAGCTTTTGAAAATTCTCTTTGGAGGATGTGTATAAAAATGAATGTTACTTTGGCTGTCAAACGGGCCATGGTGAGATCAAAAGTTAAGTCTTTTTGCCCTTGCTGTTAGAAATTGCTATTTAAAATTTGTTTAATTTATAACTTATTTTATGAAGACAAATGGCAGAATAAAAGGAATAAACGAATAAATAACTGTCTTGAAATTCTGGAGAGTGAAAGCTTTGGTGACTTCATTGAAGGCCATTAAGAGTAAGGTCACTGTCAGCAAATTAGAGAAATATTTCCATCCGATTAATTGAGGTGAGTTCATAGTATTAAAGACCTGAAAAGCTTTTATGCCCAGAATTATTCTTCATGCCATCTCCTGCCACAGTGTGTGGGAAATAGTTTAGGGAGAAAACTTGTGGGAAGAGGTAGAAAAGTTTTTTTTATTCCAAAATCAGTTGAGGATGATAATAAGACAGCTAAGTCATTGACAGACCCAGAAAGAGTTGTCCTCTAAGGAAAGAAAGAGAATTAAAAGGGGAGAAGACCAAGTATTTCAAAGATTCTCTGTCTATTGAATTCTTGTGTTTTTAGAACTATTTTCTGGCATGACAGCATTGACCACTAGTTATGGTGATCTTTTGTTCACAGAACTTGATTCCATCAGGTTCTTAAAAACCATAAATCAAATCCCAATGAGATTATGAATTTGAAAAGGCTACTTGTGGTTGTGTTCTAAAATATCAGTTCTATGTAGTGAAAGAAAAAAAATATTAGCAAAGTGGCTTTTGGTAATAAAGTTTCCTGTAAGACATAATTGGCAAGTTGTTTTTGTGTAATCTTTTCCAGAGAAAGCTTTTTTACAAACATTATTTTATTTGTAGGTGAGAAAGAATCACCCCTCTGGGGTGCGTGGGTGGCTTAGTTGGTTGGGCGACTGACTTCGGCTCAGGTCATTGTCTCATGGTTTGTGGGTTTGAGCCCTGCGTAGGGCTCTGTGCTGACAGCTCGGAGCCTGGAGCCTGCTTCAGATTATGTGTCTCCCCCTCTCTCTGCCCCTCCCCTGATCATGCTCTGTGTCTGTTTCTCAATAATAAATAAACATTAGAAAAAAAAAAAGAATCACCCCTCTACTAGAGGTGCTCTTGGTGCTTTTACTGTCTGGGTCTCTATTTGGGGCCCCTGTGCAGTGAGTTAGTCATTTCCCTGCAAAGAGAATGTTTCTGAAATTGCAGCTCTCCCTTTTCTACTTGTCGGGTGATGCTCATTTCCAACATTGTCTGAAACTCCTAATACAGACAAACTTCTGAAAATACGTTAAAGGAGAAAAGATAATTTGAACAGCTCTGAAAGTCAGAGGCTACAGATAAATACAGTTGATAGTTGGCAGCTTTAGTCTATGTTTCAGTTCTCTTTTGCCTGGAAGTTAAAATGATAGATTTTTCCCCTTATGTTTCTGTAGGTTGACTGGGCTTACTTAGCTGGGTGGTTCTCCCGCCTCATAGGATGTCAACAACTAAGGTTACTCTGTTGGTTGCATTCATTTGGCATCTTGGCTGGGAGGGAAGTTCCAAGAAACCTTCACTCAAATGTCTCATGTTTTGCTGTTTCTCCACATGTTCTCTTCATGTGGCTGGCCTGAGCCCCTTAAAGGCTAGGGCTGCATTTACTACAGTGTCACTTCCACCTAAGTTAAAATCCAAATTCAGTTAGACTCCATTTCTTGATGGGGAGAGTGCCTTGTTCATACACAGAGAGTAAATAATTGATGGCAGTTGTTTTGTTTTGTTTGTTTTGTTTTTTGAGAGAGTATGCATGTGTGCGTGGGGGAAGGGCAGAGGGAGACAGAGGGGGAGAGAATCTTAAACAGGCTTCACACCCTGTTTGAAGCCTGACCTGGTGCTTGATCTCATAATAGTGAGATCATGACCTGAGCCAAAATCAAGAATAGGACAATTAACTGACTGTGCCACCCAGATGTCCTGATGGCAGCTTTCTTTGGAGCAGACTTGCCACAGCCTCATTATTCACTTTAAATTAGCACTATTTAATTTTGTAAATCAGATTTTTTTCATGTGTCTTCAGCTTCTTTGAAAAGAACAATCTTATGTTTACTTGCCAGTGTCAGCCAGCATTTTCTGGTTCTTTAGGGAAGGTAGCCCTAATTATTCTTAATAATTGGTACTGTTGAGTTAGGCCTTACTGTGTGCTCAGAACTGAGTTTAGTTGTTTATGTGAGCAAGTCCTTATAGCAAGCCTATGAAGAAGGTATTACTTCTCTTTTCTTGATTTAAAGAACTGAGGCTTTGGACGGATAAGAAACTTGCCCAAGTTCTCAGAGCTTATAATATAGTAGAGCCAACTTTGAAAACGTAGAGGTTTCTGATTTCAAAGTTGGTACTTTTGTACTGAAATATTGTAGCTCTTTTTTAGGCCCATTATGAAATTTCTTTTAGAAACTGCTGTCAAATTCGTCTCCACTAGACTTGTTGACTTCACTGAATTCTCACAGAATTTCCGTGAAATGGATGCTCCTGTCCTTGGCACGTAGACTAGGACAAAGGTCTGTGAAATGATTTTATTAACAAATCCTCCCGCCTCCCCCTTTCTGATTTCAGGCTTGTCTAATAGCAGAAACATTTTTTGGGACTTTGACAGTTTCTCCACACCACCCCTTGACATCTCCTTTCCATGCTCACATATTACCCACCTGAGCAACATGGGAGACATTTCCACATCCCCAGGTCTTACTATTTTCTTGTCCAATATTAGCATATTTTAATTACATTTTCATTGCTGAAGTCTTAGACTGTGGCTGTCCAGACTGCAGAGAATTTTTCAGTAGGTTAAACAAATATAAGACTGGCTTTTACTATTTTGAGTCTTAGATTCTTGTCATGTTCTCTTGTGAACTTTATAGTCTGTTAAATTTTCTACTGCATTCCTTTAGGCCATTGGTACTTTCTGAGACTTTCTTTATTTCACTTTGATGTTAATATTTTATCTTTCTGGTCATGTATTTACTGTTCACCATCATTAAAAATAGTTAAATTGCTCAGTCATAGGCATGGATTTTTATTAATACCCTTGAATTCCCTGAAACCTGTTTTGGTGATAAAAATGACAAATATATCCAGAAATTGGTCAGATTTGGCTATTGGTTTAAATTTGTTAAGTTTATTAGAATTTTTCTGTTACTTTTTGGAGAGGACATAGAGGTAGAACTAGAAATGACCATAAAAAATTGACTTCCTCCCTTTTGCACCATGAGTACAAGAGCTGGGGAGTCATGATGACACCAACTTCTTTTTTTAATGCCAAGGTGAAGATTTTCATTCAAGGTTGAAATTGGTACTGCATCTAAGACCTAAAATACTGGATGAGGTTCCTAAATGTGACCCTAGTTACCTGCATTGTCTTTGGAGAAGTTTTTTTCCTAAGAAATACAATGCAGAAATCCATAAATTGTGTTTTTATTTTTAATTCAAAATACTTGGTAATTTCTGTTTGATTTCTTACTTTCCCCATGGATTACACACCATGGATGTATCTTATTTTGTTTCTAAATATTGGGGGATTTCCAGAGATTTTTCTGCTACTGATCACTAATTTAATTTCATTGTCATTAGACAGCCTACTTTGTGTGACTTGAATACTTAATAATTTTTTAACACTTCTTGTATAGCCCCAATATAGTCCATCTTAGACTAGAGACATATGAGATGAATGTATATTTTTCTCTCTGGATGAAGTATTATATGGATGTAAATTAAATAAGTTGGTTAATATTGTTTTTCATATCTCCTATCTTATTGATTTTCTACTGTTCTGTCAATTACTGAATTACTTTATTTCATGTATTTGGAAACTGTATTATTAGGTGCATAAATAGTTGAGATTTTTATGCCCTCTTAATGAAGTAACCCCTTTATCATTATGATATGACTTTCTTTGATCCTTGACAGTCTGTTTTAAAATCTACTTTGTCTAATACTAACACAGCCACTTCGACTTTTTTCTCAATTTGCTAGTACAGAGTGTCTTTTTCATTCTTTTTACTTGAAAAAAAATTATGGCAGCATAGAGTTTGGTGTTGCATCTTTATTCTCCCAATTTAACAATCTCCAGCTTTTAATTAGGGTTTTTAGACCATTTACACCTAATAAGGTTATTGATATGATTGTGTTGGAATCTACCGTCTTGTTATTTGTTTTCTGTATGTTCCTTCTGTTCTATGTTCCCTTTATCTTCATTTTCTCCTTTTTATAAAAAAATATGTTTATATTTAGTTTTGAAGAGGGGAAGGGGCAGAGAGAGACAGGGACAGAGGATACTAAGCAATCTCTGCACTGACAGCAGTGAGCTCAATGTGGGGCTCAAACTCACAAACCATGAGATCATGACCTGAGCCAAAGTTGGACGCTCAACTGACTGAGCCACCCAGGTGCCCCTCTGCTTTCTTTTAGATGAGTTTTTTATTTTTATGAATCTATTTTGTCTCCTTTGTTGTCTTATAGGTTAAAACTGTTTTATTGGTTGCTTTGGGGTTTATATTACACAGGTTTAACATAGCACAGTCAACCTTCAAGTGATACACGTACAGTGTAAGAACCTTACAGTGGTATTACTTCCTTTTCTCCTGGCCTTTAAGCTGTTGTCAACACATTTCATTTTTATGTGTGTTCAAATCCCTACAGTAAATTGCTGTTATTTTTGTTTCAAACGGTTGATAATGTTTTAGAGATTTCAGTTAAACAAGTTTTTATTTTTATTTACCTTTGTAGTTTCTATTTCCAGTCTTTGTGTGCATTGAGGTTTCCATCTGGTATCATTTTCATTCTGTTTGGGGCACTTGCTTCATTTCTTGTTCTGTAGGTCTACTAGTGATTGATTGAGTTTTTGTAGGTCTGGGGAAGGTCTTTATTTCACTTATATTTTCCATCTATTTTCCTTTTTTACAAATTTTAAAATTTTTATTTATGTAATCTCTATACCCCTTATGGGGCTTGAACTCATGACCCTGAGGTCAAGAGTCACATGCTCTTCCAACTGAGCCAGCCAGGTGCCCCTCTTTTTTTTCCCCCTCCCAGTTAGTATTTTAAAGATCTTGGTACACTATTTTGTAGCTTATGTTGTCTTTAATTAGAAATGTACTGTCCTTTTTATCTTTATTACTCTGTATGTAATATGTCTCCATTTTCCTTCTGTGGTTATTTTTCACATTTTTCTCTTTATCACTGATTTTAAGCCTGGTGATTGTGATATGCCTTAGTTTTCTTGTGTTTTTTTTTTGTTTGTTTATTTTTTTGTTTTTGGTGCTTGGGGTTCATGGGAGATTCTTCTATTTTTGTGTCCCTATGAGTTTATTTGGGCAGATGTGGGAATGGGGAGGACCTTGCATCTAAAAGAAGGTGTTGGGGCTTTTGGCAGTAAACCTTGGCCTTTACTGTCAATCCAAGACCCAGTGTGGCAACAAAACTTAATCTTGAGGTTGTGGAACTGCTTGACTGGCCATGAACTCCTCCATCCTCATGATATGGATTGTATGGGATTGGGTGCTGTGCTGGGCCCCCATGTCATGATAGCCCTGGGTGACATTGTCCACAGTGGCTAGGTCCTTGTACATCCAGCATATGTGGGTGTCATTACAGGAGTTGTAGCACAGCTAGGTGCCAGAGTTGTGTAGCTGCAGGGGAGGTATCTTAAATACCTGCTGCCAGTAGACCACTTTCCTTGAAGACTTCTTAAGCTGAGACAGAAAGTACCAGAAACAGGACTTGGCTGTGACATGATTAGGTGCAAAGATTGGCATGTGGTAGAGTGCAGGGAGTGGCATTTGGGAGTGAGTAGGCAGTACTCCACCATCTTATATATTCTTGCAGTCTATCTGAGGCCTTCATGGTGCCCACTTTATGCTTGCTGCCACCCACAAAATGAGCTTATGGTTTTCAACAAACTTGGAAATTTTTCAGTCATTATTTCTTCAAATATGTATTGCTTTCTCATCCTTTTAGGGATGCCAGTTACCTTATATTTGGCCCTATGAGGTTGCCCCATGGTTCACTGATGCTTTGTTAATTCTTTTTCCTGTCTTTGTTTCTATCTTTGTTGCATTTTGTATAGTTCTTATTGCCATGTCTTGAAGTTGACTAATCTTTTCTTCTGCTTGGTCTAGTCTCTTCCATACAGGATATTTTTGATCTCATACATTGTAGTTTTCATCTCTAGAAATTCAGTTGTGTCTTCTTAAAATATCGTCCAGGGGTGCTTGGTGGCTTAGTCAGTTAAGCAGGTGACTCTTGATTTTGGCTTAGATCATGATCTCAGAGTTCATGAAAATTGAGCCCCGGGTTGCGCTGTGCGCTGACAGCATGGAGCCTGCTTTGGATTCTCTCTCTCAGCTCCTCTCCTGATTGCTTTGTCTCTCTCTCTCTCAAAAAATAAATACAGAAACTTCAAAAAAAAATTTCATGTCTCCATTTAACATGTTGGATCTTTCTTCTATCATTTTCCCTTTGTAATTCTGTCAGTTGTGATTTTTATGTTTCAAAGCCATGTGTTGGGAGCATACAAGTTAATACTTTGTACTTATGTGTGTATTCATGTGGGCATATATGTACTGTGTATGTACATGTGTGTATATATATTTTTTCCTGTATCTAAATAAATATTTAACATAAATACTCTAATAGATATCTATGTTCTTACATGCAAATACATACATTCTTTCCATGTATGTAATAATACATATAAATTCCATATTTATGTATATAAATCTTGTGATTTTTCCCCCTTTATTTTAAATCCTTTTGCTATATTTTCTACATTGATTACTAAAATTACTAAAAATCACTAAAATTACTACACTACCAGTCTTCTAGTTAGTATTTGATAAGTCTGTTCCCACATTTTTATTTTCAGTCTTTCAAGACCCATTTTTTTTAGGTCTATCTGTTGTAAGCACCATAGAGCTGCATTTCATTTTGTTCTTGTATTCTTTGAATTAGAAAGTTTAATATGTTTACAGAGTTTGCTCTTAGTCATTACAAAGAATTAAGGAGTTATAGCTAATACAGGGGGAAGCATAGATGTTTAAGAATTCTCTTACAAAGTTCTTGGTCCTAGACCCACTTTTAATGATTTTTCTGACTTCCTTTCTTGAGTGGAGCCTGGAATTCTAGTAGTGTCCATGACATTATCTTTATTTATGGCATATAAGCCTGAAGATGCTGCTAGAGAAAAATGGGTCTTACTTCCATAAAGTGGGAGACTATATGCAAGGTACTCTCCTGGTCTCTTGTCTCACACAGGAACTGGTCTCTTAAAGCATTTATGCATAATATCATCTTGTACTCTGCTTGGAAGTTAATTTTAAATAATTTCTATCTTTAAAATAAACTTATTTCTTAGTGTTTAGATTTTCTAATTGTCTATCACTGCCATATGGTTTAGTTTATGAAGTTGCTTCTTTTCAGATGATCATAAGTTTACTTGATCCGTGTTACGGTGAAAAAAACCTTTTTTTTTCTAATAAACCATGCAGTGTTCAGGGTCGTTTATGATGAATACAAGGTAACATGCCTGTTACATAAAAATAAAATAATTGTTTTTGTAAAATGAATTGGAAGATGTGGCATAATTAGGCAGTAGGCATTTGTATTCTCCTATTATCGCTTTAGAGCTGCAAAAAAATGGAAGTAATTTATTTCATCTTGGTAATGCTCCTTTCTGGTCCAACAATTTATCAGAAATGTTAATCCAGCAAGCAATAAGTGGGGGGCGGGGGAAGAGGAGGAGAGAGGGGATTTAATATTAGCCTGGAAATATTGCACAACTCATTAAAAATGTAATCATGCGTAAAATGAGATCAATGAAAATTTATCTAAAAGTGCAAGGAAAAGGCATTTTCTAGTATGATACTGGATTTAATAGACTGGATTTTAATTTAGTCAGTTTGCTACAAAAAAATCCCTCCAGGCTAAATAAAACAGTTTTCCCTCCCAGTCATTGTACAGACAGCTAATTTTCAGACCCCTTCCTTCTGATATTCAATCTTATCTCTTGCTGGATATGGGTTTTGGTATATTGCAGAATTTGTTTTCTTTACATTTTCCATTACTGCTTTCATTTGCATGATAAATGATTAGAAGTAGAAACAGGAAAAAAAAACCATGCAGAACATTTCTTTATTAATTTTGTTTAAATTAGAGTATCTTTCTTATTCACACTTCCGCTGCCCTGTTTAACAACCAGTGTATCTGAGAGTTATTTTAATAATTTGTTGTATAGTTAGAGAAAAGGGGTACACACTTTTTACTTTGTTTATGTAACATTTTATTTTGTTCTTACATTTATAGTTTACATTTTGGTTCCTATCTTGTGCTGTTAATGATGAGTTTTCTCTTAAAAGAAACCCTTGTATTAAATGTGAGCCTGAGATGCAGACTTTAAAATATGTTGACATTGATGAATTTAAGGATTTGAAGATTTATTTTGCAGATGATACCCTTGTGATTATTAATAAAAAGGATTTGTAAAATTGTGCTTTATTTGAGGCTTCTCCCCTTTCCATTTTAGCTGTCTTTCTAGTCTGATAATTTAGAAATCTGATATAACTAAACACATCAATGAAAATCATCTAATGCCTTATGTTCACCTAAGATTGTAAATGGTAAAAAAAAAAAAAAAAAAGGCTAGCTTCAATAATAAAAACTTGCCTGAGCAAAAAATTATGTAAGCTGAATAAATGGTTCCTGCAAAATCTGTCTATAAGAGAGGAATCCTATATGATGATTTTAGGATAATTCACATAGGTAACTTTTTTTTCTATTCCACAGATTTTACATAAATACTCTAATGTTGTAAAAAAAAAAAAAAAAAAAAGTTAAGGGGTGCCTGGGTGGCTCAGTCGGTTGAGCTTCCGACTTCAGCTCAGGTCATGATCACGTGGTCTGTGAGTTCGAGCCCCACATTGGGCCCTGTGCTGACAGCTCAGAGCCTGGAGCCTGCTTCCGATTCTGTGTCTCCCTCTCTCTCTGCCCCTCCCCCCACTCATGCTCTGTATCTCTCTGTCAAAAATAAACGAACATTTTTAAAAAAATTTTTAAAAAAGTAGTACACTTAATTGAATGTTACATCGGTCATTCCTCTTATCTACTCTTTTCCCTAAAAGTAACACACTGGCTAGCAGCTACTCTTCCTGACATTTTTTTCTGTCAAATAGATATGTACCTCTAGAAATACATTAATTTTCATTTTTGTTAAATTATTCTAACATAAAAGTATATGTAATAATTTTGCATGAATTAAAAATTTTTCAACGTTTATTTATTTTTGGGACAGAGAGAGACAGAGCATGAACGGGGGAGGGGCAGAGAGAGAGGGAGACACAGAATCGGAAACAGGCTCCAGGTTCTGAGCCATCAGCCCAGAGCCTGACGCGAGGCTCGAACTCACGGACCGCGAGATCGTGACCTGGCTGAAGTCGGACGCTTAACCGACTGCGCCACCCAGGCGCCCCTAAAAATTTTTCACTTAATATTACATCTTGAAAAATTTTCCATTTCAATACTTAGAACTGTATTCTGTTGAACTGTTGTGTAATATTCCATAACGTGGAGCTAGAAAGATCTGGAAAGAACAAAGTGTCCAAATAGAGAAATGTTAACCATGACAGACGATGGTGCAATTAAAACCTCTGTGCATATTTCTGTGCACAGTGGAAATGTTTCTTTGGGAAAGATGACAAGAATCGAGCAAGGTTAATGAGTGTATTTCAGTTTTTCTGAAAACTGTTTTACCTGAATCCTACAGGTTTTACTTGGGTCTCAAGTCATTTTAAAATAGTTTACAGGTTCTATACTGATTTTTCTCTTAAATATAAGAGTTATTGTCAAAGGGTTTTACAGTTTCTGAGTCCATAGATATTTTTGGCTTTTTGATGATGAATCTAATTTTATTTTATTGGGTCCAGTCAATAAGCCTTATATGATTTCTGCTTTACGGGAGTTGATGATATTTTTTCTTCATTACCTAATGTGTTATCAATTTTCTTTTGTGAGAGTCCCTGACTTTTTGAGAAAAATGTTCTTTAATGTGCTTAATGTTCTATTTTATATCTGTTAGATCAAACTTGTTAATTAGATTATTTAAATATTCTATATTCTTAGTTTTTCTTCATCTCTTTTATCTGCTGGTTCCAGGTAGCTGTGTTGTTAGACATACCCCAAAGTTGATGTGCTCTTTTTGTTTTTTTAGTGCATTTGGCTAAAATTTTGTATTTTTTTCTGATACTAAGAATTACTTACTATAGCTTTTCTTACACTGTTATTGTTACTATTTCTGTGTTGTCTTATTTTAGATACGTGTTTTACATACAGCCTATGGAGTTTTTATTGTAAAATGAAAGTTTCTATTTCAGATTTTTATTTTAATTTCAATTAACTAACAGTGTTATATAAGTTTCATGTGTACCGTATAATAATTCAAAAAATTCCATACTTGATCCAGTGCTTATCATGATAAGTGTACTCCTTAACCTCCATCACCTGTTTAATCAATTCTCTCATGCCCCACCCCTCTGGTAACCATCAATTTGTTCTCCATAATTAAGAGTCTGTTTCTTGATTTGTCTTTCTCCTAGTTTATTCCCTTTGTTTGTTTTGTTGTTAAATTCCACATGAGGGGAATCCTATTGCATTTGTCTTTCTCTGACTTATTTTGCTTAGCATTATACTCTCTAGCTCCATCCATGTCATTGCAAGTGGCAAGATTTCATTCTCTTTAATGGCTGCATAATATTCCATTGTATATATATATACTAAATCTTCTTTACCCATTCATCAATCAATGGACTCTTGGGCTGCTTCCATATCTTGCTTATTTAAATAAGGCTGCTTAAATGTAAGGGGGCATGTATTCCTTTGAATTAGTGGTTCTTGTATTCTTTGGATAAATACCCACTAGTGTGATTGGTGGATCATAAGATTGTTCTATTTTTTAACTTTGTGAGGAACCTCCATACTGTTCTTGAGAATGGCTGTACCAGTTTGCATTCCCACTAACAGGGCGTGGGTGTTCCTTTTTCTCCATATCCTCACCAACACTTGTTTTTGTGTTGTTGTTTATTTATTTTAGAGAGAGATACAGAGTGGGGGAGGGGCAGAGAGAGAGGGAGACACAGAATCTGAAGCAGGCTCTGGGCTCTGAGCTGTTAGCACAGAGCCTGACGCGGGGCTCAAACTCACAGACTATGAGATCATGACCTGAGCTCAAGTCGGACACTTAACCGACTGAGCCACCCAGGTGCCCTAACAGCTGTTGTTTCTTGTGTTTTTGATTTTAGCCATTCTGACAGGTGTGTGATTATATCTCATTGTAGTTTGGATTTGCATTTCCCTGATGATAAATAATGCTTGTGTCTCTTGTCCATCTGGGAGTCTTCTTGGAGAAATGTTCATTCATGTCTTCTGCCTATTTTTAATTGGATACTTTGTTTTTTGGGTGTTGAGTTTTATATCTCTATACATTTTGGATACTAACCCTTTGTTAGATAGGTTAATAGCAAATACTTTCTCCCATTCCATAAGTTGCCTTTTACTTTTAATTGTTTGCTTCACTGTGCAGAAACTTCTTATTTTGATAAAGTCCATAGTTTATTTTTGCTTTTGTTTCCTTTGCCTCAAGGGACGTATCTAGAAAGAAGTTGGTACAGCCATGTCACAGATGTCACTGCTTGTGTTCTCTTCAAATTTTCTATTTTTAAAATATGTTTGTATTGATTTATTTTTGAGATAGAGGGAGAGCCCAAGTGGGGGAAGGCCAAAGAGTAAGAGAGAGACATAGAATCTGAAGCAGGCCCCAGGGTCTAAGCTATTAGGGCAGAGCCTGACATGAGGCTCAAACCCACAAACTGTGAGATCATGACCTGAGGTGAAGTTGGATGCTTAACCCACTGAGCCACCCAGACACCCCAAATTTTCTATTTTTAATAGAAAATTATTCTCCACCCATACTTACAATGTGTTTGGACTTACCTTATTTATGTTTTTTGTTACAATGTGCCTTTTTTTGTTTTCTTCCTTTCTGCCTAATTTTGGTTGATTGGATTATTTTATTCCATTTTTTCCCCTCCACTGATGGTTTGTAAGTTATACTTCCCATTTATTTTCTTTTATTAGTTACATTGATAACTTTAACAAACACATTTATTATATATCTTTGGACCATCAGGTAAAGTACCTGTTGTTCCTGAATGAGGTGAATATCTGATATATTTTTACTTACCTCACTTTCCATCTTCTTTGGCACTTCTCACGTCTTGAGTTCCAAGTTGTTAAAGTATTTTTGTTTGTTTCAGATCAACATGTAGTGACATTTGATTAATTTTGCTGGTGTCTTTGCTCACCCTTGCTTTTTATATCCAACCTCTCTGTATCTTTTTTTCTGGAGTACCTTTTTGAGAAATTCTTGTTAGAGAAAGTTTGTATATGATAAACTGAAATCTTATATGTCTGAGAATGTCTTTATTTTGAAAAATAATTAGGCCTGTAGAATTTTAGGTTCAAATCCTTTTCTCTTAGAACATTAGTGATACTGTTTCATCAGAAATCTGAAATAATTTCAGTTTTTACTTCCTTTTAGGCCATGTCTTCATGTGTGTTATTTTTTTCTCTGGAATATTTAAAATATTTTTCTTATTCTAGGTAATAATAAAAAATTAAAAAAAAATGCACTTAGAATTCTTCTATCTCTTCTCTCCTGCCTGTTCTCCTCTCTATAGATACAAATTTTTATGAGATTTCTGGTTATCTCTTCTATATATCTTTATTCAAAGGAAAGGAAAAGCAAAGGTGTATTTCTATTTCCTTTTTGTTATAGAAAAAGGGGTATACTACATAACGTTTCTGAATAGGATTTTTAAAATTTAATTTTAAATTTCATTATAGTTAATACATAGTGTTACATTATTTCAGGTGTACAATATAGCGGGTGTGTGTGTGTGTGTGTGTACATGTATGTGTGTATAATACATATATTGGAATATTATTCAGCCACAAAAAAGAATGAAGTCTTGCCATTTGACACAACATGGATAGAGCTAGAAAGTATAATGGTAGGTGAAATACATAGGCCATTTTATATGTGTACAGTTATATCTTTGGGATAGATTCCCAGAAGTAAGACTGCTGGGTCGAAGGGTAAATGCATCTGTATTATTAGTAGAGATAGCTAGATTACTCTCCATGAGGGTTGTACCATTTAACTTTCCCATTAGCAGTGTACCCTCTGAGCCTGTTTCACTCCAACATTAACAGTTGTCAAAATTATGGTGATTTGTATGTTTTTTTTTTGTTTTTACTAAGGACTCTGTATCCTTTGTCCACTTTTATTTTGGATTGTTGTTCATGTATTCTTGAATTCTAGGTAATCTTCATAAATTAGAGAGATCAGGTTTTATAATATAAATCTTAAATTTCTCTCTTCCCAGATTAGTCATGGACTTTAATTTTGCTTATGGTGTTTTGTTGTTGTTGTTTGTTTTTTGGGGGGGGGCATGGATGAGGTTAAGATTCTTACTCATTCAAATTTACCAATTTTACATTGCCTTTGGATTTTGCAGTCTAACTTCTAGGGACTTCCTCACTCCATTGAAAAAATTTTTTTCTTAATGTTCATTTTTGACAGAGAGCGAGTGAGCATGAGTAGGGGAGAGGCAGAGAGAGAGGGAGACACTGAATCTGAAGCAGGCTCCAGGCTCTGAGCTGTCAGCACAGAGCCTGAAGTGGGGCTCAAACTCATGGACTATGAGATCATGACCTGAGCTGCAGTCGGATGCTTAACCGACTGAGCCACCCAAGTGCCCTATTTTGGTCTGTTTGGTCTATTTATGGCCATTTTGGCCTGTCTCTTCAGTCACCAGTTACACATTTTTAATTAGTGTGCTAATAGGTCTATTTCTTACATTTCTTCTCTTCAGAGTTTTCCTAGATATTTTAAAATTTATTTTTCTGTATGAATTTAGAATCAGTTGGTCTAGTTTTAGGTAAAAACAAAACAACAAACAAACAAAACCCCCACCTTGTTGGTATTTTATTGGATTGCATTAAATTAACTGAGAGAGAATTGACTTTTAAGTCTTTCTTTCCAAGAATACAGCATCTCTTTTTCATATTACTATTTATCCTTTGGTAGTAGTTCTTTTCCCCTGTCATTTGGTTTTGCACATTTCATATTAAGCTTGTTCCTAGCTGTGAATAGGCTCTTCCTTCCATTATACCTTTTAACTGTTGTTTTATTATATAGAGTGTATTGATTTCTTTTTAATTCTATATACTGCCACCTGATTGAATTATCTTGTATTTTGCTGTGGTATTTTAGTGGATTTACTGGGTTTACAGATACAAAATCATATCTCAAAATAGAGATAGCTTTGCCTTGTTTCAATCTTATACCTCTCAATTCTCTCTCTAGCCTAATTGCGTTAGTTCAAGTTAGTGTTAAATATGGTGATGACATCTTTGTGCCTAACGTTAGCATTAATACTCCCAATGTTTCTACATTATATCAGAAGTTGACCTTAGGGCTGATTTTATGTGTGTATAGATAAGCACCTGCATGCACTCATCTACCCAGATCCCCCCAGCTGCCCCAGAGGTCACCTGTGGACAGTTATTTTCCATAAGTCAGGCTTCCTGGCTCTCTCTGCTTAAGCACATTCACTAACTGTGGGAGGGTGTTCTTGGCCTCTGTGAAGACGAGACAGGGTATCCTGTGGAACTCTTGGTTCCAGAGTGGCCCCTTCACCCAGTGAGGTTTGGAAGTCAATAGATCAAATATTCAAGCTTCTTCATCTCTTCACCTCTTTAAGAGATGTGTTCCACAGTCTATCAGAACACTATATTCTAGAAGGTTTAGGAAAAGGAGAGGATAGAGAGTATAGCTGTTACTGTTGCCCAGCATCTGGCATGTGGTAGACACTCTGCATATTCTCTCTGTGGAGAGGCTGGTTAGGGATAAAGGAATACAGGGTGCTAATCTTACCCAAATGGCCCTGGGTGCCCAGGTTTGTTGAATCTTGGGTAGTCTTCTGTGGAATCCTTGATCTAAGGGCAAATGGAATGGAACTCCTAGTGCTGCTCTTAAATCAAGGCATCTTCTGTGGCACATGTATTGGCAGTTCTCATAATGGAGGCAGAACTTTATCTGGAATCTTTTAGGATTTGCTTTTCTTTGACATTAGGAAAACTTGGCAGAATTTGTGTGTGTGTGTGTGTGTGTGTGTGTGTTACCTCCCCCACCCCTCTCACTCTTTTCTTCTTTGCCTCCTAGCAGACAAATTTACAGTTTCTGGATCTGTCTTATAAATCTTTTTTCTTCCTTAATCTCTGAGGTTTTTATGTTGTGTTTTGAGTGAATTCTTGGGCTATATTTTCAACTTGAATATTTTAATTTTTAGCTTTGTCCATTTTGATTTTAGATAACCAATTGAGGATTTAATTTCATTGATTTTTTTTTTAATGTTTATTTTTTCAAAGAGCAAGAGACTGAGCTGTCAGCACAGAGCCAGATGTAGGGCTCTAACTCACTAGCTGTGAGATCATGACCTAAGCCACCCAGGTGCCCCTAATTTCAGTGATTTTTAAAAAGATTTTATTTTTTTAAGAGCAGTTTTTGGTTCACAATAAATGTAAGTGGAAGGTAAAGAGATTTCCCATATTTCCCATATATCTCCTGACCCCAGCATGTGCCTAGCTTAAGCCATTATCAACTCCACCAGAGTGGTACATATCTTACCACCTGACCTTGTAATGACATATCCTGCTTAAAGTCCATAGTTGACCTTAAAGTTCAGTCTTGGTGTTGTACATTTTATGGGTTTGGACAAGTGTGTAATGACATATATTCATTATTATAATATGTATGTGTAATATTATATGGAATATATTATTGTATGGTAATATAGTATCATCCAAAGTATTGTCACTGCCCTAAAACCCTCATATTCCTCATTCTCTTACCCTCCAACTCCTGGCAACCACTGAGCTTTTCATGCTCTCCAAAGTTTTGCCTTTTCTAGAATGTCATGTAATTAGAATCATAGAGTATGTAGCCTTTTCAGATTGCCTTCTTTCACTTAGTAATATGCATTTAAATTTCCTTAATGTCCTGTCATAGCTTGATAGCTCATTTCTTTTTACTGCTAAATTATATTCTATTGCCTGGATGTACTTAGTTTGTTCATTCACCTACTGAAGAACATCATGGTTGCTTCCAAGTTTTTTGGCAATTATGAGTAAAGATGCTATAAACACCTGAGTGCAGATGTTTTTTGTGTGGATATGTTTTCACCTCCTTTGGGTAAATACCAATGAGCAAGATTGCTGGGTTGTATGATAATTGTATGTTTAGTTTTGTAAGAAATTGCCAAAATGTCTCCAAAAATGGCTGTATCATTTTGTGGTCTTAATAGCAGTGAATGAGAGTTCTTGTTGGTCTACATCCTCACCAGCATTTACCGTTGTCAGTGTTCTGGATTTTGGCCATTCCAACAGGTGTGTAGTGGTATTTCATAACTGTTATAATTTACATTGATATGGAATATGATGTGAACATCTTTTCATATTCATATTTTTAATATATGTTTCCTTTTTGGTGAGGAGTCAAGGTCTTTAACCCATTTTTAATTGGATTGCTTTCCTATTGTTGACTTCTTTTTTGTAGTTGAAAGTATCTAAATTATTTATTGAAAGAATTTTTAAAAGACAGGTTGAATACAACCTCAGTCTATCATTTTGGTATATCTATGTTCCAGAAAAGGTTTAAGATAGTTAAACTGTTACTATGTTATATTTTGCTGTAAATTTTAGGCATAGAAATAAGTCTTCACCAGAGCAAATGAAATGCCACTTAGGATAAAATATTACTAGGAACAACAGAAAGTTGTAAAATATGAAATTTTGGGTATCTGAATGATTTACAATCAAGAATGATCCATATATTTACTTTAGTATGCAAAACAGGAATCATGTTCAGCACTCTAATACAGTTATGCAGATAATTGTGGAAAAACAAGGACACTTGATCCTTTTCCTGAATTAGCAATAACAGACACCTAGAAAGGAGTGAGTAGGTTCCCTCATAAAGGTCTCAATTTCCTTATGAAAGAAAATGACTAATGTGCTAATTAAGGGAAAGGAAAATAATAATATAACCACTCAATGTCCATAATGTCTTTGCTGTTTACAAGGACCTTCCATATATTGTTGATCCTCACAGCCACCCTATGAGGTAGACAGGTTTCAGTTATGCATGTAAAAATTTTTTTAACATATATTTATTGTTGAGAGACAGAGACAGAGCATGAACAGGGGAGGGGCAGAGAGAGAGGGAGACACAGAATCTGAAACAGGCTCCAGGCTCTGAGCTGTCAGCACACAGCCTGATGTGCGGCTCGAACCCACGAACTGCGAGATCATGACCTCAGCCGAAGTCGGACACTCAACTGACTGAGTCACCCAGGCGCCCCTCAATTATTCATTTTAATGAAGTATTTTCTCCATAAACACTGAGAAATGCCCAGAGAAGTTTGCTCCTGGACCGTAGTATCCATGTATTTAAATAAGTAAAGCTTTAAAACAGATGTTTTTCTTACTACCTTTAGTTTCAGAGTTGCATTAAACATTTATTTTCACAGCGTACCCTTTACAAAGATAGTAAGAAATTTCTGAAGTCCACCTTTGAATTCTTTTGGGATTCACTCTGGCTAAGCAACATTTTTAATTGAGAGAAGTGTTTCTTAGTTTTGCTCACACTCTTTGAGGAGCAAGTGAGTGTTGAGTGTTGAGATGTCGGTGTCCTGAATATCAAGGTTGGGCTCTTGCATTTGGAACCACACGTATGATTTATGTTTGTAGAACTCAGAGTCTTTCTGGTGTCTTCAGGCCAAGTTTAGTCATAGGAGTGGTAGGACTGCTCTTCAGTGTGGATAGAAAGCTTCTACTTTCACCATGATATTTAACTGTTCTGTTGCATGTTTTACAAGTAATCAACACACTTTTGGGGTCTTTGTATTTTTTCTCAATTTTTGCTTCTTTAAAACTGAGTGTATATTTTCTTGCCTCTCGCTAAGAAGTTTCTGTATTTTGGGTGGCAGTTTGGATTTGGGTTTGAGGTACTCTTGAGAGTTATCCAAGATGAGCAACCGGAAACAGTGTGCACATGTTCCTTCAAAAGTGATGTTATCATTGTGTGAGGAACTGTAGACCCAGAGGAGACAGTGGGCCTGGCCTGGCCAGCTCTCCTGTAGTTGCCATGCTGTAGCCTCAAAGTAGTGCTTCTGCCTCTTGGCTATAGCTGCTGGAAGCTGCTCCCTGCAAGATAGGAGACTCCAGGATCTGGCAGCCTGCTGGACTTTGACCTCTGAATCCCTTCCTATTGTTGACTTTTAAATTCTTGGTTTATTTTGGATAGTATACCTTTATCAGATGTGTCTTTTTGTTTTTATTTTTTTTAATGGTTATTTACTTACTTTGAGAGTGAGAGAGAGAGCATAAGTGGGGGAACATAGAGAGGAGAGACAGAGCCCCCGAACAGGCTCTATACCATCAGGGCAGAGTGTGATGTGGGGCTCGAACTCATGAACCATGAGATCATGACCTGAGCTGAAATCAAGAGTTGGTTGCTTAACCATCTGAGCCATCCCGGCGCTATCAGATGTGTCTTTTGCAATCATTATTCACAGTCTGTGGCTTGTCTTCTCCTTTTATTGGTAAATCTTTCTCAGACCATGAGTTTTAAATTTTAATGAAACTCATCTTATCCATTATTTCTTTCATGGATTGTGGTTTTGATGTTGTATCTAAAAAGTTACTGCCATTCCCAAGGTTATCTAGATTTTCTTCTACGTTATCTTCTAGTTTTATAGTTTTGTATTTTATATTTAGGTATGTGGTCTATTTTGAGTTAATTTTTGTGACGAACATAATGTCTGTGTTAGTTTTATGTTTTTCTATGTGGATGTTCATTTGTTTCAGCACAATTTGTTGAAGACATTATGGTTGCTCCATTATATTACCTTTGCTATTTATTTATTTTGAGAGAGAGAGAGAGAGAGAGAGAGAGAGAGAGAGAGAGGGAGGAGAGAGAAAAGGAGTGGAGGAGGGGCAGAGAGAGAGGGAATTCCATTCCTCTGGGCTTGAACCCATGAGCTATGGGATCATGACCTGAACCAAAATAAAGAATTGGATACTTAACCAACTGAGCCATCCAGGCACTCCACTGCTTTTGCTGTTTTTTTCAAAGATCAATTGGCTGTATTTATGTAGGTCTATTTCAAGGCTTTTTATTCTGTTCCATTGATCTGTTTGTCTCAGTGACAAATTTTTGCTTATTTCATTTCTAATTTGTTTTTATTCATAGTTGCCTGCTCTTATTTTATGAATGCAATGTTCTGTCATATGTTTGTGTGTGTGTATAAATAATTTGTGCATGTATAAATATATATCAATTTATATACATTATACACATATATGTAAAATATTAAATATTAAAAAATATATAATATAAAATATTAATGGTGCAACAGTGATTTCAGGAGTAGATTCCTTAATGCCCCTTACCCATTTAGACCATCCTCCCTCCCTGTTTTTATATCCCTCCAGCAACCCTCTGTTTGTACTCTATATTTAAGAGTGATACATGTTTTGTCCCCCTCCCTGTTTTTATATTATTTTTTCTTCCCTTACCTTATGTTCATCTGTTTTGTATCTTAAAGTCCTCATATGAGTGAAGTCATAGGATATTTGTCTTTCTCGGACTAATTTTGCTTAGTGTAATACCCTCCAGTTCCGTCCAGGTAGTTGCAAATGGCAAGATTTCATTCTTTTTGATTGCTGAGTAATAATCCATTGTATATAAATACCATGTCTTCTTTATCCATTCATCCATCGATGGACATTTGGGCTGTTTACAGAGGCTATTGTCGATGGTGTGGCTATAAACGTTGGGGTGCATGTGCCCCTTTGAAACAGCACACCTGTATCCCTTGGATAAACACCTAGTAGTACAATTGCTGGGTTGTAGGGTAGTTCTATTTTTAATTTTTTGAGGAACCTTCAGGCTGTTTTCCACTTTGCATTCCCACCAGCAGTGCAAAAGAGATCCTCTTTCTCTGCATCCTCACCACATCTGTTGTTGCCTGAGTTGTTCATGTTAGCCATTCTGACAGGTGTGAGGTGGTATCTCTTTGTGGTTTTGATTTGTCTTTCCCTGATGATGAATGATGTTGAGCATTTTTTCATGTGTCGGTTGGCCATCTGGATGTCTTCTTTGGAGAAGTGTCTATTCATGTCTTTTGCCCATTTCTTCACTGGATTATTTGTTTAAAGGCTGATTTCCTTTTTTTTTTTAATTATTTTTTTAAATATTTATTTATTTTTGAGACAGAGACAGAATGTGAGTGGGTTAGGGGCAGAGAGAGAGAGGGAGACACAGAAGCCAAAGCAGGCTCCACGCTCTGAGCTATCAGCACAGAGCCCAACGCGGGGCTTGAACTCACAAGCTGTAAGATCATGACTTGGGCCGAAGTTGGACCCTCAACCGACTGAGCCACCCACGCACCCCAAAAGGCTGATTTCTTAATGTAATGTTAATGTTTCCAAGTTTCATCCATGTTGTAGTATGTATCAAAACTTCATTCCTTTTTATTGCTGAAAAGTATTTCATTGTATAGATACACCACATTTTATTTATCCATTCATCAGTTGGACACATGTGCTGTGAATATTTGTAAGTTTTTGTGTTGACATGTATTTTCAATTTTCCTTTGTATATACCTAGGAGTGAAATTTCTAACTCATATGGTAACTCTAGGTTTAACATTTTGAGCAACTGTCAGACAGTTTTACAGAGTGGCCGCACAATTTTACTATGCCACAGTAAAGTATGAGGGTTTCAGCTTCTTCATGTGTCAATTCTTCCCTTGTTTGATGCCTTTTCTTTTGTGATGTTGGTTTTCCTAAAATGTTCAATGATTCTTGGTTGTAGGCTCCTTATTTTGGAGATTCTTGGTTGTTGCTGTATACTGTTAAGTTTTGGATGTTCTATAATTCAGCAGATAACTATAATATGTACATAATTTTAAGCTACAATTAACCCGAATGCTCAGAAAATGGAAATGGATCTTCCTAATTAAAACAAAACAAATCAAGAACACAAAGCAAAAAACCAAACCCACTTTGCTTAAATTCATGTGTTGAAAATTCTTTAAAAAACATTTACATTTTTGTAAAAGGAAATTTACATAAATTTATGTTTTACTTCGAAACTGTGTTTGTAACATAAAATATACTGGAATTTTGGGGATTTCAAACATCTTAATGTCGGTTATGTGAGTATGAGTGGCTCAGGTTGGAGATGATGATGATGATGATTTGTACAAGTTCCCTTGCTAAATGGACTCTGTCATCTCCCAGCAGTTCACTGAACATGTGAAGTCCCTTCCAATGTTGGAGCATCTTCCATGCTGATACCTGCCGAGCATGCTCCTGGCCACTTTTTGTGTCTTGATTCCAGCCTGCTGATTTGATAGAGAATAGAGTCAGTGCTGAGAGTATGCAAGGCAGTTTTAGGCATCAGAGAGAGGTACTGTTGAGAACGAGTCATGATGTCTGTGCCTCAAATAGGCATTCAGGAAACAAGGCCATGCTCTCAGTGTGGCACATGGTTGTGCAAAGGCAGAAGGCCAGTACAACTTCCTGGACAAATTTGGCATTACCTAGGGGTGAGTGCTGTAGACTACAGTTGTACCTGGGTCTGAGAATGGTACGTGGTCCCGGGGGATTCAAGATTAGGAAAGCAAAGTGAATTACAAATGTAAGTGACTATGGAGCTGGATCTTAGCTGTGAATCCTGAATGGGCCATACCTAATTTATTGAATTGGTCTTTCTTTCATGTGCATAAAGTGGAGGTGGTGCCCTTCTGGGTGTGCAGGATAACATACCCTACCAAGGCCACTAGAAAATAGGGTCTGCAAGTAAAGAATTTCCTGCTCAGAAGTCCTACATGTATTCCTATTCTACTCTGAACCACAGATAGGCACAGTAGTTCAACTTTGTTTCATAGAAGCTGGATCATCTATATTTGTATGCTAACTACATTTCCCACTGTGAGGTTTTCTGCATGAATCCATATGCTACGTTTCTCCCCCAGAGTAAGAACTTCACTTTAGGTCAGGAAATTCCAATCTTAAGGTAAGTTAATGTCACAAAATTTCAAATATTACTACTTAAAAATAGTATTTCCTATGTGGTGGCCATTCCTTGTGGTTACTACAGGAATATACATTACACTGCAGTCATTAAAAAATACATTATTTGGGGGCGCCTGGGTGGCGCAGTCGGTTAAGCGCCCGACTTCGGCCAGGTCACAATCTCGCAGTCCGTGGGTTCGAGCCCTGGGTCAGGCTCTGGGCTGATGGCTCAGAGCCTGGAGCCTGCTTCCGATTCTGTGTCTCCCTCTCTCTCTGCCCCTCCCCCATTCATGCTCCGTCTCTCTCTGTCCCAAAAATAAATAAAAAACGTTGAAAAAAAAATTAAAAAAAAATACATTATTTGTACACCAATATAATTGTTGAACAAAATGGATTCCTCTCTTGTGTGGGTTGATGTGTTCTTTTCTTCCCTGGCATGTTTTATTCCAGTGGTTGTCTTTTAATGTCTAATCAGAGATATTCCACAATGCATGCCTCCATTTGGCCAATTTCTTAGAATGTGAGTGTTTCAGGTCTGTAATACAGGAAAAATAAGAATCATGCTTTTTCATTATCAGTTCTGACTACTGGTGTTTGACCTAGGAGTTGGAAAAGGACTTTGTGATTGTTGGAGAACAGGCCCTTCCTAATATATGCATGGTGTCATTATTGTTATCTTGTGATCTACTTAATGTTATCAGATTATGTCCACCACTTTCCCCATCTGTTCTCTATGTTACCTTTTGAAATATTCCCCTGGGTGGACTATGTGGGATTTGCCTTTATGGCATTGTGTACTCGCTTTTGTCTATCAGCCCATTTTTCTACAAATGGATTGTGATCTCACTGCTTGTTGAGATATCCAGATTCAGGTTGTTTTTACAGTTATGTGTACTAGTCTGTAATAGTCTTGTTCCCAAAAGACTGAAAAATAAAAATTTCCACATTGTACAATTAAAGACAAAGTGCTCTAGTGGGAAGGCTTTCTGTTTTTACATGGGAGGATATAGTATGTATACACATAATTTGAATATCTTTTTAGAAAACATGCTGTTGACTTATTAAAAATGCAAATGGGGGACACCTGGTTGGTTCAGAAAGTTAAGCATCCAACTTGGCTCAGGTCATGGTCTCATGGTTTGTGAGTACAAGCCCTGTGTCAGGCTCTGTGCTGACACCTCAGAGCCTAGAGCCTGCTTTGGATTCTGTGTCTCCCTCTCTCTTTCTCTCCTTCTCCTACTCATACTCTGTCTCTCTCCCTTTCAAAGAAAATTATTTTAAATAAATTTTTATTTATTGATTTTTGAGAGGGGGAGAGAGAGAGAGAACAAGCGAGGGAGAGGCAGAGAGAAAGGGGGACAGAGGATCCAAAGTGTACTCTACATGGACAGCAGAGAGCCCGATGTGGCACTTGAACCCATGAACCATGAGATCATGACCTGCGCCGAAGGCAGATGCTTAACCGACTGAGCCACACAGGCACCCCAAAATTTTATTTTAAAATGAAAATGAGGGATGAGATCAGGGATAGAGGAACTTCTATTTTAACAGAATAGCCATAATTTTCTTCTGCTGCTAGTGATGGGAATGTAGATACTGCTTTGTAGTTCTTCTAGAGTAATTCTGTAAACACATTTTCTTTTGGTGGAAAGAATCCTATCTCTCTAAGAGTACTTGTGTATCTTTTCTATGGACAAACTTAGTTGACTTTCATGGACTTTTAATGATTGAAGGATATTACGTTAACACTGTAGTATAAAATGGGATATTTCGACATTTTTTGGTTGCAAGTACTAAAAAACACAAACTAATATAAACAAATAGGGAATGATGTCTCAACTGCCTGAAAAGTCCAAGTGGGCTTTAGTGCAGGTGGATCCAGGAGTTCAGATTTCATCACCAAGACTTACCAAACTCTCTCTGCCTCTTTGCTGTCTTATGTTGGTTTGTGCTCAGGTAAACTCTTACATGTGTTGGCGGGATAGCTCCCAATGGTTCCAGACTGATAGACATTTTCCAGGGGAAGAGATCATTTTTATCTTGAATTCTCCAGCAGCAAACTAGGAATTAAGCTCTATTAGACTTGGGTTATGTGCCCATCACTGTTAGGAGGATGTATGCTGATTGGCAAGGCATCACTTGCTCCTGGATCTGGAGTTATAATCCTCTTGAACCACCTGAACCACTGCACAGAGCATTGAAGTAGAGTGATATCTAAAGGAAATCCCACCTGCAGGATGCTAAGCAGGCAAAAATAGCAACTGCTTACTACAAGTGGTGACTTGGAAGACACATAGGATTTTCCCAGAGCACGGAAAAACTTCTGTACACATCAAGGAAAGCAGTACATAGAAGAAACACTGAATTTTTTTAGTCCTAGTGTTGCCTTACAGAATAATCAGAACTGATTCTTTCATTATGATGCACCTTATTCTTAATAATTAAATTTATAACAAATAATGACTTTTACACTTAAATATTTAATTTTTGTTCCAGAATATTAAGTATAATTTGTTTAATACCAAGGAAAAATGATTAGCTACCTACACACCAAATCTTGAAACTTGACTTAATTATCATCTGCCATTGAATATTTTATTTTTCAGGTGAGAAGTCTGTGAGGCAGAGAACTATACTCCCCAGAAACAGTTTATACTTAGAAGCAAATTTTGTATTTGCTGCTATCTGACTTAGAATTGAAAAAGGTGAGCCCAGTAGGGAGAAGGGAAGTACTGACATTTTCAAATTAAGCTGCTGAGAACAGTACTTTAAGTTGATCTGTGAATTTTCCTCATCATGGTGTCTCAACCCACAAACATGGTTGAGAATGACTGTCACATGGTTGATAGTCATTTAGTGAGCAGGAAATAAATGGGAGAGAAACATGGTCAGCTAATACAGACTCCCGTTATTGCGCTCCCCTTGCCACAGGGGGAAGTTGGTTTGCTTTCTCTGGTGTTGCGCAGGTGTAGGCAAGAATCTGATTTCTTGGTGGAAGGAAACATTCCTCATTGGTGGGTAGCAACTGCAGTACAACTTGTGGAGGAGGAAATTTCCAGGTGCAGAGGTTGCAAGAATGGGAGAGGACAGTCTGTGCCAATGTAATAGGATCACGGAATCACAGAATGTTAGAGGTAAGAGGGATTTTTGAGATCATCTAGTCCCACATGTCATTTCATACAGGAAGAGAATGAGGTGATGTGACTTATGTAGGGAATCTTTTGTTCAATGTGTGTGGCACATGGCCTAATGGGGAAAGTGTGACCTTTGGAGGCAGACAGACCAGTGTATACTTGCCTTTCTTCTCCTAAGAGTGCAATCTTGAGCCACTGACTTAACATCAAAGTGCTTGGGACATGCAGGTGTTTACTGGGGCATTAATAGTGATAGTGTAGGTAAAGCACCTACTGGAGTGCCTGGCAGATAGTGTGTGTTCAGGAAATACTAATTGACTTCTCTCATGCTAAGAAACACCTGACTCTTTTTTTTTTTAATTTCCTTTAGTTAAATATGTGATCTCTATCTTGAAGAGCTCTTGTGAGCCTTTACTTTATAAAACCTAGCACAGTGTCACTGATGAGTGCCAATAATCCAATCATATTTTATTGATTTGACTTCTTTGAACCTAAGCCTTTTTCATGAAGCAGGGGGATAGATCTGAGTTCATATTTACTTGATAATATTAGGTGCTTTGTTTCACATCTTAACATGGAAGTCAAGGCAAATATAAGTAGAGATGACCATAGTTACATGTAACACAAAATGATTTCAGAACTTGAACCTGGTTTTTCCCTCCTTTTTTTAAATCTCCCATCTACCCACTCACCCTCATTGCCAAGTTCCCACCTTACTGGCTTTCAGTACATTCCTCCAGAACTAAGTTTCTCCTCCACAACCTTGAGTCTCTGCCTGAAATGTTCATTTCCCATTCTGCTTGGCTCTTTGTTGTCATTCAGCTATTTTAAAAGCTCTTTGCTGGTCAGCTCTCTGAGATGGCCCTTAGTCCTTCTATATCACATGAATATGTTACATATTCAATAGAACACTGTTTGCTTGTTTATTGATACTGTTTGCTCCCAATGAACTATTAACTTATAGTAAGTAGTTACCATAGTTACCTCTGTTATATGAATAACTACATAGTAACTATGTAGTTGTCTCTCTTGCTTCTCATTGCATAATTGCAATCTCATTGCATTGCCTAAGGCAAGTGCCCAACATACCGACAAGTGCTCAATAAATATCTGTTGGGTTAACAAAGGTTGATTTGAATGACCCATATAGGTGGCATTGTGCATTATTAAAAGAGATCTGGGCCAGTATTCTAAAGCTACTTCTACCCCAGATTATGTAATTTGGGAAGAGAATTCCACCTTTTGAATCCTGATTGCTTTTCTGATAAGCTAAGGAAGTTAAACTAGATCACATAAGGTTTCTTCCAGCTCTTCCATTTTGTGATTCTGTGTCTTTTTTCGTCCCTGCTGGACAATTGACAGGGTTCAGAACACACTACCCCAAAATATGACACCAAATTTTAAGCTGAAGTAATTTGAGAAATAGCTGGTACAGAAAGGACTTTGTGACCTCTCCCTTCTTTCCTGAAGAAGGTACTAAGATCCTCGTGTGAGAGGTGCCCTTCTTACACCCAGAGGAAACTCTTATCTGCCAAGATGGCGGAATGCTGAGAGGAAGTCCATACCAACAGGCCTTGCTCAGTTTCCTCCAGTTACTATTTTTAGCTCATACCCTTTTGCCCTATCAAGTATTCCCATCATTGTTGACTTTTATCAAACCTAGTATAAAAACTCAGGCTTGACTGCTTATTCAGGTCTTTCATTTTCTTAGGAATGCTTTAGTGTAGGGCAAAACTTAGATTAAATAAATACTTACATTTTTATCCTGTTCATTTGTTTTTGTCAGTTTAATTTTTAGGCCCAGCCAGGAAATCCTAAGAGGATCGAGGAAAGTTTTCTTTGTCCTATACTATCTAACAAGAATTTACTTTTGTAAGTACAGGTGATCTTTTAGATGGCTTTTGTGTATCAAAACACAAAGCACATGCCAGCTGGTAGCTGATGAGAAAGAGGTATTATCCAAGAAAGAAAGAGTAGCTTTACATGGGGTGAATTATTCCAATACTAGTGGAAGATACATCCATAAGCACTAAATAATTTTTCTGATAAATGGAAGAACTGTAATAGCAATTAAAATAAATATACCATTCAAATTATTTCTTACTATGTAATTTTAAGAAGAGTTATATAGGGGTACCTGGGTGGCTCAGTTGGGTGAGCATCCGACTTCAGCTCAGGTCATGATCTCATGGTTTGGGAGTTTGATTTGAGCCCTGCATTGGGCTCTTTGTTGTCAACACAGAGCCCCCTTTGGATCCTCTGTCTTCCTGTCTCTCTGCCCCTCCCCTGCTTGTGTTCTCTCTCTCTCTCTCTCTCTCTCTCTCTCTCTCTCTCTCTCTCTGAAAAATAAATAAATACTTAAGAAAGAAGAGTTATATAAAATTACAGGTCTTTTGTGATTTCCTTCATGAACAAATACTAACAATTTGCGGAATTCTTTTCCTCTCTCACACCATTTGCCTTTCACAATAGAGAGTACTATTTAAATACTCTATTTTAGTTTCCTATTGCTGCTTTAATAAATTAACACAAACTCGAGAGTTTAAAATATCGCAGATTTCTAATAGTTCGGGAAGTCACATATCTGAAATGGATCTTATTGGGCTGAGATTGAGGTGTCAGCAAGGCTGTGTTTCTTCGATAATTTGTTTTCTTGGACTTTCCATCTTTTAGAATCCGTCCACATTCCTTGGCTCATGGCCCCTTCCTCCGTCTTGGAAACCCACAATATCCATATATGTCTTTTTCATACCATGTCACTTTGGTACTCACTCTGGGCCTCCCTCATCCACATTTGAAGATCCCAGTGGTTACATTGAGAATTCCCAGTGTAATCTCCGTTTTAAGGTCAGCTGATTATTAGCCTTAATTCCATCTGCAATTTTAATTTCCCTTTTCCAGATAATGTGTTCACAAGTTCTGCGAAACAAGACATAGATATCTTTGGGGGGCCATTATTCTGCCTGCCACACACTACTTGGGTCCGTGGGACCCAAGGAATTTAACAAAAATCCCCTACCCCTGGACAAGCAGAGCAAGACTAACTCCATTTTGTGCTACACCCACCATCTCATGTATGACCCTCACATGACCTACTTATTGCTTAAGACACTCCCCACCCTAGTCAAGCCACTGAGCACACCCTTCCTGGAAACCGGCTCATATAGGAATGTGGAACCCCTAAACGCCAAAGAATGTAAACCCTGCCTTTTGCCCGCCAATTCTGACCAGAGTGATAGGCTAGTTCAAACAGTTACTATAGGGTAAATTGTAATTCAGTTGGCCATCTGTATGTGGACTGACATGACTATGCAACTTTCTGTGTGTGTTACAATCTCATTGGCCACTGGTCCCTATAAAACTGCTACGCCTCTTGACCTAGGGGTCCAAGTCCCTGCTCCGCTGTGTCAGGTATACTTGGGCCCAAGCTCGAGCTTGCAAATAAACCCTTGTGTGTTTGCATTGGTATCGGCTCCTTGGTGGTCTCTCGGATTCGAAATTGGGGGCATTACAAGAAAAAGAACAGCCTCTAAAGAAAACCCAATTCCAAGGCATCTGCTGAACTGAAAACAATTTATGTATTAATATGTGAGGATAGCCACATTCTTGATTTAAAAAAAAATTTTTGTAATGTTTTTATTTATTTTTGAGAGAGAGACAGAGTACTAGTGAGGGAAGGGCAGAGAGAGAGAGAGAGAGAGAGAGAGAGAGAAACACAGAATCCAAAGCAGGTTCTACTGACTCCAAGCTGTCAGCACAGAGCCCAGTGCAGGGCTTGAACTCACAGGTTATGAGATCACGACCTGAGTGGAAGTCGGTCAACTGAGCCACCCAGGTGCCCTGCCACATTCTTGACTTAGGAAGAAAGGTGATTTATGCAAAAATGTACAAATATGACCAACCGCACAATAGCAACTGAGGAGAACAAAGGCAAAAGAAAACAAACTTACAACTTGCAGCCCATTAACAAGTACTTGAGGCAGGCAGAGTGACCTTCCTCCAGGACCTCAACTGCCTCATTGTAAATACTTTGCTAGACGCAAAAGGCAACCTTACCTTGACAGTAGCGGGACCTCCAGGATCCTGTAAGTCTTTAACATAGAAAAATCCCTTTAGAAACTTTTTTATCTCTACCTCCCCAAGATACAGGTGAGCAGTCGTCCTCCAAGTATATGGCCCTCTGATATACATCTGAGGGATCTAATGAACTTTATCTTAGCAGCTAGCCCCTCAAGGTCCTGTAAGCCTTGCTTCCAAATTCCTTAGAGGCTTTAGGCAATCCCTAACCCCCTCCCAACTTGAAAGTGTGCAATCATTCACTCCTTACAATCCCAGGGCAGCTCTTTTTGCCCGCTGGTCCTGTCCCCGTGCTTTAATAAAACCATCCTTTTTGTGCTGAAGATGTATCAAGGATTCTTTCTGGACCATGTTGGCTCCCGGACCCCTACATCTCACAGCAGAATCTGCTAATACTCCCCTGTGGAACATCAAATGTAAATTTCTACTTTGCCTAACCGGTAGCCAGATATACAGAGGAAGGAAAAGTTAACTTCTGGCTCTGATTCATCACTTTTATTGAAGTTAAATTCTTTTGTTTTAATGCACACTTGATTGAGCAAGCATTTATTGAGGCAGTTATGGTTTGTGGGAGAAAGACAGTTGAAGAAAGAACAAATGAATATAATGTAAATCAAATACTTGGCCCTTTTAAAGTAACTACAAAGACTTAAGTGTGTGTTCTTAATGGTAATTTTTACAAAACTCCAATAGGAGGCTTTGACAGTGATTGTTTTGGTGGGGAGATGGGTTTTCTTTTCACATGCTAATCACCTGCTCCTGGCGATATTTCTCTCCTTGACTGCAGTCACAGAATTGAATAATTTATGGAGTGAATTTTGTTGTAAATTTATTGTGTCACAAGCAGGTTGTAATTTCACTAACAGTTCACTTAAGTTATTAAGTTAAAAAAAATGTGGTTGATAGGATAGTGCATTTCGAGGTTTTTTTTTTTCCTCCCTGCAAGTTCACATCTTACATATTTTCAAAACAGAGTACTTGCCTAATTTTTATTCAGAATCTGATATGCGAGAAGGAAGCACACATTAACATAAGTGGAATTGCATTTGCACACTGTTGTTGAATTTTAGAAGTCGTAAACAAATTATTGAAGATTTTATGGAGACAGAAATAACATTAAACCCCCAGTGCTGTGGAGCTCCTGCCATTGTTTTCTGAATAACTGTCCCCCCTTGCTGATGACGAATGAAGAGTTGGTGGTATAAAGGTGAAGATGCTCCTGGGAAGGGAAAAAGCCGCATTAATTCCTTTAAATTTTGCTTCAATTCCGAGGTTAAGATAATGACAAATTATCACTCCCCCAAATCTTATCCAATCCAAATGGAATACAACGGAGAATAGAAAAAAATCTTTAAAAATCTCTCACAGGGGTATCTGATTGGCCTTCATCTATATTCAAGACATTCTTAGGGCTTCTCTTTTAATGACCATTCTGCTGTGATAAGAGGAAACATTTGGCCACTGCAGAAACCTCTGCTTAGTTTCTGCCCCCAATGCTTCAGCATTCAGCAAACACACATTTAAGGTCTCCCGTTATTTACATTGAAATTTTTCTATTGACCCTGCCAGTGTGAATGAATTTCAAACAAGTCATTTCTTTCTCTGCATAGATGATTTCCCTAGGTTCCTGGTGGGGCTCACTTTTAATTCCTCTAGGAGTACCCTCTCTTCCTGTTAGCACCCTGAGGATTTGCTTTCTGTTTTCCACCCTGTTGCCTGCATGTGGCCCCCCTTTCCTCGCACCCTACCCTGAGTATTCCAACTCTTATGTGGGGGACGCTGAATAATAGCCACTATTCTTCAACAGGAATACTTTATAGGCCTTCAGAATAGACATTTTCACCATCTGTTACACAGAATCTGGAAATGTGATGGGAAAACAGGTTATAATTAACTAAAAAAGGGGCAAGACTGTGTATCTTAATGCACTTAGAGTTGAGGAAATAGCCTCTCAAATTTCCATGAAAAGAAACGCAGCTTGCACTTTTTTTTTTTAATTAGTAGAATTTTTTTTGGAGCCATTTGGGATTTACAAAAAATTAAGGGGAAAGTACATATACTCCCTCCTCCCCCACCCAGTTTCTCCTGTTAACATTTTGCCTTAGTGTGTACATTTATTACAACAGATGAGCCAGTGTTGACACTAAAATCATTATTAACTAAAATTCATCATTTACATTAGGGTTTACTCTTGGTGTTGTATATATTCTATGGGTTTTGACAAATGTAGGACATGTGTTCACTATTACGGTATCCTGTTGAAGCACAAGTCCGTGAAACTGTTCATCTATTTATCCCTACCCCTAAAGCTTTGGTAATCACTCTTCTTTTTATTGTGAAGGGGTTCAGGACAAGTCTCTCTAAAATGTGCCACTTCGGCTTGTGGAATATCTTGAGTTGAAGATAATCGAGACCCTGTAGACTCAAGAGAGTCCCTCACTTAACTACTTAGAAGACTCTAAATTAGGAGTCTTTCCCAGAGTAAGCATTATCACCAGAGATAAACTTTATCTGAGTCACCCATCTGTAAGGTGACACAAACATTTAATTACCAAACATCTGCTCTTCGTATTGTCCTGTGAATTACCTTCCTCCCCTTGAAGTGCCAGGCCCCTATTCCATTTCTTAGCTCAGGATGGCATATATTCCTCATTTTACCTTTCTGTCTTTGAACTTCTTTATGTGATATTCCTATATGTATGGAATGAAATTTCATTTTCTCTGTTAATCTGTCTCTTGACAATTTAATGCTTAGATGAGCTGTAAGAACCTTTGAAGTGCAGAGAAAAAATTTTTCTTCCCAACAACTGTTGCCTAGTTGGGCCTTTTCCAGCATGTCATATAGTTGGAGTCATACAGTAGGCAGCCTTTTCAGATTGGTTTAGCAATATGCATTTAAGATTTGTCTTCTGTGGCTTGATAGTTCATTTCTTTTTAATTGGTGAATAATCAACTTATACTTTTAATTGTATAGCATTAAGTTGGAAACTCAGGTTTTGTGATACAGGTGAAAAGGAAAAAGTTTAAACTTTCACTCTCCTGGGTCCAGGTTGGCATCTCATTTAACTGATTTAACAATCCACATGGGAAATAAGACTCATTAATTTGATTAGGCTTCATATATTCATATTAACATTTTCCCTTGGTTAATTATAAATGGCATACAGTGTCTAGTCTCTTGGTCACTAAGAAAAAGAGACTTGTTTTTAATGCTTTTAATATACACTTTATCTGAAGCCGGTTCGGGGAAGTTACAATTCTGTGTGTCTATATTTGTCCCATATGAGGCACATAGTCAATCCACAATTTTTTTTCAACACATACTGGATATTAGGTATCAGTTTGTACACTGCAAAAAGAATGGTCAGTAAGATTGGTGAATAAGGCTTAAAACATTTTTACTGTAAAGAACACAGAGGCAATAAACAAATAATAATTTAGGTCCTAAAAAGTTCTATGAAGATGATAGTTCAATGGAGTGGAGAGAGCATATGTGTATGTAGTCTCTGCAGGTATGCATAGGTGTGTGTAGTGTTTGTGTATAGTGTGTGCATTTTTAGTGTGTGTGAGTGTGTGCCCGTGTGTGTGTGTGTGTGTGTGTGTGTGTCAGGAGGCAGGTTGCAACTGCTTTTGCTAGGGTGTTGAGGGAAGGCCTCTAAGGAGGTGACAATTAATTTGATGAGCCGGCCGCAGACAACCATATGAACATCTGGGGAAGGGCATTGTAGGCAGAGGGAACAGCATGAGCTGCAGCCCTTACTTGGGAGCTATCTTTATCCTAGGCAGATGTGATTGGAGCAGAGCAAGTGATGGGGAAATGGAGATGTAGGAAAGGCAGGTAGGGACTAGATCTTATCTGGCCTTATAGACCAGGAGTTTTGGTTCTGAATGTATTGGAAACAGTTAACTTTACCCAGACAGAGGTCTGGCTTTTGCCCTCAGCTCCTGGGAGCTCTACGGGATGCCCTGCCTGATAAGTGTCTTTGTTTACCTGGTGGTCCTGAGTCATACTGGATAGTTTAACATTGTGATTTATTGTGGTTGTTTTGGGCCATACAGTAGCAGCTCAACTTCCAGAGGGACTGGAGGTGAAAGATCAGGCATATAGATAACCAACCATATGTAGATGATTGAACCCCAATAAAAACTCTGGATACCAATGCTTGGTTGAACTTCCCTGCTTGGCAATAATACCATGAGTATTGTCACATATCATTGGAGGGAAGAGTTAGTTCTATCCATGACTCTCCTGGGAAAGGACAACTGGAAGCTCTGTGGAGAGCTATCCTGGACTCTTTCCCATGTTCCTCTTCCTTTGGCTGATGTTAATCTGTATCCTTACTTTGTAATAGACCAGAACCATGAGTATAATAGCTTTCAGTGCATTCTTTGAGGTTTTCTAGCAAGTTACCCAACCTGAGGGTGGTCTTTGGGATTCCCAAACTTATAATCGGTGACACAAGTGAGGGTGGTCATGGGGACACTAGAACTTTGTAGTGGTGTCAGAAATGAGAGTGATCTTGGAGTCTCCTTAAATCTGCAGAAGCCATTGGAGTTTAAGCAAGGGAGGATCTACATTTGATTTGTACTTTAAGAGGATGACTTTGACTACTCTGTTACAAGGCTGTTAGAGTAGTCTGGAAAGAGGTGGTAGAGACTTAACCAGGAATAAAATCAGTGGAGATGGTGTAGTTAGATAAGGCACATTTTGTTGATTAAGTTGGTAGTATTTACTGATGAGTTGACCATCATATTTGCTGTCACAGACAAGTGTCTATGACTGGCAAATAAATGCCACCATTAAATACCAATAAGTTTTAAGCTGTATAGCAGGAAGGCTTTGTGAGTAATCTGGAAAACTGTTGCTGAGTTCTTTAAGCAAGCCCTTTGAGCTCATTGTCTCCTTAGGAGTATATATTTTTTTGTTATTTCAAGTTTTTATTTAAATTCCAGTTAACATACAGTGTAATAGTAGTTTCAGGTGTAGAATTTAGTGATTCATCACTTCCTTAGGACTGTATTGTAGAACATTTTTAATGCTGTACTATTAGTATTCACAAACCTTCCAGTAACAATTCTCTTTAAGTGTATAGTTTAGGAAAATTGGAAACGATCTGGATTTTATGTATTGGGTGTGCATTTGGCAGGTGGTACTGTTTTTAAGGTTGTTGTGCTATTGTGTCATGCCTCATGCCCTGGGGCATTCAAGAATTTCATGAATCTTCTTTTCTTCTGCATTGGATATGAAATGAGTGCCAACTTTGAAGAAATGTGTACAATTTCTAGCACTGGGTCTGGCATATAAAAGGTACTAGATAAATATTGGCAGAATGAAGGAAGAAATAAATGAGTGGCATTTTAGCCTTGACCTTCATCCTAATAAGCATACAAAGAGCTCACAGTTTGGGAGGGGGGCAGACAGAGGTCCTCACTACTATAATCTATCCTCTGGGTAACAGTCTAAAGTTTGGCTCAATTGGAAAGGATATTATGTGAATAACACCAATACTTCTATTAGTTCAAACCCATTGACTTTTTTTTAGATTAAAAAAAAAAGATTTTGTGTGCTCACTGTATCTTCCTGCTGGGTACCAAGCATTAGGCTGGCTCTGGGGATTATAAGAGCAAAGAAGACCTCATCCTTACCTTCAGTGATCTCATGTTCTCAATGAGCAACACTTCCTTAGAGGGTAGGGAGATGGAGAGAATGGGAATAGTTTTACATGGGACAAGACATTTCCTGAGGTTGAGGCCCAGATGGCATGCTTTGGGGAAAAAAATAGAAAGCAAGAAGCAGGAATACTGGAGTTACTTTTTATTTCTTATGTGACTCACTTCTACGTTGGGTAGATAAACAGGATCAAACGTTCAAGTCTGTCACTTCTTTTCCTACTTAAAGACATACATTTCATTAGCACTTCTAAGCAGCTAAAAACTCTTCCTAAACATTCTCTATGAATTTTTGTTTTTCTACTCCATCTTGCTTTGGGCCCTGGGGAGTTTATGACCCCTTCCTCAAGTTCTGTAGTGTCTGGGGCATCCAGGTGCCTCAGCTGGTTAAGTGTCTGACTCTTAATCTCAGCTCAGGTTATGATTTCTCTGGCCGTGAGATAGAGCCCTGCATCAGCCTCCGTGCTGAGCTTGGAGCCTGCTTGAGCTTCTCTGTTTCTCCCTCTCTCTCTTCCCCTCCCCACTTTCCCACGTGTGAGCATTCTCTCTCAGATAAACTTAAAAAAATTCTACAGAGGTTTTAACAAGGAATAAAACAATGAGTTATTTTCAAATGGTTTTTAATCTGTGGGTAGATAAAGCAAATTCTTAACTATATGATGAGGGGCATAATAAAGCAAGTTAAATGCAAAGTGCTCTAAGGGGAGAGGCGGTTCTGGGTGGGGGACACAAATGATATCTGCTGGGAGGGGAGGTGGGAAGTGGAGGGGAGGATTAGGAAAGGTGCTATGCTACAGAGAGCTATGTTGCCTGTTTGTAGCCTGTTGTGTTTTCTGGAATTTTGCCTGCTGGCTGATGTCAGTTTAATGGCTTGAAATGCACCACAGTGAGAATATTGACCCTGAAGCTGGTAAATGCTACAACTCAGGGCTTCCTCCATCCAGTGCCGATTGTTGTTGTTGATTGTTTATGTTTGTTTATTTTTGAGAGAGAGAAAGATAGAATGTGAGCAGGGGAGGGGCAAAGAAAGAGGGGGACACAGAATTTGAAGCAGGCTCCGCACTGTCAGCAAACTGCCGTTTGCTGTTACAAACTGCTTGAAGCTACAAACTGCGAGATCATGACCACAGTCAGATGCTGACTGAGCCACGCAGACGCCCCAATGCTGATTGTTAAACATTGACCATCACCCTACTGGGTGTCGGGAAACCTTGGCTCTGAGATGAACCTGGGATGGAAAAGGGAAAACTCTCTAGGTAGAGCACCTAGCTCACATCTAGGCATGGAGGCAAGTAAACGTGTGTGCGTGTGTGTGTGTGTGTGTGTGTGTGTGTGTGTGTAGAACAGTGCAACGGTCAGTATGAATGAAGGGTAGGATAAACCTAGAAGAGGATCAAGAATAAGCTGGAAGGTAAGTTAGGGTCTTAGATGTCAAAATACTCAGCTAAAGGGTTTTATAAGTTAATTTGATAAACGGTGAGAGCCATGGAAGGTTTTATACATAGCATAAGAGTGAGACAAGCAGAGATGATGTTGCACAGTTTATTTAGTCTGTCATCCAAGATCAAGGTCTGAAACTCCTTGTCTAGGGTGCTCCATGTGCAGTCACTTTACAAAGCTTACAGCTCCTACTTTCACAATTTCTGTTCATTCCATCCCCTCCTTTCCATTGAAGGTGAGGAGCCTGGGAAGGGACCTTGGGTGTAGGAAAGAGTTTCTGTCTTTGGAAGCCTTTCCACATCAAAATGACATCTTTGGCATTTGTAGGGATGTGAGGTAAGAGATCTAATTTATTACTCTGTCCCCCAAGATGGTCAGCAAGTTATTTCAATTTATTGACTAGTTCTTCCTTTCCTCATTGATTTTAAAAGCCAGGATACAAACAGCTAATAATGTTACGATCCAGACTTAGATCATCAGACTGTGTGGTGCTTTTCCCAGTGAGTTCCAAATATACTAGCATCCCTAAGATTATCTAAAACCCTTTTCTTTACTGCAGAGTTTTCTAACCTGTAAAATCAATTGGCTTGTTTTAATTGGGTTCCCCTGCAAGCAGGCTCTGAGACAGAGTAGGACATTGGGGAACTGAAACAAGGAAGGGAAGGAAGTCAACAAACATTCTTTTATGATACAAATTACCATTGTGGGTAATTAGTTTTGGTCTTAATCTGTGTAATAAAAATGATAACAGCTAACAATCACATAGTGCTTATTATGTACTAGGTACTGTTCTAAATCCCTCCTAAATCTTAATACATTTATTCTTTAAAAAATCTCTTTTATTGTAGTTGACATACAATGTTACATTAGTTTCTGGTATACAACATAATGATTCAACAACTCTGTATGTCAGGCTATACTCACCACAAATGTAGCTACCATCTGTCACCATATGATGCTGTTACAATAACCCTTGACTATATGCCCTGTGATGTACCTTTCATCCCCTGATTTATTCATTCCATAACTGGAAGTCTTTATCTCCCACTCCCCTTCACCCATTTTGCCTCAACCCCCCTCCCCTCTGGCAACCAGCAATTTGTTATCTGTATTTATGGTTTTGTTTCTGCCTTGTTTGTCTGTGTATTTAAATTCCACATATAAGTGAAATTGTGGTATTTTTTTTCTTTGACTACATGTAACATAATACCCTCTAGGTCCATCCATGTTGTTACAAATAGTAAGATCTCATTTTTTTTATGACTAAGTAATGTTATATATGTATGTACCACACCTTTATCCACTCATCCATCAATGGACTCTTGGGTTGCTTCCTTATTGTAAATGATGCTACAATAAACAGGGCAGTGTGTACATTTTTTTGAATTGGTGTTTTTATTTTCTTTAGGTAAAGGGCCAGTAGTGGGATGGCTGGATCATATGGTACTTCCATTTTTTATTTTTTGAGGAATTTCCATACAGTTTTCCACAGTGGCTGCACCAATTTACATTTCCACCAACAGTGCACTAGGGTTCTTCTTGGTCCACATCCTCACCAACGCTTGTTATTTTTTGTCTTTTTTATTCTAGCCATTCTGACAGGTGTAAGGTAATATACTTCATTGTGATTTTGATTTGTATTTCCCTGATGATTAGTAATACTGAATATCTTTGTGTCTGTTGGCCATCTGTAGGTCTTTGGAAAAAAGTCTATTCAGGTCCTCTGTCCATTTTTAAACAAATTATTTGTTGCTGTTTTTGGTATTGAGTTGTATAAATTCTTTATGTATTTAGGATATTAGTCCCCTTTTGGATATATAATTTGTGAATATCTTCTTCAATTTGGTAGGTTACCTTTTTGTTTTAATGATGGTTATCTTTGCTGTGCAAAAGCTTTTTATTTTCATGTAGTCACAATAATTTACTTTTGTTTTTCTTTTTCTTGCCTGAGATGTATCTAGAAAAATGTTGCTAGGGCTGATGTCAAAGAGTTTACTGCCTGTGTTGTCTTTTAGAAGTTTTATGATTTCAGGTCTCACATTTAGGTCTTGAGTCCATTTTGAGTTTGTTTTTTTGTATGGTGTGAGAAAGTGGTCCAGTTTCATTCTTTTGCATGTAGCTCCAGTTTTCCCAGAACCACTTAGTGAATAGACTGTCTTTCCCCCATTGTCTTCCCTCCTGTGTTGTAAATTAATTAACCATATAAGTACGGGTTTATTTCTGGGTTCTCTCTTCTGTTCCATTGATATTTGTGTCTGTTGTTGTGTCAGTACCATACTGTTGGCATTATTATAGCTTTGTAGTATATTTTGAAATCTGAGGTTGTGAGACCTTCAGGTTTGTTCTTTCTCAAGATTGTTTTGGCCGTTCAGGGTCTTTAGTGGTTCCATACAAATGTTAGGATTATTCTAGTTTTGTGACAAACACTATTGGTATTGTGATAAGGCTTACATTGAATCTGTGGACTGCTTTGAGTAGTATGAAGATTTTCAGTTATTAATTCTTCCAATCCATGAGTCTGGTATATTTTTACATTTATTTGTGTCATCTCTTCTTTCATCAATGTTTTACAGTTTACAAAGCACAAGTCTTTCACCTCCTTGGTTAAGTTTATTCCTAGATACTCTTTTTGATGCAGTTGTAAATGGAATTGTTATTTAAATTTCTTTTTCTTCTTCTTCATTACAGATGGCTGTATGTTAATTTTGTATTCTAGAACTTCACTGAATTCATTTATTACTTGCAGTAGTTTTTTTTGGTGGAGTTTTTAGGGTTTTCTGTGTATAGTATCATGTCATCTGCAAATAGTGACAGTTGTACTTCTTCCTCACCAATTCAGGTGCCTTTTATTTCTTTTTCTTGTCCAATTGCTATGGCTAGGACTTGCAGTACTGTACTGATTAAAAGTAGCAAGAGTGGAAATCCTTGTCTGTTTTCTCATCCTAGATGAAAACTCTCTGTTTTTCTACATTGAGTATGGTGTTAATTGTGGGTTTTCATATATTGCCTTTATTGTTTTGAGGTATGTTTCACCTAAATCCACTTTGTTGAGGGTTTTTATCATGAATGGATGCTTAACTCCTACATTCATTTTTTTTAGTGTTTATTTCTGAGAGAGCGCACACATGTGAGCATGAGTGGGGGAAGGGCAGAGAGAGAGAGAGAGAGAGAGAGAGAGAGAGAGAGAGAGAGAGAGACAGAATCTGAAGCAGGCTTCAGGCTCTGAGCTGTCAGTACAGAGCCTGACACAGTGCTGGAACCTACGAACTGTGAGATCATGACCTGAGCCAAAGTTGGATGTTTAACTGATTGAGCCACCCAGGGGCCCCAACTCCTAAATTCTTTATAACAATATTATAATTGTTCCATTTTATAGATGAGAAGACTGAGGCAGGAAGAGTAGAGTCAGTGTTCAATGTCACACAGCTTGTAAATGGCAGATTCAGGAATCTTTAGGACTTGCATAGACTATAGGACTGATCATCCAGGGGAAAATATTCTTTATAGTGAAGAGGCTGAAAAACCAGGACAGTTACATCACCAGTGAAAATTGGTGCAAGGTATTGCTTTTGCCTTGTAGTAGTTGAGCTGTTGTGAAAACCCAGACATGTCCCTTAGATATGCCATTCTAATGAAACAAAGTTTAGAAAATAATTTCCCAAAGAAAGCCTTTTCAGAAAATACTGATGAAAGGAGAGTGTCCACTTGAATGATATTAAAATGGATTTGTTATAATGCTATATATAGAATGAGGAATGGAGTAAAACACAAAAACAGAAACCTTTTATTTTTAATAGCACTGGTATATATATCCAGTTGCTTTCCTGATCTCTGTATATCAAAAATTAAAAAGGAGAAAATATTTTTACCTTTGTTTTTTTTTAATTAAAAATACTGTTAGGACTCTAACATTAAACAGAATATGTTTAATTATTTTTTTAATTTGAAGACATCTTTATTAAAAAATTTATTTTATTTTTTAAATTTACATCCAATTTAGTTAGCATATAGTGCAACAATTGATTTCAGGAATAGATTCCTTAATGCCCCTTACCAACTTAGCCCATCCCCCCTCCCACAACCCCTCCAGTAACCCTCTGTTTGTTCTCCATATTTAAGAGTCTTAGTTTTGTCCCCCTCCCTGTTTTTATATTATTTTTGCTTCCCTTCCCTTATGTTCAGCTGTTGTATGTCCTGAAGTCCTCATGTGAGTGAAGTCTTATGATATTTGTCTTTCTGTGACTGACTAATTTCACTTAACATAATGCCCTCTAGTTCTATCCATGTAGTTGTAAATGGCAAGATTTCATTCTTTTTGATTGCCAAGTAATACTCCATTGTGTATATGTACCACATCTTCTTTATGCATTCATCCTTCAATGGACATTTGGGCTCTTTCCATACTTTGGCTATTGTGGATAGTGCTGCTGTAAACATGGGGATGCATGTGTCCCTTCAAAACAGCACACCTGTATCCCTTGGATAAATGCCTAGTAGTGCAATTGCTGGGTCATAGGGTAGTTCTATTTTTAGTTTTTTGAGGAACTCCATACTGTTTTCCAGAGTGGCCGCACCAGCTTGCATTCCCACCAACAATGCAAAAGAGATCCTCTTTCTCTGCCTCCTTGCCAACATCTGTTGTTGCCTGAGTTGTTCATGTTAGCCATTCTGACAGGTGTGAGGTGGTATCTCATTGTGGTTTTGACTTGTATTTCCCTAATGATGAGTAATGTGGAGCATTTTTTCTTGTGTTGGTTGGCCATCTGGACGTCTTCTTTGGAGAAGTGTCTATTCATGTCTTTTGCCCATTTCTTCACTGGATGTGGGCGTTGAGTTTGATAAGTGCTTTATAGGTTTTGGATACTAACCCTTTATCTGATATGTCATTTGCAAATATCTTCTCCCATTCTGTCGGTTGCTTGTTAGTTTTGCCGATTGTTTGCTTTGCTGTGCAGAAGGTTTTTATGCTTTTGTTTCCCTTGCCTCTGGAGATGTGTTGAGTAAGAAGTTGCTGTGGCCAAGATCAAAGAGGTTTTTGCCTGCTTTCTCCTCGAGGATTTTGATGGCTTCTTGTCTTACATTTAGGTCTTTGATCCATTTTGAGTTTATTTTTGTAGATGGTGTAAGAAAGTGGTCCAGATTCATTCTTCTACATGTTGCTGTCCAGTTTTCCTAGCACCACTTGCTGAAGAGACTGTCTTTATTCCACTGGGTATTCTTTCCTGCTTCGTCAAAGATTAGTTGGCAGAATGTTTAATTTTTAATCTGGATTTTATTTCTCTGTCCCATCGATGTAGTTGGTGCTCACTTAGCCCAGGATGCAGGTCAATAACCTCCTAATCTGAATACTTCATGGTTTAGGTGACCATTTAAAATGCTATCTCTCTTCTTTCAGTAACCTATTTCATTTCTTGCCCTTTCTGCACATGCCATTTTGTACTTTCCAAAGCTCTGTTGGCCACATCAAAAAAATAGCTTCAAGGCAATGTTTCCAAAAGAATTACAAATGAATTACTTTTTTTTAATGTTCATTTATTTTTGAGAGACAGAGAGAGAGAGAGAGAGAGAGAGAGAGAGACATAGAGTGAGCAGGGGAGGGGCATTGAGGGAGGTTAAACACAGAATCTGAAGCAGGCTTCAGGCTCTGAAATATCAGCACAGAGCCTGATGTGGGACTGGAACCCATGAACTGCAAGATCATGACCTGAGCCTAAGTCAGACGCTTAACTGAGCCACCTAGGTGCTCCACAAATGAATTACTTCTAAAAATTAGAACTTGATTTGCACCATAATGGCAATAAAAGAAAATATTTTCATTTTATTTATTTATATTCAAATTAGAGCATGGTTGTTGGTGATTTGAAATACAAACAAAGGTTTTTTTTTTTTTTTTTCTCATACTTTAAGAGCAGTGTTAATGTGCTCCTTAAGCACATTAGCTACTTAGTCTTGTGGAAAATTAGGTAAAAATAATACAAAATTTTAAGAAATGTGGAAAAGTTGTTGGTCAAAAAGTATATGAAACCAGTGTCACTCCCACTATTATGTGTTGTAAATAAACACATAAATGTAACAGCTAACATTTCTGGGTCAGCAGCATCTGTCACAGTACCTTGCATGTTGTAGCATTGAATAAAAGCTTGTTGAATGAACAGATGGATGGATATATGATGGTTAATTTTACGTGTCAACTTAGCTATAGTACCCAGATATTTTGTCAAACATTATTGAAGATTCTCTGTGAAGGTATTTTTTAGATGTGATTAACATTTAAATCAGTAGACTTTGAGTAAAACAGATTATCCTCCATAATGTGGGTGGGCTTCATTTATTCAGCTGAAAGTTTTTTTTTTTTTTTCCTCGAAGTTTGTTTATTTAATGGGAGAGAGGGAGAGAGGGAGCACACAGGGGAGGGGCAGAGAGAGAGGGAGAGAGAATCCCAAGCAGTCTCCATGCTGTCAGTGTAGAGCCTGACGTGGGGCTTGAACTTAAGAATCGTGAGGCCATGACCTGAACCAAAACCAAGAGTAAGATGCTTAACTTACTGACCCACCCGGGTGCCCCTCAGTTGAAAGCTTTAATAAAACCAAGACTGACTACCCCTGAGAGGAGGGAATTCTGTAGACTTCAGAAGTGAAATACTAACTTCCCTGGGTCTCTAGCCTGCTAGTCTTGGGGTTTGCCAGCCTCTACAATCACGTGAGCCAATTCCTTAAAATCACTCTTGATGTTGCTGTTGCTTGATCGATCTGTATCTATCTGTCTGTCTATACACCCTAATGGTTATTGCTTCTATTTGTCTGGATAACCCTGAGTAATACAGGATGGTAGCTATTAAATAAATGTATTGTGACTTACGTATTTGTATTAGAGAAGCGAAGGCACAGAATGTATGCTTCCAAAATCTTGTGTCAAGATCAATACCAACTTTGTTTTTGTACTATTGAAATATTTTTGAAACTAATTTGCCTTGGGGTGAAATTTTTTCTTTGTCTTTTTTCTTTTTCATTTCATTACCCAAGCTTCTCATACCTTTCTTCTTTTCCTCTCTAGATAACCTTTGGATTTATATTGACTTATCCCTTTAAAGGTGTTTCTAGATTTGTACCAGAATTTGATTTGATCTAAGGGTATAGGAATTTCTGTAAGTATTGGGCACATTCTTTTTCTGAGTTTTCCGCTGAGTAGCATTGGTGACCTTGGTCACATCACTAAGTCTTTCAGTCTTATTTGATAAATAACAGTCTCTAAAATGTGTTGCAGCTCTAAAAGTTGACAATGGCAACCAATTTACTTAGTTACATTTAAAAAGGAATCACTAGGTCTTTGCGGAATGTAGATTAATGCTTATTTTATTGTGAAAATGATGATGGCAATAATAATTCTGTTGGCTTTTGTTACCTTGTGTTCTAGTGGTCTAGATAGGATTATAAATTAGACTAAATAAGAGGATATAAAGCCCTGTGTCCATCTTATAGGCATCCATGACTATAGAGTAGTGGCAGTCAGATGGCACCATAACAGGACAGAAACACAGCAGCCATGAAGGAATTGTAGAACAACATTCAGGAGAGACCACTTCACTGTTACTTCTGCAAATGTGCCATTGGCCCAACCCTATTAGGAGGCCATGACAAGGGTTTGGGTCCAAGTGAGGGTGAAGATTTAGGGCCAGTCATTCAATCTAGTTTATTCCATATGGTGTTTATTCTGTACTTTTAAATGAAGCATTAAAAAAACTTCATGATGTATCTAGTAAATCAAAAGGAATCATTGTTTAGGGGTCTTCCTTTTAGTCCACTAAAACTTAGTCTGTATATATAAGCATTCTATTGGATGGATAATTAATAAGGTTATTAATTAAAAATTTAGATGAAGAGTTCCTTTTCCATATAGGCTACTGTGATTTCTGATGCTTGATTTGATTAAATGTTTCACAGAGTTGATACCTTCCCACTGAGAGTTATACACGTTACCTGAATTCTTTGAGCCAGTGGTTGCTTCTGATGTAGGCCTCTTAACAGTGTTCTTGCAGTTGAGGGAGTATTGATCAGTTTGCCAGCATTATAGATTTTCATCAGCAACAGTGCTTCTGAAACCAATGCAGAGTTGTCTTTGAGAGAAACTCCTGTCCCATAAAATTTTTAAGAACTAGAGCAATGACTATCTGTTTTGATTATTTTAAGTGCAGCCCTTTTTGGCAGTCTGGTATAGAAGATGACCTCTTAGAGCCCTTTTCAGTAGTGTGATTTTTAAGATTCTTTGCTGGAAAAACTAACTGAATCTCTTGCAGAAGTAGATCAACTAGGGACTCATAAGTGTTCATTGTTTTTCATTTGAGAGTCTTTTGCTGCATTGAGGATAAAGACTGGCTCATTGCTGGGGATTAAAGGGTTTTGAGGCAGGCCAAATGATAACCAGCTGGCCTAAAGTAAAGTTGATATTCTAAGCCTTTGTTTTATATCCCCTGAAGATTTTATGTTTACAAAAGAATTCACGATGAATTTTCCATTAGTACATGTTGGTACCCTCTAAGTCTTATCATAGAGGAAAAGGGAGAAAAAGTTTAGGAAGATAAAAGGAAGGAGGTATATAACATAGCAAATGTGAGTGAGAATCAAGAAATTTTACAGGCCTGAAAAACACTTGTGGACCTAATAACGTCTTTTTGGAAAAACTGAAGGCAAGACTGGTGAAAACTCCATATTTTCACCAATCTAAACAAAAATCCTCAATTAAGGAAAATGGAGCTTGATAGTGTGACTCTCTCTTTTTTTTTGGTCCCCCATAGTAATTCTTTAATAAAAACTGTGTGCTTCAGAGATAGAAACATTGTAATCTGAACAAGATGGCTTGTGCACAGTCCTTTAGACATGGTGCTGTGACATTTAGCTGAGAATCAACATTGCAACAGTTGAGAAAGCACCAATGACTCTCCGTTTCTAAGCAAAGGCAAGGGTTGCTGTTGGTATTTTTAGGAGTGATGTACCCACTGAGATGGAAGGTCAGTCCCATTTTCATGAGGAAGCTTCACTTTGATCTTTACTTTTTACCTCATCATGATTCTGAACAGCATGCCAGGGCAAACCTTGCTTTACTGTGAACACTTAGCTGCCCAGGCAGGGGTAAATGCAGGAGTTATAGGGCCTAAAGCTTACACAGTTTTAGAGCCCTCAAAAGGGCTCTTTTTGTGTGAAGAACACACAAAATGATTGATATAAAATTAAGTGTGAAGGTAAATACTTAGATTGAGAAAAGGAAAAAAAAAGATTAAAACAGTTAACATAACAATAATGACATGACCCAGGAGATAATATAACATTTTTATTAATTAATTGCCCACTACACCTCGATGATACTTTTTAACTTATTGTTTGTGGCTATATGGTCTTAATTTTTAAATTTAATTTCAATTTTTCCACCCAGCTTTAATGAGATATAATTGACATATAACATGGTGTCAAGTTAGTGTACAATGTGATTTGATACATGCACTTCACGATAATTTTTAAATTTTGCTTTTCATTGAGAGGACAGATAATTCAATCTTTTTTTTTTTTTAGCATGGCTGATTGGCATTTATTTGTTTAGAAAAAATTATTTTAAAGAAAAATTTATTTTAGCATCCTGAATCTTTATTGGTAGTGGTATTTGGAATTTTAAAATGGTTTAGGATTCAAATTGGGCAAAATTGTCCCCAAGTTTCTTTTCTGTGTGGGCTATGAGATTTCCTTAGACAGTGAATAATCTTGGTCTTTGAATTGATGACAATCATTTGTTGTCAATGTCCTTGTACATTGTATGTTTTATGTGATTTTCATCAATACCAGAACTTCCTGGCAACTCAGGAAGAAATTTAATCTTTTCCCAATGTGTTCATTTGTGTTCCTCCTCTTTTTAATTTCAGGATCAAACAATCCAAGAATGTATTCATTATGGCTAGTCAACGTTTATCTCTTGGTTTAATGAATTAATGCTTAGGTATGATTTAAACATTTTGGATCCAATTCTTTTCTTGATGTCAGAGTAATTTCTATTGATTTCAACTTCCATCTTTATCTCTTTTGTTACACATTCATCATTTTTTATTGGAACTTGCAGATCTTAAATAAATAAATTGAAAGAAGCCAAAAGGTACACTTAGTATACATCCAAATCAGGGGTCTTTAATTTCTTCCTTATTTGATTAAAACCTTGTAAGACATCTTTCAAAATTATAGTAAAAATGGTGTGTTTAAACGTTCCTCTTAAATAAAGAAATAAGAATGTATGGTATGTTTCGTTGTGCATGCTGTATTGATTCTGACAGGAGAGCATCTATTTTGACTATGCGTTGATGAGAATCAAATCCTCTGCTTGCAATTTTATACATCTGATGATGGGAAGAATTTTTTTTAGACTAGGTTCTGGCTTGATGCCTTTCAAACATCATCATATCAGGATACAACTCATGACCCTTCTCCTTCATGTCTTGTAGCTATGCGAGTGGGCCCAGTGGAAGTCAGGAGTATTCCTGGAAGCCATTCCTTTGGGAAGATGAGAAATATTTTCACTCTACGTGGAAGGGACAGCAAAACACATCACTATATCCTATAAACCCCAAATCACTGTATTCCCAACTTCCCCTTTCCAAAACATCAAAAATGCCTGTGGTAACTCTAATGCCACCTGACACAAGGGGAAGTGTGACAGAGAAGTCAGAGTGGAAAGAGACAGCGTTTTAAGTAATTATGGTTAAAAATATCTTGGCTTTGAAAATTTTATAAAATCTAATTGTGAGAGTCCCTCCAGGGCTTTGGAAGGAGCTACGCAAAGGAGAGGCCCTTGAGCTGAAACTTCATTAGCTGCACAGTACAGACAGATGCTTCAGCTACAAAGATACAGCACAATTCCTATGTTCCACCAAGGTCTTCTCTTGGTCGTTGATAGGTCTCTTTCTGGGAAACACATTTTTTTTTTTTATAAGTTACTCAAGTTCATTTTTGTATCTAAGTAGTTTCTAAAATACTTTGCTTGTTATCGCGTCTTTCTGGCTTTTCCTCTTTCAATTCCTTCTATCCATGTGTTTATCTTGAAGGAAACCTCTATCTGGACATATGTAGTCTTATGCAGTTGTGCAGTTTTAACTCAGGTGTGAGGCCAGGTATTTTCCTTGTCTTCCATAGTTGTGTGTGAGAATGGTTCATATGTGCATAGGCTTTGGTTGAGTGTCAGAGGCTCTCTTGAATCTACCTTAAGCATCATATACATATTGGTTTTCTTTGAGAATTTTCGTCTTTGGATTTTTTTTAATGCTTATTTATTTTTATAATTTTTTTAATGTTTTTTTTTTTTTTGAGACAGAGACATAGCATGAATGGGGGAGGGGCAGAGAGAGAGGGAGACACAGAATCGGAAGCAGGCTCCAGGCTCTGAGCCATCAGCCCAGAGCCTGATGTGGGGCTTGAACTCATGGACCATGAGATCGTGACCTGAGCTGAAGTCAGATGCTTAACTGACTGAGCCACCCAGGCACCCCAATGCTTATTTATTTTTAAAAGAGAGAGAGCAAGCACAAGCAGGGAGGGGAGCCAAGAATCCCAAACAGGTTCTATGCTGTCAGCACAGAGCCAGATGTGGGACATGAACTCATGAACCATGATACCATGACCCAAGCCAAAATCAAGACTCAGATGCTTAACCAACTGAGCCACCTGGACGCCCCTTGTCTTTGGTTTAAAGATAATTCCTGGGTGCCTGGATGGCTCAGTTGGGTAAGCATCTGACTCTTGATTTCAGCTCAGGGCATGATCTCACGTTCCGTGAGTTCAAACCCTGCCGTCATGCTCTGTGCTGACAGCTCAGAGCCTGGAGCCTGCTTTGGATTGTGTGCCTCCATCTCTCTCTGCCCCTCCCCTGCTTGCACTCTGTCTCTTGCTCTCCCTCAAAAATAAACAAAAGTTGAAGATAATTCTTCAAGCTTAATTTTGCGCTGAATTTTTGATTATAGCTCTTAGCAAATTAGGTATAAAAATGGCTTGTCCCCATTGTGGGTGGGAATGTGACAACTGGGATGATGGTCCCTGATCAAAGACTTGCCACACAAGCATAAACAAATGGTCTTTCTCCCTATATCATGTGCTTGCATAGCTGTGTGTAAGGAATCTTCCAGAGATTAGATAAGGGCATCAGGAGAGGTTATAAAAGTACCAGTGGTGGAGACCTATGATACTGTAGTGAGCAAAAGCTACAAACTCTAGAGGGCCTTTAGCTGCCTAGTCCTTGGTCTTTCCATCTGTAGTTTTGTGAAATGAATCACTAAGCCAGACAAATGGTGGCTGGAGGTTATTTCCTCGTGAAGAAAGTTTTTTTCTTTTTTTGAGGTAGCAAAGTTACTCTTGACAGAGATAATTATTTCCCATATATATGAGAAATAATAACTAAAGATTTTTTATTTAATTTTTTTTTTAATGTTTATTTATTTTTTGGGGGACAGAGAGAGACAGAGCATGAACGGGGGAGGGGCAGAGAGAGAGGGAGACACAGAATCAGAAACAGGCTCCAGGCTCTGAGCCATCAGCCCAGAGCCTGATGCGGGGCTCGAACTCACAGACCGCGAGATAGTGACCTGGCTGAAGTCGGACGCTTAACCGACTGCGCCACCCAGGCGCCCCTAAAGATTTTTTTTTAAATAGATCATTCATAAGTAAGGAAAGCAATATCTGGTTATGGTGGGTTTTTTTTGAGGTTATTTTCTTATTTAAAAAACTAAAGTTCTTTTATATTGTAGGAAATTCACTGTAGTTCAGATGTGAGAAACCAAGTGAACAGTTTATATTTTCTCACTGTATTATTCTAATCTCTCTTTAGGTCAAGGTTAAGTGGGTCTAGAAAAAACAGACATCTGTGTTTGTAATGCAATAACGTGTAATGAGTGTGGTGACTTTTTCTAATTTACCTCAGCTGGATATGCAAATGGAACAATTAAACTTGTAACCCATAACTCTATGGGGGAACTGATGGGTAACGAAAGTGCAGAGTATTTACTGTAGCTAATGGGAAAGTTGTTGGATGATAGGAATGTAATATGTTCTATTTGCAAATGTACTAAAGAGCTAGTTAGCGGTGTAAATGAGGATTTGGTTATTTAGGAATAACCTTCAAATTGGCAAAATTAGTCCCAACAGCATGATTAAAATAAAAAAAAAATCAATCTTTTATTTTATGGTGTTTGAATTTGCTAACTACAGCTTGTTATGTGTATTTAGAGATCTAATTTTGGGGATGGGACAGTAGTCTCACCATGGATGTAATGCATCAATGCAGTATATTAGTGCTTTATTTTTCTGTAATATTTTTCTTCAAGGAACTCAGATTCTTTACAATAATCAACTGGTTACTCTCATAACATGCTTGCAAGACTCAAATAGTAACTGTATAGATACACAAATCAGAGATTCAGTCATTTGCTTAAGTTCTGTCACTGAAGACCCTGGTGTACAATTTAGGTATTTTGTCTCAGCCAGTATTTAAAAATTATTAATGTTTTTAATTTGTTTTTGAGAGAGAGAGAGAGAGAGAGAGAGAGAGAGAGAAAGAGCATGAGTGGGGGAGGGGCAGAGAGCGAGGGAGACACAGAATCTGAAGCAGGCTCCATGCGCTAAGCTGTCAGTGCAGAGCCTGATGTGGGGCTCAACATGAACAGCGAGATCATGACCTGAGCCAAAGTTGGATGCTTGACCGACTGAGCCACCCATGTGCCCTTGGTCTCACCCAGTATTTAGACAAAACAATGATTTGCTTCCTGCAGCCAGTTATAAAGTTTTCCATTTTGTAACCTCTTGTCTGTACAAATTCTCTAGCCTCCAGGAGGAGTCAGGAATCCTTCTCCCTTGATACCCAAATGACCTTCCCTGAAATATTCTATAGTCACGGAAACAAATGAGTAAAGAGTTGCAAAACAGTGTGAAAAAGGCAAATCCCTCAGGTTTATGAAGTAGAGACAAGTCCTTCTTCACACACGGCCTAACAGAGGACTGTGCATAAGGCATTAATAAGAATATGGACTGTTAGGATCACAGATGGTGTTAGGGCCGATTTAGCCCGCCTTCCTTATGATGACGCTTGGATTGCTTTATACTGCAATGTCCTCCTTGACCAGGGGCTGTCTCACTTTTGGGCACTTGTAATTGCAGAAAGCTAGCAGGTATATGGGATTGCCGATAGACCTCCCCTTTTGACCTATAAAATGGCATTATCCTAATTTGAACCTTCATTATTTCAAATTTTTATCTTTGAAAATGATCTATATATCCTAAATAGAATTTATTTTTGCTCTCATTCAGTTTTGTTTATACTCTATTGGTCTGTATACTATTTTGAAGATAAAATGAGGTAGAGGGATAGGATTTCACCATGAAATTATTCCCTGAAATTCCCTACGTAACAATCCTATTCCCTCAGTATAGCTGGGAAGAAGAGAGTCTTAAATCCCCCCTTTGTTTCTGTACACTGTATTTCTTCCAAAACTATAAAGAGCACCATAAAATAAAGCTCAATGAATGTAATACACAAAACAAATCTCATCACTAGTATGCGTTAGGATGTGCTGAAATCTTTCTTGAAAATGTTTTACATTCATCCCAGATTCAGTCAGAAATCATCAATGGATGATAAAACTACTGGAAAGTTTGATGAAGAACAGGATATTTAAATGGTCTTAAACTTTGTCCCTACAGATGATAAATGGAGAGCAACTTTAGAGTGAAGAAATCTGATGGATACCACCTTAACCAAGTCCTCAAAGTTAATATTACCCCTAAGGGGACAAAATGATAGCATCAACCTCCTGATAGGATGGGATTAAACCAAGGACATAATATCACTTCAGTGGTATTGCTGCCCAAAATGTATTCAGTATAACCTAAATCTGTAATCTTAAGTAAGCATCCTTGAACCCATACTGAGGGATATTTTGCAAACTAATTATTCTATTTTCTTCAAAAATTTCTTTATCATGCAAGATAAAGATGGGTTTCCAGATTCAAGGAGAGTAATGAGGCATGGCAACCATGTGTAATGTATAGGGCCAGGTTGCATCCCATACTAAATACTATACAGGATAGTATTGGGAAGGTTGGAGAAATATGAAAATGGATTGTTTAGTGGATAATGATGTTAATATTCAATTCCTGACTTAGTTCGCTGTACTATAGTTAAATAAAAGAATATCTCTGTTTTTTAGGAAATATACTCTGAGGTATTGAAGTCCTAAAGGAACATGATGTTTACAATTTACTCTAAAATGGTTAAGGACATAAGAAACCCTTAAATACTGAGAACAAACTGCGGGTTGATGGGGGGTGGGAGGGAGGGGAAAGTGGGTGATGGGCATTGAGGAGGGCACCTGTTGGGATGAGCACTGGGTGTTTTATGGAAACCAATTTGACAATAAATTATATTTAATATAAAAAAATAAAAATCAAGTAATGTTGGATAAAATACAAAAAAATGTTTAAGGAAAAACTTTTTATGGAATCTTTTTATACTGGTCCTGCAAATTTAAACTTAAAATTATTGCAGAATAAAAAGTTTAAAAATGTTCTCCATTAAAAAAAAAATCTGTAGACTTGATGGAATTTCTTCCTTTGATTTCATATAGACCCCCCCCCACCCTCCGCCATAGCCTTAAACAATCAGCATGTTAACTGCTATAATGAAGCATGGTAGCACATGAAGAAATGATCCCAAATGTTCCCAAGGCCAGCACACATTTTTTTATTACTGGGTTTTATTGATTGTAAGATCATATTTGCACATTTTCAAAATCCAAAGGAAACTTAAAACTGAAGGTGTGTATAATAGTTTGTAGCATTTTTTTTCTTTCTTGATGCTGCTTAAGGTCGTGATTTGATGAATGTCAGATTTGATAAAATATGGTAGTTGTTAATCCTGTAGGTCCTGGGTTAATATAAAAGACAGTAAGTTGGTAGAGTTTATTATTTTTTTTTTCAAGAAATCCTTGGGAGATCCTAGCCTGTGGAACCTCAGGCTTCTCCAAGATACATGTTATTTTGGACTGAGAATGAGATCTGTAACAAAGATACTTCTTATCCAAGCATAGCATCTCAGTCTGGTGCTCCTTTTAGCTCTTCCAATACAACATCCTACTTAGCCTCCATAACCCGATAGGGGTGAGTGAATGGGAGACCACTGATAGAAGAGATCTGAATCATCAGCTTGTCGCTGCAACTTTCATTTTGAAATTGGGAATATTTGCATATTTTCCTCCCCTTTTCAACTTACTGAATATAACCATGGAAGATTCCAGTGTTACTAAAAATTTTGGTGCTTGAGTCCCTCCTGTAAGTCCAGATTCAAACGATCAGAAACACTACATATTACTGAGTGCAGTTCTCAAAATGTGTTCCCAGCATGGCAGCATCAGTATCACTTGGGAACTTGTTAGATACTCCAAGTTCCTGAGGACCCCTTCACCCTGCCACACATCTGCTGAATGCTCCTATGCTGATGCATGCTAGACACAGTTTGAGAACCAGTGATGTGGGGGAAATGTAAAACACAAAGGAAAACATGTTTGTCACTAGTGATGCTGTTTAATAGTGAAGGAAATGTGAACATGAGGAAGATCATGATTGCCTATTTCTAAGCAGCTATGACCCCAGACGCTCTTAATTAGTGCTTAATTAGTGGTCCAGTGTGCATGCCATCTCTAGAGGGAGAAACAGCCTGCACTTTTTTGCTTGAGTTGATAGCACATCACAGGTGAGCAGAGTGGCAGGTGTCTCAGGAAGCACTGGCCATTGTGAGTCATCCCAGAATGTGTTGGTCAGCAGTAATTTGAAGCAGCTCTTCCAACATTTGCCATTTTGATTGTAATTGTCCCTTTTTTTGGCGGTTCTTCTATTTTCCAAGGTGTAGGATCATATGCATTATGTAAAGTCAGGGGGTTTGATATACTAGTGATTTTTATTATTTTTTCAAAAAGAAAATTTTAGGCTGTGCAACTGAGTAGGGTGGTGGTGCTCTCATGAGAATTTAGTCTCAGTTTAGACTCAATTATTGTTGCCACACAGAAAGCATTTCCCACTGATTTTAGTTACGGGTTGGTTTAACTTGATTGGCTTTCTCTTCATTATGGGTCATATTTTCTTTTTGTATAATTTTTTTAACGTTTATTTATTTTTGAGAGAGAAAGAGTGTCGGCAGGGGAGGAGCAGAGAGAGAGAGAGGGAGACACAAAATCTGAAGCAGGCTCCAGCATGGAGGGCTCGAACCCACAACGGTGAGATCATGACCTGAGCTGAAGTTGGACACTTAACCGAATGAGCCACCCAGGCTCCCCTGGGTCCTGTTTCCTTTACATGCCTGGTAAAAAAAATTTTTTTTATGGATGTAGGCATTGTAAATTTTACTTTGTTGGGTGCTGGATATTTTTGCATTTCTATATACTTTCTCTGACTTTTTTTTTTTTAATTCAGTGAAGTATAGTTGACATAGAATGTTATATTAGTTTCAGGTGCACAACATAGTGATTCATCAGTTCTATACATTATGTTATATTCACCATGAGTGTAGCTGCCATCTGTCACCATACAACATTGTTACAATACCATTGACTACATGCCCTATGCTGTACCTTTCATCCCTGCGATTTATTCGTTCCTTAACTGAAAGCCTTTGCTTTCCACCCCCCATTTGCCTCTCTTGTCCATCTCCACCTACCCTCCCTCCCTGGCAACCACCAGTTTGTCTATTTATGGGTCTGTTTCTGCTTTTTTTGTTTTTGTCAATTCATTTGTTATGTTGTTTAGATTCCACATATAAGTGAAATCATACTGTATTTGTCTTTCTCTGTCTTATTTCACTTAGCATTATACCCTCTAGCCGTATTCATGTTGTTGCAAATGGCTACATCTCATTTTTTTATGGCTGAGTAATAATCCATTCTGTACAGACACGTCTTCCTCATCCATCTGTTGATGGACACTTGGGTTGCCTATATATCTTGGCTATTAAAACTAATGCTACAGTAAACATAGGGGTGCATATATCTGTTTGGATTAGTGTTTTCATTTTCTTGAGGCAAATAGCTAGTAGTGGAATTACTGGATTGTATGGAATTTCTATTTTTAATTTTATATATTCTTGAGGTTGGTTTTCAGAAACCGTTAATTATTAAAGGTTGTTTAATCCTTTTGGGTGTTGCTTTTCAGATTTGTGAGGCAGGACCAGTGTTACATTTAGTCTGGTCTAACTGTTCTCCACGACTGAAGCAAGACCCTCTGAATACTCTGCCCAAAGCCCCTTGAATTAGGAGATTTCCCAGTTTGGCTGATGTGAACAGGCATTGTTGACTCGGTGAGGTCCAAGTTTTGTTCCTTCTAATCCTTCAGATGGTTCTTCCTCAGCTATGGTGTGAGGATAGTTTTCTTACACCATGTGCTGGTCAGTTCTCTAATGACCACTTGAGGGGAGCTTCTGGAGATCTCTGAAATCCTGTCTCTGGCCAGCTCTCTCCTCTCTAGCATTCTAGAGCCTGCTTGGCCTCCCCAGGTTTTTGGCTGTATCTCTTCAACTGAGGGCTTCACTGGGATGTTCCTGGATTCTCCTGTTCATGCACTGTGGCCTGGAAACTCTCTCTTGGCACCTAGCTGGGGCAGTTGTAGGGCTTACCCTGTCTCCCATTTCTCAGGGATCACTGTCCTTTGTTGTCTGGTGTCCAATGTCTTGAACACTCTTGCTTCACACGTTGTGTCCCGTTTATGATTGTTTCAGGTGGGAGGATAAATCCAGTCTCAATTACTCAGTCTTGGCTGGAAATAGAAACTCTTACTGATTTTATATATGTAGTCAAAGCAGTTAAAACAACTCATAATTTTCAAAAGATAGTGTTTCCGTTTAAAAATTAACTATAATGCGGGGCGCCAGGGTGGCTCAGTCGGTTAAGCGTCCGACTTCGGCTCAGGTCAAGGTCTCACAATTCATGAGTTCCAGCCACATGTCTGTGCTGTTAGCACAGAGCCTGGAGCCTGTTTCAGATTCTGTGTCTCCCTCTCTCTCTGCCCCTCCCCCACTCATGCTCTGTCTGTCTCTCTCTCTGTCAATAATAAATAAACATTAAAAAAAATTAAAAAAAATCCATAATGCTTGCTTAAGCTTAGAGGATATAAGGCAGTTACAATGCTGAAAATTTGTGGACAGTCCAGTGTGTGTGTGGTTGTGCATATGTATATGTATGTATACACATGTGAAATCCATTGTGCTGCTTACATGTTAAAATGCTAGTATGTTGGATTGTATGTTCACTGTAGAAAAAACATGAAAACACATCCCCTCCCTGGGTTCCCTCTTTAGCTTCTTCATTTAGTAATGCTTTTTCCAGGTGGTTCTTTGTTATACAGGTGTGTCAGGTTCGTAAAACCAAAGTCAAAACAGAACAAGAACCACAAGCCTTTAATAATTTTGTTATATCATCAATCTTTATAATCAATCTCAAAATAGAATTTCCTTTGTTTGTGTAAAGAGACCATACTCCAAATGATTCAAGGCAGTCCTTGAATATAAATGGAGGTCATGGAATAGTCTGGAAAAGTCAGAATAGGGCTTTGGAAATAAAAAAGATAAGAAAGAGAAGAAGAAAAAACCAGTTTTTAGTTTAGATGGGCTGAACTCTTAAGTAATAAGAATGTACAGTTTCTATTTAGAAATGGATTTTTCTCTTTGTCTTTCTTTTAATGGGGAATTAAATTACAAGTAAAAATAGACCTGATTCAAAACATATTGCTAAGTTAGTAAAATGATTTGTTTTTACTGAAAAATGCCTTGTGAGTTGATGGGGTGTTTCATGTATTTCTGCTAGGTTCAGTTATTCATATCTCAAGTACAACTAACCACTGAACTTACATTGTGGTAAATAGTCACTAAAATTTGCCTGGAGGCAATTTCTTAAATACAGATGTGTAGTGGTTGGAGAGAGTTAATTTACTTCTTAAAAGACTCGATTTGAATACTAATTCAGCATGTAAATGTCACAGTTTGCAAGCTTCAAGAGTTACAGTGATTATTCCACAAGTACAATATTTGAATAATCATAATTTCTTTTCATTATGGAAGAGAACAGATGATCATTCAGCCAGTCATAAGCACCAGCAGCGATACTCCTGGTCGCAAACATAATCTGAATTCATTGTTTTCATTATAATAAATGTGCAATTCATAACTAGATGTTAATTACTAAATAACATGGTTTTCCAGTTTTGATCTCTATTTGTCTCCATTTCCAAAGATCTATGTTAATTAAATGATGACTCACTTCCTTAAAACAATTTTTAAAAATGACATTTCGAAATAAGGATTTTAAACAATGTTTAAGACAAATATTGAGTATTCTATCAATGTCTCTTAAGCTAATGAAAGTTTAGTTGTCTAATAAAGGATATTAAAGTGAATCACTCCTGTGTCTTACTTCAAAAGCTCATTTTACTTGAACAAAATTATTAACCCAAGATAGGTGTATATCTAAAATGGTATTTCTCACTGTTCTCCAGAATAGCTATTTCACTATCACCTGGGATACCTGTTAGAAATGCAACTTTTCCAGCCCCACCTCAGACCTACCTAATCAGAAACTCAGGGCATAGGGTCCAGTCTTGTGTGTTTTAACAAGCCCCTGGATGATTCTGATCCTTGGTAAAGTTGGAGCACTTGTGATTGGAAAGAATGCTTCTCCAATTGCCAACAGATGACAGAAGTGCTTTCCGCAAGAATTTTCCCCAGTATTCATTTACATCTCTGAAACCCTTGTCATAAATCTGATTTTGAACTGTTAGTTGAAGCTAATTAGGATATGAACCTATTTAGAGTGAATAAGTGCAGCCTTCTCTAACCATTTTTTCAATTTAATGCCCAAATGATCATTTCATTGCTTTAGATGAAAGTAACTAATTTGTCTTCTGATTTCCGAACTGTAACTAACTCAAGCTAACCAGGAGAGTTTCATCTAAATGGATCAATTCTTGATGGATAAACTCACCAAAACTAATCCGAATGCAGAAATTTAATTTTTCATTTGTCTTTCTCCACCTGCAAAAGGGGGGAAAAGAACTAACTGCTGATAGTTATTGCTGCCATCTGTACCATTTCCACCTTGCATTGAGTCATGAAACACACTAAGACTTGCTTCCATGTAAATCTGTTTCCATAGCTGGACGACTGGCAGTGAGCTCTTACCTCTAGGAGAAACTAAGTAGATAGTAGGCTATTTCAAAGCCAGGAAGAGGAAAAAAAAACTGTTTTATCCTCTTGTCTGCCAGGGGAAAAGAAAGACCTTTGAAAGGTGAGTTTGAGAATTTTTCCAGCCTTGTAGGACATAAGTTTCTTAAATTAAACGCTGTATCACCTTAAAGGGTTGATAGTATTATGAAAATTTATGGCTGTGCACAAGTGATAGAAAATCATCGCTTGTGATGAGAAATTTCTCCTGTGAGTTGCAATGAAGGATATTTGCTCTCTTTCAAACTTGAAATGAGTACTGGGTATTAATATTATGAAATTTAATCTGACATTTAGGCACTTGTCAGGTTCTTTAATTTATTCTTATTTGGATGGCCTCATGAGATTCATGCTCTGATAAGCAAGGAAAGTTAGTGGTGGCTAAATCTTAGCATGAATTTCAGACATATTCATGATTTTTGTCCTCAGAGGTAGCTGGTGTATGCAGGTAGTATCTGAAAAATGGGTTAATTTTGGTAGTCCTGTGCCTTCTGGATTAAGCCTCCCAAAGTAGTCATTACAAAGCAACAAGCTTGGAATAGCAAATCCCTGGTAGATACATAGGAGAAAATGGTTAGGTGATTTTTTTTTCCTGATGATTTCATGTGTGATCATCACTGGATGCTCTATGGGTTTTTTTTTTATGTTTTTGTTTTTCCAATTAGATGTTAATCAAACCATTAGTTATAGCTTCTACTCGGATTTCCAGCATACAATGAATACGGTTTTTAAGGGTCTGGATAGCTCTATAGATTTGGAATTATAAATTTGGTCAGTTGTGTATCACTGTCCATTCCCTAGTTGCCCCTCTCAAAAGCAGCTGCTTCCAACACTTTCGGATATTTTGTTCAGAATTTTTCTTTAAATGATCTGTATACATTGCTATTACTTGCTCCCTACCTTCAGACATTATCCTTGACTTTGTAGTAGGAAGATGAGGAATTTTGAGTCTTTTTATACTATTCTACTCACCATCCCATACTGTCACACTTGGCTTTTTTTTATTTTCCAAATACAGTTATGCCATACTTTTGGGTTAAATTTTAATGTATGTATTATTTTGATTACATAAATATTGTTATCAACTGAGCTTTTAATGTTGTACAGCTTGATTTCCTTCTTGGGGCCAAGGGGTTTTTGCTTTCCTACAGATGATAATTGTCCTTTTTTTTTTTTTTTTGCTTGTTTGTTGGCTAAATTTTCTGGGTATATGTCACTAAATCTTTGTTCAAAGTTTGTTTTGGTTACCCTATTTTCTTTGTTTCTTCTCTCTTTCATAGCTTTATTGAGATGGAGTTCACATATAGGATGCAAAGTTCAATAGGTTTTAGTATATTCACAGATACATGAATCACAGATGCATGACCACAGTCATTTTAAGAAACGTTTACCACACAAAAGAAACCCTGTCTGTTTTGACTGTCACCTGACCCCCCCCCCCCACAAACCCGGATTCTTGTCCCTCCTCTTCCTGCCACTGCTAGCTATAAGTGACTCTACTTTCTCTTTAGATTTGCCTCTTCTGGACATTGCATATGATGAAGTCATATAATATGTGGTCTTCGGTGACTAGCTTCTTGGTCTTAGCATGTTTTTAAGGTGTATCCATGTTGTGGCATGTATCCCTGTTTCATTTATTATGGCTGGCTAATTTTCCACTGTATGAATATACTGCATTTCTTTTATCCATTCATCAATTGATGGGCATTTGGGTTGTTTTCACCTTTTGGCTATTGTGCATAATGCTGCTGTGAACATTTTGGTACATGTTCTTGTGTGGATATATGTTTTTAATTCTCTTGGGCAGGAGATTCTACATAGGGGTAGAATTTCTGGGTCATCTGGTAACTTTTTGTTTAACCTTTTGAGGAACTGCTGGACTATCTTCCAAAGTGGATGCACCATTTTGCATTCCCACCAGCAGTGTAGGAAGGTTCTGATTTCTTCACATATTTGTCAACACTTGTTATTATCTGAATTTTTAAAAAAAAGTTGATTTATTTTGAGAGGGAGAGAGAGAGAGAGAGAGAGAGCAGGAGCATGCTCTCTCCATGGGCGATGCACACATCCATGGGCGAGGGGCAGAGAGAGAGAGAGGGGGAGAGAGAAGATCCCAAGCAGGCACTGCTCTGTCAGCACAGAGCCTAATACAGGGCTCGATCCAATGAACTGTGAGATCATGATCTGAGCTGAAATCAAGAGTCAGATGCTTAACCAGCTGATCTACCCAGGCGCCCCCTGAGAACTGTATTTCTAACAAGTTCCAAGGTGATGCTGATGATATGGTTTGAGGATCCCACCTTGAAAACCACTTTCCTAGACACTATTCCAGCCTATTGCTTGCTGCAAATATTAGTTTTCTGAAACGAATCTGCTTGTGTCAGTGCCCCACGTATACATTTCAGTGATCATCTGGGTCATGCATGGGAGGACATCCAAACTCCTTGGCATGTCCTGGGAAGTAATAAAATTTGAGAAATCAGTATGTCTTTGATTAGCTCCAAACTTTTCCCTGCATCCTGTGGACATGGTAGCCAGACCTCTGTTTTCCTTTGCCTCAGTGAAGGTTGGAGTTATAGGCAGAAAGCAATAAGTATATATATGTGTATATATACTTTTATACGTATACATTTATTTATATGTTTATATTTATACAAAAACATTAATAGTTTCGTTCTAGTTTTTGTTTTCCTAAAATGGATGTACTCAAAGAGTATGCCAGGGGATGAGAAAGAAAGAATGGGGAGAGAGATTCCCCTTAGCCTCGTAAGATGTTGGGCGGAGGTAGACCTGGGCTTAGGGACCTTGGCAGAGATGTCCAGGTACTCACCATGGCTCATGAACAGTCTGGGAAGAGGCTGGAAGCTCACCATCAAGTTTCTTTTGACACTGAGTGAATTAGAGGAACATTCACTGTGAACCAGTATGCAGTTCAGACTCAAATATTGTGGTTACTAGTATTTGTTGGCTATCTTACAATTTCCAGGGACTGGGGTAAGTGCTTACAGTGTGCTATCTCCTATTATTGATTGTCTCTAGTCAAATGAGAAGACACACAGAGAGGCATCACTGGCCAAAGTCACACATTGATGTGACTCATTTCACCTATGACGTGAAATCTACCTGAGGGAATCCTAGCTCCCTTCCCCCAGCATATCCAACAGCTTCTCCACCTTGCCCCTACATGAGTCATGCACACATTCTTCCCCATTTCCCTTTGGAAAATCCTAGTATATGAGTTCTATTTGCATATCACTCTTATCAACTGTGAGAATTTTACTTCTAGTATATATGAACTGTGAGTCATTTCTGTTGCTGGTATTTGAAAACGTGGGAACCAAGAGTTGGGATAGAAGCTGGTGCGATAACAATTAGAACACATAAAATTCTGGGTCTTGTGACAGCATCCCTGATGCTGTGGGAGGAAGGACAGGGAATTAGCAGGGTGTGCAATTCCTGAGAGTGAGGGGAGGGAGGTTCAGAGATACTCTGCCATGCTGGCAAGGTTAAGTAGCATTACTCGTGGTGGTGGTGGTGGCTGCTGCTGCTTTTCTTCCTCTTCTTTTTTCTCCTCCTCCTATTCCTATTCCTACTCCTCATCATACTCTTTTTTTTTTAATTTATTTTTTTAATGTTTATTTATTTTTGAGACAGAGAGAGGCAGAGCATGAACGGGGGAGGGGCAGAAAGAGAGGGAGACACAGAATCTGAAGCAGGCTCCAGGCTCTGAGCTGTCAGCACAGAGCCCGACGTGGAGCTCAAACTCATGGACCGTTAGATCGTGACCTGAGCTGAAGTCAGACGCTTAACCGACTGAGCCACCCAGGCGCCCCAATATATTCTTAATCTAGTTACTTTGCAGCTCCCTTGCTTTGTGGCCTGGGAAGAAAGAATTTATTTTGAGTCATACAGTGAGAAAGGAACCAACCATATGGGCAAGTGACTGACATAGAAGATAGTTCCTCTTAGTTTATGCATCTGCCAGAAAGCAAAATGAAATGAGAGCATAGAGGTTCTGTAGAAATTACACATTGCCCTCAAGGTATTCTTGCCTCACTGGGTCTACTCCTGTCTGGACTCTAGTCTTGGTCATGGGACTTGATTTGGCCAATGAGATAATAGCAAATACTGTGTAGAGGCTGGAAAAGTACTTGTAATTAGAACTTACATGCTCTAGTCATTGAAGACCCTTCTGCCACTATGTAAACAAGCCCAGCTAGCCTCTTAGAGGATTAGACAGATGATGTGGAGTGACCTCCAATTGTCCAAGCCATGCAGTGGAGGCCACAGACATAAGTGAGGCCATGCCACATCATTATCCCTGGCTGAGCCAGCGCGGATCAGAGTTGGGAGAAATAATTAATGTTTAGCTTAACTTTTGAAGTGGTTGGTGTTATACCAGAAATTAATAGTAAAGCAGCCGTGAGTATGTACTTTTGCTCTGAGAAATATTGTTCGTATCCTCTTCATTTCATGTGCTACCTTTGCTCTATTTTAATTAAGTTCTGTAGGTTTGTCACAATGAGTGTTGGCTCTGTAGTTGGATTATCTGATTTAAATTTTGACTCATCTGCTAGGTGAACAGCTTTGCACAAATTGCCAAACTTCTCTAGAGTCAGTTTCCTTATCAGTAAAATAGGTTGTTGGGAGAATTAAATGAGAATGTATGAAAGGCACTTTATATTGTTCCTGACCTATAGTAAGTGATGATTAAATATGAACAGTTAGAAGTAGCATGCGATGTTTATAAAGTTTCCCGTAGGTTAACTCAGGCTTTTGACCCTGTTTTTCCATAAACTTGTATAAGGCTTCTTAAATGTCAATTCTATTGTGAAGTGGATTTTCAGGAATAGACTTCAGGGTTGGTGAAGGATTCTATTTTTATTAGCATTCCCTCCATAGGCCATGATTCCCCCAGGGCAAGGGATCAGGAATATAGCTGTATTATTAGTATCCAGCACGGTTTCTGGTGTGCTGTAGATAGTAACTGGCAGTTGAATGACTGGAGTCACCAGGAGTTAAATAGATGCTCCAGAACTCCATATGCTTTTGGAAAGACCCTCTGGTCCCAACATTTTACCCCTTGCCAGCTGGGAACTCTACCTTGCGCCATCAGGATTACTCTCATTGAGGCTTTATCCCTGTTTATGATGGCCATAAAGCCAAAACCATGGAAGGCATTTGAGTTTGTGACCCCTGACCCAAACCCTAATAAACATGAAAGCTCAGTCACATCTCTAAGCCCCCTGCTACCTTGTTGTATTATATGATAGCCTTTACATTATTGTATGCCTAAGATGGATGTAAATTGACATAAATCTTCAATCAATCAGAAAATGCTAATAGGACTATGAGTAGAAACTAGGTTTCTGGAGCTGCTGGCCTGATGATGGCAGTTAAGATAGATGGATGAACTTGTTCATGTAGCAGATAAAGTTAATGTTCTGCCTCCTGTTTACTTGGCTTACAACTGAGCCCGCTTGGGGCTACTGTGTCTATAGTTTCTATGCATTGTGGCAGCTTCCGTTTCTAGTCCTGTGTTTCTGCTTCTCTTCCTTTGGGAAGTGCTGAACTAGGCTGTCCAGAAGCTGGGGATTTAACCTTCTATTAAAGTATTCATTAAAATACAACAAAGATAGCTCATGATATGAAGAAAATGTGAACAATATTTCAGAAAACAAAAATATGCAATAGCAACCCTTAGCTCCCGGGAGATGGGAGTTCATGAATATATTCTCTAGCCTTCCCATCCTTTGGAAGGACACTTTATTTTAAATGAAGTGTTTTTTAGAAGTTATTTACTTTGAGAGAGAGAGAGAGAGAGAGAGAGAGAGAGAGAGAGAGAGAGAGCATGCATGGGGGGAGGAGCAGAGAGAGAGGGAGAGAGAGAACCTCAAGCAGGCTCCACAGTGTCAGTGCAGAGCCAGATGCAGGGCTCAATCTCATAAACTGTGAAATCATGACCTGAGCTGAAACCAAGAGTCAGTCGCTTAACCAACTGAGCCACCCAGGCGCCCCATAAGTTTTTTATTTTAATTCCAGTATAGTCAACAAACAATGTAACATTGGTTTCAGGTATACAATATAGTGATTCAACAATTCTATACATTATTCAGTGCTCAACATGATAAGTGCATTCTTAATTATCCATCCTGATACCTACCTCCCCTGTGGTAACCCTCTGTTTGATCTCTGTAGTTAACAGTCTGTGTTTTGGTTTGTCTCTCCCCACCCCTTTGTTTGTTTTGTGTCTTAAATTCCACACATGAGTCAAATCATAGGGTATTTGTCTTTCTCTGACTGACTTATTTTACTTAGCATTATACTCTCTGGCTCCATCCATGTTGCACAGGGAAAGATTTCATTCTTTTTTATGGATGAATAATATTCATATACATGCACATACTAATAAACACCTACCTTCTTTATCCATTCATCTGTTGATGGACACTTGGGCTCTTTCCATAATTTGACTCTTGTAAATAATGCCACAGTAAACATAAGGGTGCATATATCCTTTTGAATTAGTGTTCCTGGTTTTTTTTTGGTAAATACCCAGTACAGTGATTACTGGATTGTAGGATAGTTCTATTTTTTTAAAGTTATTTATTTATTTGAGAGAGAGAGTGAGAGTGAACAGAGAGAGAGAGAGAGAGAGAGAAAGAGAGAGAATCCTAAGAAGGCTCCCTACTGCCAGCGTGGAGTCGATGCTGGGCTCTAACTCACCAACTGTGAGATGATGACCTGAGCCAAAATTAAGAGTCGATGCTTAACTGACTGAGCCACCCAGGCGCCTTTAGGGTAGTTGTATTTTTAATTTTTTAAAAACGTGTTATCTATTTTTGAGGGAGAGACAGGGTGTCAGTGGGGGAGAGGCAGAGAGAGACGGCGACACAGAACCTGAAGCAGGCTCCAGGCTCTGAGCTGTCAGCACAGAGCCTGACATAGGTCTTAAACCCACGAGCTGTAAGATCATGACCTGAGCCAAAGTCAGATGCCCAACTGACAGCCACCCAGTTGCCCCTGATAGTTCTATTTTTAAGGTTTTGAGGAATTTTGATACTGTTTTCCACAGTGGCTACACCGGTTGGCATTCCCACCAACAGTGCACAGGGGTTCCTTTCTCTCCACATCCTTGCCAACACTTGTTTCTTGTGTTGTTGATATTAGCCATTCTGACAGGTGTGAAGTGATACCTTATTGTAGTTTTGATTTGCGTTTCCCTGGTGATGAGTGATGATGAGCATCTTTTCATGTTCTGTTGGCCATCTGTATGTCTTCTTTGGAGAAACGTCTGTTGATGTCTTCTGCCCATTTTGAATTTGGGTTGTTTTTTGAGTGTTGAGTTGTATCAGTTCTGTGTTTTGGATGATAGTCCTTTATTGGATATGTCATTTGCAAATATCTTCTCCCATTCAGTAGACTGTCTTTTAGGTTTGTTGTTTTCTTTGGTGTGCAAAACCTTTTTATTTTGATGTAGTCCCAATATTTTATTTTTGCTATTATGTCAGAGGGAGACTTCTTTTTAAAACTTTTTAAATGTTTATTTTTGAGAGAGACAGCACGAGGAGGGGAGGGGTGCAGAGAGGGAGACGCAGATTCTGAACCAGACTCCAGGCTCTGAGCTGTCAGCACAGAGCCCAACGTGGGGCTCACTCACAAACCCCATGAGATCATGAGCAGAAGTTGGACATTTAATCACCTGAGCCACCCAGGCTCCCTTTGGAGGGACACTTCTGATTCACATGGCAGTTCAGAGAGTGTCCACTGGGACTGAGTGCTGGTTGCCTATGGCAGTAGCCTCTTGTTAACACATCTTTTTTTGGTTGGCTTTTCTCTTCCCATCTCATTTTTCTCATTCCACCGTTGTGCTTCCTGAGATTACCTTCCATGTAAATGGCCTGCACTGAACTCCTAGCCTGCTCAGGGCCTCTTTCCATACCGGGACAGTGCCTGCCTAGCATTTTCCCAAGGAGCATTTAAGCAGAAACAAGAGTACTGCACTCCTCCATAGTAGAGCCTGAGAAAGATTGGTTTTGTTCACAGAAAAATAAAGAGAATAACTGGCAGTGATTTCTACCACATTTCATGGATTTCAGAAGACTCCAGAGAAATTGCAGGATGGCAGATGTGTTCATTTGTTTTCTGGATCCCCTCCACGTCTGTACATACATTACAACAGGTATCCTGCCCATATGAAAAAAACAAACTCAAAAATGCTGCAATGGGACAAAGAGATCTTGAGAAATCTTTCATATCGAAAGTGACTGCTACTAAATGTCAAGTAATGTGCCAACCACCTAGGGAGAAATCTGTCCTTATATTATGCCTTGAACCCAGTGGATACTTCTATATTTTTGTTGAATTATGCTTGAGGGACTTCTAATTAAGGAGGCAAGACATGCACTCAGTGGTTAAGTACTTCTTAAAGGTGTTATTTAATTAAGAATAATAATTAACAGAATAGGTAATAAATGCTTACATTCTTTCCTCTGGGGTCCAGAGTCTAGAGTGAGTAGAAGAAAATTAGAAAACTGTTTAAAAATGATCTAGTCTCTTCTATTGATTTTACAGAGGCTGAAATCAAGAACATTTTTGTCAGAATCCCTTCTCCTAAATATACTTCTGTGAATAAATCTGTATTTAGTGCTGTACTTGGAGCATAAACCTCAAAGAGTGGGATGTTAGTAGGATTAATAGCCTAACCCTCTATATTTTCAGCTTGAAAATTTTTAAAAGTTAATTCTTACTCTTGTACTTGATGTGGGGTCTTCTAATGAGTCAGGAAATTGTTGAAACTGGACTATTAGTGTCCTTTTTTCTTGTATGTTTGACTCACCAGCAAAAAATAAATAAAATAAATAAAGCAGTATCCATCCCCTCTGTGCTCTCATTCCAACAAGATAGTAAGCTTGATTGTTCTGAAATGGCCAAGCATTTCAGGGGCAAAGAGGGAAAGGAATTAGGGGAAAAACTCTAGATTTTGAGAGTGTTTGTGACTTGTTTAGTAGTAACTATAATAGGATGGCTTATTTCATGTCAAATCAGGCTCTCCACTATCAGTGGTTGGTATAAGGTTTAGTATCAATTTTTATATAATTTCCCTTGGAGTGAGCCCAGGGCTTGTGCATCTACTACAAAAAAGATACACATCTCTGTGCAAGTTCACCTGAGGTACTACCGTGAGACCGTGCGCTAGGGCCATTTAATAGATTAGCTCTCCTGATGGTGTCCATATCAAGCTTGGCTGTGGCACTGAGTGTGGGTCATGGATTTCCACATAGCTACTGGCATCTGAGGTCTTGTACCTACGAGGTGCTGCCATCCATGGAACCTGCTCTTTGGGAACAAGTTTTCACTTGGGAAAATAAGGCTGGACATCAAAGATGCTTGGACCAATTATCCTCCTGGAATGCAGCCAGGAGAGGAGAAGAGAATGCCTTTTTATGTTTCTGCTGATGAGTTGACAGGAGGAGGAAAATAAGTTAAGACATCCTTTAATTTCTCCATACCTCTGAAATGGGATCCTCTTTTTTTTGCAGTGTAAATAAGGGAAGTTGTGAAGGGGCCAGATTAGAGAAAAGCCTGATTACCAGAGTACAGAAAGGTTTGATTGCCCCAATAAAGGTATCTGGAGTTTTTCCTAAAATAGTGCATTTTTGAAGAGGGAGCTGATGTAATGAAATCATTGTTTGAGGTGGTTTAACCTGGTGTTGTTTAGATAAACTAGAAAGCATGGCATTTTTTATTATATAGAAAGGGTTATAGTAACTTTTGAAATGAGATGCCTGGTTGGTAGCAGTATGATTAGAGATCCAGGGATGGATGGATGGATGCCACATTACTAACTTATTACCTACTCTATCAGGCACAGGATGGATAAGACCCACAAGGTCCTGGGGCACCTGGGTGGCTCAGTTGGTTAAGTGATTGACTCTTGATTTCGCCTCAGGTCATGATCTCACATTTTGTGAGTTCGGGCCCTGCACCAGGCTCCGCACTGACAGTGTCGTGCCTCCTTGGGACTCTCTCCCTCTGTCTCTCTCCCTCTCTCTGTTACTCCACCATGTTCGCGTGCTCTCTCTCTCTCAAAATAAATAAATAAACTTTAAAAAAAAAACAACAAAAAGACCCACAAGGTCCCTACTGTCATGGAACTTACCTTCTAGGAAGGAAGACAAATGATAAGCAAAACATGAATCAGTAGGAATTTCGGATGGTGATACATGCTCCAAAGATAAAAAGATGAAGTAATAGAAAGTGACAGGAGGTAGGCAAGGATTTCTACTTTAAAGTTTATTTATTTATTTATTTTTGAGAAAGAGTGAGAATGAGCAGGGGAGGGGCAGAGAGAGGTGGGGGACAGAAGATCTGACGCGGACAGCAAGAGAGACTAATGCGGGGCTCAAACTCACCAACTGCAAGATCATGACTTGAGCCGGAGGCAAACGCTTAACTAACGGAGCCACCCAGGCACCCTGGATTTCTACTTTATATTTATTGGTCAACAGAGGTCTTTCTGAGGAGGTAACTTTTGAGCTGTCAGCCACCTTCCCCCTCTTTCTCCTATCCCTCCTCATCATGCATGAACTCCAATGCACAAATGCATTCATATTAGAATCCTCCACCAGGATGCTAACTGACCACATTAGGTGATGAATATGCATTGGCTTACTTATGTGCTCTGCCATACTACTATGAGGGTGAAGATTTATCTTACTTTATAACCCTGGTACCTAGCACTGTACTGAGCACATTGTCTGCATTCACTAAAGGTGAGTTGAATGAATAAATGAACAAATAATTCAATTTACATTGAGAAAGAGTCTAAAGAGAGAGCAGTGGGTAAAGGATTGAGCTTTGGGAATCTTCCATAGTTGGAGAGAAGGACAGAAAGAAGGGGGGGCCAAGATGGGGAGGCTTGTCACCTATTTGCTGCCACGCCTTCCTGGTTAACACATTATTCTGTGCCCACCTGACATCCTTCTTCCAGTTTCTTCATCTTTGGGGGGGTGGAGCTTTTTAGTGTGGTAGCTACCCATTATATGTTACATATAATACGAAATATACAAAGATAATATCTGTCTTTTGTTTTTACTTTTTTTAATGTGGCTTCTAGAAAATTTAAAATTAATATTTGGGTGACTCATTTCTACTGCACATCACTTGTCTGCATCTTGTGGTAGTTAAATTAGCTTGATATAAGCCAATCACTTCTCAAATGAGTGGTGCAGAGATTAATGGTAGCTATTATTTTATTTTCTTCCCAGCAATATGAAAAGCTCCACGCATTAAAAAATGGGCATCAAATCAGGGAGGTATAACATACATTTTGCAGCCAAGGAGACATGTCCCACTGCAAAACATGTTTGGGAGACACTGGTTTATTTTTTAAAAGCATAAGTAATTTCTATCAACTCTATTAGAAGATAGCTTTCAAGTTCTTGGAGAAAAAAAACCCTCATAATTTTCAACTAAAAAGTCTCTTTTAAAAATTTCATGTCTTTATTTCTACTCTTTGATATTTCTGCCAGATGATTACTATACGACATAAAGGGATATTTTTCCTTTTTTTTTTTTTTTTTTAATGATGGAGCACAATCCCCAAAGATGCAGTGAAGGATGCCCCAGCAGCCCATCTTGTCATGGCCTCACATAAGTGATATCACTAGGAAGATGCTTAAAGGAGAGAAGCAGATGTTAGACACTCCACTTTTATCCTGCCAATAACATTTTTAAGATGGAGCTCATAGTGCCCGGATGTTAACATTCTTTCACAGATCCCAAATTATGAATGCTTCATGTTGCTTTAATCCATTCCATTGCACTGGCTTTATTAGATGAAACACCCTGTTGAGCATCTGAAGAACAGTGGGATTATCACATTTCCCTTTGAAAATCCGGTAAAGACAAAATAAATGGTTAACAAAACAGAGCGAAATCAGTTTGCAGGTGTTCATAGGCAATGCAACCCCAGATAGAATCCAAGTGTCTCTCTTCTTCCTTGCAAAACGCCTTTTAAGCAAGCCAGAGAAATTCTTGAGGAAAAAGAGATCATGCGGTAGAAGTTGCTTTCCTCTGCTTTTGATGTGTTGCTAATTGCATTGTGTCGACTACAGAGACAGCGTGTCGGAAATCCAAAAACTTTATTTTGTTAAGCTTTACTTTTGACTCTACCCTGAGTGTGCCAATAACAGTTCTTCATCATCTCTATCTCCTAGAGTGTTGACTCAAAGATGGATTTTTTTTTGCTTGGCAAATCTAATTAACTATCTGATGTATTTCATCAAGCGGTACCCCGTTACTACACACACTTGGTGGGTGGCTCTTCGAGATAATCTTAAAAACTCAGTTACATCCCAGCACTCTAAAACTTCTTGTCTGCCAGGGCAATTTGAATTGTGTTATTAGTGTCTGCTGGAAATCATAATTCAATAAAGACTAACTCATATAAAAATGTTTCATACTGGGCATGCATCAGGTAACAGGTAACTTAGGAGACGCAGAAAAACACACAAATGTTCAGGTCTGTACAGGATATTGGAGTGGTAGCAAACAATTTGAAGGAGACTTTTTGTTTTTTTTAAGCAGCTGTAGCCAGATGAGGAAGTGTGTGTGTGTGTGTGTGTGTGTGTGTGTGTGTGTGTGTGTGTGTTTATGTATGCATGCACACATTTAAATCAGTGAGCCCAGTGTTCTTTGCTTTTGCTCCCCTAATATACTAGAATTTTCCGTCAATCCCCAAATGCAAGCTGGTGGATATAAAAAGAACCTCTATCAACATTTAAAATAATAATCAACAAGGGCCCCTGCATATTTCTTTGTGTAATGCTTGTATGACCCTGGCTTCTCCCTTGAATGAGATTGTATCCGTCTCTTGTTCTCTCTGTCTTTCTTTCTCTTGTTCCTTTTATGGACATAGGATTATTGCTATAGAAAATATGGTCTTGCCGTAGGGGAATGTACCTCCTGCTCGGGGTGTTTTTTTCAACTACATCTGCAGACTGCAGCTGCCACAGCCTTTGAAAAAAAAAAAGTCTGGGTCCTTATGAAACTGTAATTCTTCAACAATGAATTCTTCCTCACAGGACACTGTAGTTTTTCACTGCTGTTTAGCACAGTCTGCCATTAGTCTCCCCTGTAGTTTATTTGCTTCCCAAGTTCACCATCTGACATATGTAGGAATATTTAAGCAGTTTTTTTCCCCAGAGAAGTTTGCTTCATCTTTGGAACCATGGGGCTTTCTGCAGACTTCACAGGACCCCTCATACTCTTCTCTTCTTTCTTTTTTTTTATGTCTGTTTATCTCTGCCCACTCCGATACGTCCCTCTTCTTTATGATGAGTCTTCTTGCTCAGTTCTCTGTTGGCCTCCCAAACCGCATTGAGAAAATACCATCTTTTTCCTCCGTAGGCCCCCGTCCCTTCTCTACCCCAAACCTCCTCATCTTGTGTCAAGCATCAGCAGAGTTGAAATTTGAATTTCTCCTACCTTTTTTTTTTTTTTTTTTTTTTTACTGCTCCACTACATTTTATCCTTTGACCAGTTGTAATTTCCCTTGCTCTTAAAATTAAATTCTGTCCCCGGAGAGTTTATGAAGTTTTTCTGAAATCGGGGAAAAAATTAAAATATACATATTTTATTTCGGTACATTTCCCTTTTTTGTCCCCTAAACATTATTAGTTACTTGAAATGGAAGAGGAACCCATCCTGATTTGATGAACGTGTGGGGCTGAAGCCTGCATATAAATAAAAAGATAGCTAGATTATGGTTGATGATTTGTCATAAAGAAAATACATTCTTGTTTCTTGAACTTTTCTGTACATATCAAAGGAAATCAAACTTGATTTGGTGATTTTGTGGCTCAACTCAAGGGTTTAGAAAAATGGGTGTTTTTGGATATGGGTTAGTTCTTTAATCCTCAAAAGCAAGTAAAACCAAACTATTGATAGCCCTGTAATGATCGTATGGTCTTTTCCCTAAGTCTTTTAAAAATAAGAATCAAACTGAGAAAGAAATGTATACTTGTTGCTTTCTGGTTAGTATAGATACCCGTGCTAACATTCAAGATTCTTGTCAGTTAATGTTTTTTAGGAACTTTTGGTCCCTTTTCTTTTTAAGAAAAATAAAGAGAAAGCCGTTGGCGTGTTGACATTAAGCTGTATTGGGGAAAGTGGGTCCCTACTCTCCACATCTGTTCAGTGTTTCTGTTGCCTTTCATTTTCTAAAGTGTTACATATGGAATACATATGTCTTTCTGTTCTACTACCACAGGGAAAAAAAAAGAAATAAAAAGGAGAAAAATCACAAAGAAATCAATAAACACCTGTTATTCCCAGATCTGCAGTTATTTGGGCTCCGAAGTGCCTGCAGGCAAAGTTAGAACAAAAATCCAGGATGTCTATATGCCTTCATAGATTTCTCTTAGCCTGTATGAGAGTTTTTAAATTTTATTTTATATTTATTGCATTTTGTTTCATCTTATTTTATCCCAGAGTGGATCCTTCACCTTCTGTTATTTTACTGACCTGGATTTGTTCTCTCCAATGTATATTTCCGTTTTCCCTATATGCTATATTTTGTATTCAGCAAAGTGGAGATTTTTTTTTTAACTGGCTCTAGATGTAACCTTGCTTTATCTTTCACCAATTCCACAGCATGTTTCCTACGTTAGATTGCCCCCTGCTGCTTCTGGAATATTAAAAATAAAACTTGAAATAAATTATGTTTGGGGACCTACCATTATAGGAGTATATATTCAGTGAAATACATTGGAACATAATCATTAGGAAGCAGGTTCAAATATAAGTAACATTTGGGAGGTGCTTTGGCGGGTCATATGGAGGTTTTAAATTTGAGTGTATGTGTGCGCTGTGTGAACGTGCACAGTGTGCATGTTGGTAGCTAGCTCTCATATTGCCACCTTCCACTGGAAGTAAGCTATGAATTACAGGGCATTGTTTAAAATAATTATGAATCAAGGGCGCCTGAGTGGCTTGGTCAGTCGGTTAAGTTTTGGACTTCGGTCCAGGTCATGATCTCAAGGTTTGTGAGTTTGAGCTCTGCATGTTGGGCTCTTAGCTGACAGTTCCGAGCCTGGAGTCTGCTTCGGATTCTGTGTCTCCCTCCTTCTCTCTCTCTCTCTCTCTCTCTCTCTCTCTCTCTCTCTGCCCTTTCCCCGTTCTCTCTCTCAAAAATAAGTAAAAACATTAAAAATTTTAGAATAATTATGAATCCTATGGTCTACTCTTTCCTTTGTCTTTTACAGGCCATATAATTCCTACAAGTACATTTCTTACTTAATTGTACGATTATTTCCTTAAGAAAAAATACACCTATTTTTTTCTTAAGGACAGGGACCATACCTTGTTTGTTTTGTGTCTTTAGTCCAGTGCCTGATACATGAAAGATACCATTTGTTAATTTCACTGGATTCATTCATTCAGCACAGAGTAAGATCACTCAGGTTTAAGTCATAAAAATAATTTTTTTGTTGGATTTAGGATCCAGAAGAATAGATAATATAGTTAATATTTTGACAGAAATAACTCCCAGGAAAGGCACAGGAAATTTTTAGTAATCCCTAATGTCAGGGCAGATTCCACGTTAGTGGCTTGTATTTTTGGCTTTCAGACTTTGCTTTCTTTTTATTGCTATTTCCATCTTTCCCAGCTCAAGTTTTATAGATAGACTTGACCTTATCTCCTGGGTACTCCTCCCTGGCCCCACATAAATTTCTAGGATACCTCATTCAATAATTGGGTTACTAGAACTTGTCAGCATTCTCTGCTAAACCTTTTAAGTGGTTTGCAGGGAAGAACTCTGTGATTCATTTCTGCATCCCACAAATTTCCATTTGCTATTAAAGAGTTGACATTGAAATGGGATTCAGATATGCTCCCAAACCCTAACTTTTAAAATAAGAAAACAAAATGGAACAAAAATTTAGATGTGGTGCCTAGTTTTACAGGTGCTCCAACTAAAAATAAAGGAGAGCAGTGAAGTATAAAATGGCTCTGGTGCCAAAGGCAAGGATTGGTTAGTGGGATGAAATTGATCACAATTGGATGCCATAATCTCTATCCTTCTTGCCCACCTGCAATCATTATAGCATCTTTATGTATACATCGTGACATTTCTTTTTCCCTTTTCCCCCAACAATTGAGCTCCACTGGTTCTGGCATTCCCATTGACCAGAACTATGACAGCTTGATTTTTATAGCCATTTGAGCTGTAAGACTCTAGAGTGGGCACGAGGGATCTTGATGTGTCACTTATGTGGGTAGTATTCGCATTGTAATCTTGACTGTAGACCTTTTGCTTCCTTTCTCATCCTTGGCCTGCAGAGGGGGTGAGTTCCTGGGGTAAAAGTATTTATCAGGATACTGTAAAGGGGGGCTAGTTCCCTCCTGCTGGTGTCTACTCAGCCAAGAAATATGTACCCTGTGCCACCCCAGGGATGTTTTCTACTGGTTTTAAGTGTGTGCAAATGGGGCTTATAAACACTTGGATTTTTAACCTTTAGCTATCAAAATAAAGAAGAGTTTTATTTATTTATTCATTCATTCATTCATTCATTCATTTTTAAATATAATTTGTTGTCAAACTGGCTTACATACAGCACCCAATGCTGACCCCAACAAGTGCTCTCCTCAGTGCCCATCAACCATTTTCCTTTCTCCCCCACCCCTCCATCCACCCTCAGTTGGTTCTCTGTATTTAAGAGTCTCTTATGGTTTGCCTCCCTCCCTCTCTGTTTGTAACTACTTTTTCCCCTTCCCTTCCCCCTATGGAATTCTGTTAAATTTCTCATGATCCACAGGAGTGAAAACATATGATATCTGTCCTTTTCTGACTGACTTATTTCACTCAGCATAATACCTTCCAGTTCCATCCACTTTGCAGCAAATGGCATGATTTCATTCTTTCTCATTGCCAAGTAGTATTCCATTATATATGTAAACCATATAAATAAGAGTTTATTTTTAAAAATCTCTTTGGGATGCATTCTCCTTTGTTCCCAGACAAAAGTAATAAACATCCTGAAATTTTATTACCTTGTCCCTTAAAAAAAACACAACACTTGTACCACTATGTGAGATGTAGACCTTCTGTCTCCATTAGCAATGTATAATATCTCATTCTTTGATATTCTTGCCAGCCCCTGAAATCATCAGGATCCCATATTTTTGCCTATCTAGTGACATAAAATTATTGTGGTTTTACTGTGCATTTCCTTGATTACTAGTGAGGTTGATCATCTTATATGAGTATCAGCCACTTGTGTTTCCTTTTGTGAAAAATGCTTGTTAATGTCTTTTGCCCATTTTTTCCTCATACATTTTTTTGTCTTTTTCTTACCAATTTGTATAATTTTCTTAGATGTTCTTGACATTAGCTAGTTGTTAGGGATATACAGTTTTTTCCCCTATTCTGTGATTTGTTTTTTTCATTTCTTCTCTGGTCTTATTTTTTTCCTTTATGTTATTTTTTGAGGAAGAATAGTTCTTGATTTTAAGATATTCTTAGGTATCAATCTTTTGCTTTCTGGTTGGGGTTTTTAGTGTCTTGTTAAAAAAATAAATCTTTCCTGGGGCACCTGGGTGGCTTAGTTGATTGGCCAGGAGCCTGCTTCAGATTCGGGGTCTTCCTCTCTATCTCTGCCCCTTCTTGGCTAGTGCTCTGTCTCTCTCTCTTAAAAACAAACAAACATTAAAAAAAAATCTTTCCCTATACTGAAGCTGTAAAGATAAACTCCCATATTTATGGGACTTAAGAATTCTAAAAATTTTAAATTTGTGCTGTTCATGGCAAAATCCTTAAACCTACTTGGGATTGGTTTTTAGGTATGGTGTAAGGTAGGGATCCAAACTCATTTTTTTCCCCCTACATGGACAGTAGATTAACCCACCATCATTCATAAAACGCTCCATCCTTTCTCCACTGAGATACAGAGCCAGCTCTGACATCCATCAAATTTTCATAAACATGGATTCTGTTCTAGGCACTCTGTTGGACTCCACTGGTCTATTAACCCATCTTCTGCCTTTATGGATACTCTTTCCCTTCTGTTTTCCAAGACTAAGAAATAATTGGCCTTGAAAAACAGAGCCATTGTTTGCATCCCCTTTTGTAAAACTTCCTTAACGTGTAACTTAGAAAGAAGCAGTTGGGAATCTATTTGTTTATATTACCGTATGTTTGTGGCAGCTTTTTAAAGGCATATTTTCATGTGTCTAGTGCCAGTATAAGTAATTTTTGTTATCCAAATCCTTGTTATCAACTATTCAGTCTCTTGATATTTCAGACTTTTGTTTGTAAGTCTTGAGTTTTTGTCACTGATTTAGTTTCCTAAGTTGGCCTGATAGAACTCTTGGATTTTTGCTTTTTTATATCCTGAGAAGAAAAGCACATAGAAATAAATAATATTGCTTCCCCTAATGAAAACTGAGTACAATCTCAATATAATGCTGATATTGGGGAATGAGTATAACACCTGCTCTTTTGTAGACTTACTGGGTTATGGTGTGATTAGCTATGTGTATAGGGGACACTTGGTGGCACATGATTTGATTCATTTGAATCCTTGAAACAGTGAGATTGTTTTTGTTTTTACCATATATAAAACTGTGGAGGAAATAAACTTGGGATTTATTTTTTTTTAGGAAAGGATTTCCTAAAAAATGGAACTTTCATTATAAGATCCATATGGCTGGTTTCAGCAGTGTTTCTCACTTAGATCTTAATGAAAGTCGTACGTTTGTATTTCAACTGTCTGTATACATATACTTATATTTATTTTAATAATGATAAGAAAATGGTGACTAAGGGATCCACACATCTGAACGGTCTAATGTAATCATAAGCTACTCAGTGTTGACTCTAGCTAAGATAATAGGAACTGCAATTTCATTGATACACACACACACACACACACACACACCTATGTGTGTGTGTGTGTGTGTGTGTGTGTGTGTGTGTGTATATATATATAGTCATATTCTCTTAAATCATAGCTGTGTATGTACGATACACCCATACAGATTTCAACAGATTATGGACTCCATGCACTCTATATACTCTATAAAAATTTATGTACTGATTTTTGTGACTTTATGCATCTCTCGACCTAAGAGTTGAATTTAATTATTTTTGCTTGCTGAAGAGAGTAGTTTTTCTTTCAAAATTAGTTTTGTTCCTAATTTTTAAATACAGTATTTGTTACTCTGTTTTATTGATATCACAACTAGCTTTATTTTGGCCATAATGGTTCTTTTAAGAACAGTACCATTAAATGCATGATCTCTGACTTAGCAGCCATCAAAGAAGAAAAATAACCAATTGCTGGGTATTAAGGAATCTGGATTTATATACTTACTAGAGTTGCTGCTCTTCTGGCCTACATCCTTTTCTCTTTTAAATGCATTCCATTATAATAAGGGAATCTAGCTGAAGCACTATTTTGAGTTACTTTTTAAAGTAAAGGACAGCACCAGACACTACTAAAACCATGTCTGAATTACTTGAAACTTAAAATATTAAAGATATTATGTGCCTTTTAAAAGGCTCAGTTTTTCTGAAAGAAAGAATGTAGATGGAAGGAAGTCTGTAGTTGGAAGCTTTGTATAAAGTTCAAGAAACAGGAGCCCAGTCTGGACTGGCATTTCCAGGTTCAGGTTTTGAGGTCCTTTGTATAATTAAGAAAAATGCAGATCCAAACCATTGTTCTCAAGGAGTGGTCTCTAAACCAAGAGGATCAGTGTCACTAGGGAACTTACTGGAAATTCAGATTCTCAGGCCTCACCCTGGACTTGTAATAACCAGTTTATATTCTTTATTTTGAAGCTTTGTACCCTTTTGTTACTTAGTGTCTGAGCTCATGGTTTACCCTCTCCTTCAGGTTTTATCACTGCAGCGAAGTAAGGCCAATTTCACCTTCTGCAAGAGGTTGGAGGACATTGCAGAAAATCTAATGTGACCAAGGTTGTCCTGAGCAGCTGTGAGGCTTTTCCTCCTCCTGTTTCTTACCCTTCTTCTTTTCCCTTCCTCCTCTACTTCTTCTTCCTGCTTCCTTCTTTTTTTTCTCCCCCTTTCTCATTCTTCCTCCTCCTGCTTTTATCAAAAATGGTTCTAAAGTCTTCCCTAGCTAATCCTAAGATACAGAAGTCACTTTTGATTATGAATTCTAAAGGACAGAGACAGCCAACACGCTAAGTGTCTTTGTAGAATTAATTAGCCAATATATTTACTCTTGAAATTATTTGAGAATTCAGTTTTTAATTAATGGATCTATTCCTTCCTTTCTTACCTATACTTCTAGGCCTTGGATTAGCTATAGACTAACTTCTGTGACCTGCTGAGAAGGCCATGACTACCAATGGGGCTAGGCTTGCCATGAGTTACCACTGGATAACCCACCCCCAAATGTCAACCCCACTAACTTATGCATGGAAAGGACTTGACCCGTGAGAAAATAAATGGACCCCAGAGTCCAGAGAGCTTGGTTTTATAATTCCTTTAAAACTTACCTGGTTTTAATTTTCTCCATTCCTCATCTTAGAGGTATTCATTCATAGAACAGTATTATTATGGAGCACCTACTATATACTGGGTACATTGTTCCCACTAGTCACCAAGACACATTCCTGCCTTCCAGTCTAGTAGGAGATACAGGCAATTGAAAGGACAATTAAAATGCAGACTGATGATTATTACCACTGGGAGAGTTGTGGGCAAACCTAGAGGATGCTCTTTTCAATGGCAATGGTTTCACTGAAATTGAAAATAGGACTCTACTCTTTTCTGAAAGAGCTTATCTACTTTGCTCAATGCTGGATGTTTACAGGATGTCTTTGAAAAGGCCATAATGATATGCTTTCTAAGCTATAGAATGAATTTCCAAGTATTTACTTGGCTAAAAGTAGCTTGTGAACAGATTTTTCTCTTGTCACTTTGGCACACACGGGGGAGTACTCAAATTCTGAAGAGGCATGGAAATGGCAAATAATGAGCTCTGGATGAAATGTTTCATTGTGGTTGAATTTTAAAAGCATTTTGTTTAATTTATTAACAAAGCCTGAATTTCTTCAGAGCCACAAACATTTGTAAGGAGAAGGAAAACTATCTTTGTGAAATAGAGCATTTTTCTGGAATGTATTTTTAAGAGAAGAGGACTGAATCTCATCAAAGCTGGTGCTGGAAGCTCACCCAGTGCTCAATGTACAACTTTTCCCTAACTTATTTACTGTAGGAAAACTAAAATTCTGGACATATTAGTAATGCTGTTACAGTAGTTGGCAGGGTTGTGAACAGTCATGGAAATCAGGGAAGACAGTCTGAAGACCTTTCTTTTTGTGGCTGACACATCTCACATTTGTTACATGGCCCTGATTATTATCTGTCCTGTGATTTCATGAAGGCTAAGCAACCTGAAGATATAATATCATAGTCAACACAGCAAGATTTTAGAGTCACTTGTTCATCTTTCAACAGAATGAAGAGGGCCCATGCTCTAAACAGAGAAAGCTTTCAGGTTACAACATTGAATGAATTCTTTTATTGACTTTAAAATCTTTGGGATTAAAAGATGCTCATGTTACACTGAAATAGATTTACGGGATGTTTGAGAGACAGGATGTTAGGACCAAGAAAAATCAGCTGCATATTTGGATAATTTTCAAGCAAGTGGAAATAATCGTTCTTGGCTTGTTTTGTTTCTGGTGATCATGGTCTTCCATTTTTGAATCTTCTATCCTGTAATTCACTGAGGATTTTACTCTTTATCCCCATCATTTGGACCATTTGTTTTGCTGAACATTTTAGGAAGTAGCTTCTTCATAAAGATAATGCCATTCAAGGTCAACCTAGGCACAGCCAGAGGCAGAATTTCCTGAATAGAGCCTTGAAGGTTCCAGAAAACTCATCTCCTGTAAATAACCCTACTTTATTTATAACATCTGTTGTTATTGCCTTAATTTTTCAATCAGTGTGTCCTTCCTCTGGTTTAGCAAACACTGTGAGAAAAAATGCAAATTATCATCAGTCACACATGCCGTAATGCAGATAATTTTTAAGATTATTAGGAGTAGAATAATTTGGAATAGAAGCTCCCTTTAGAAGAAATCAGGCTGAAGTGGGTCTGATAGGACACTATACTTTCTGTAGCATTTGGGAGTGTGGGAAGGGAAGGTAGGAAGATCACATTTCAGTGACTTAATAGTTTTTTTTAGCTTCATCTCATTGAGTGACCTACAATGAGATGAAGGTCATAACCTGTGATATGTGTGTGATAGTATAGTGTGTGATAGTATGATAGTATAACCTCTGTGTGATATTATAACCTCTGATTGGAGCATAAGTTCTGCAGAACAAGTTGTATTCATTCAGTGGCATTTGTCAAGCAAGTGGTGTGGTAGCAGCATATCATATGTGTTCAATAAACACATGTGAATGAATGAATAACCTTGTATACAGAAGCTACCCTAAAAATGTTTCTCTTTATACTGCTTAAGTAATTTTTTCAGTTAATTTTTAAGGTGCTCTTTTTTTTTAACCCCCACCCTCAAAGGACTTTTAATAAGGTTCACTATACCAGGTATAAATAGTTTCTCCTCCTCCCCTTCCCCTCCCCACAAAATAACTTAAAACACTAAATATCAAGTGTTCTAGCACCTAAACAAGCCTATTACAGGAATCAGTCAATCAAGTATTATTGCCTACATATTCTGTGCCCAGGAATTTTTTTTTTCTAAAAGAGGCCAATCTGTTAATACATATTTTACTTTTATACTTATAAGAACCCAAGGCAAGCAATTAGGACTTTTACTGTTCAGGGATGCAAATATGCATGATAAATAATAGCCATCATTTTAATCTTTCAGATTTTATTTTATGGTTGCATTATGACCATTTGTCTGATGTATTTAATTTTCTAAATTTCTGTTACATGAAAAATGGAAACTGTATTGATTTAACATCAGAAAAATGTACAGCAGTTAATATAAAAAAGGCAGCATCTAATTTTGTTAATAAACAGTAAATGGTAAAATGACAAACAGTTTAGATTTCAGAGCATTGGGAACCCACATTTTTGAGTAACATTGATGGTGTAGTTTTAGTTTTGGCAGCAGCATAATTGTATAGTGTGATATTTCTACTTTATTGTTTCTCAGAGTTAGCCTGAAATGTTGATACAATATGGGAGATTTTCCCCTGGTGGTGTGCACTGAGCAAGGGAGACCTGATGTTTGTATTACAAAGGGAAGCCTCGCAGAGATTTGCAGACTAGATACTCTTGTCATCATAACTGCCCTTAACCCTGACACTGAAAGGTTATTAACGTCAAATGGTTTGCCATTATATATCATGAATTCAAATGTATTTTGTTCTTTCTGATTGTCTCCAGAATAATAGTTAAGTTTAGTACTTAACTCTGAGTCCTAATGATCTGGTTAGGAACCGTGTCATCTTTACTTAATCATCCCATGTCTCAGTTCCCTCATGCATAGAATGGGGATAATAACTGGATCAACTCTGGAGTGACTCTGAGGATTACATATGTTAATACAAATAAATGCTTAGAACAGTGAATTGCTATGGATAGATTAGGAATATTCTTGTCTTTAGAAATTTTAGCTTTGAGGAAACAGTAATGTAAGAGTACCACGGACAGGGTTAGCTCAGAAACAAAATATAATGACATGTCTGGTGTGTCATGTCTTGGAAGAGTTATTAAAGGTTGGACTAAGCACACAAGCCTTCAAGGTGAGAAAGAACATGGGTCTCCACGTTTGAGAGTGCACAGCCTGAGTTGGTGAGGGATGAGGCCAGGTAAGAGAGTGAGGACTGAATCCTGAATGCAACATAGCTTGGCTGTTACTGTGATGATCCCGGGAAGCCCTAAATGATTTTATGTTGGAGAGTGACATGCTGAGATGATCTTTGAGTAACACCACTGTGCCCACAGTTCAGAGAAGGGATTGGAGGGGGCTTGACCTGTGCAGGAAGTGAGTTAAGAGGCTGCTAAATGGAAAGAGTGATGGTGGCCTGGATGAACCAGGCTGGTGTGGCACTGGGGATAGAGAAATGGACAAATTTGAAATCTATCGAGAAGATGGAATCAGTAGCATCTAGTGATTGTTTCTACATTGGTGGGTGAGAAAGATGTAAGAGTTGAGGTTGATGGCCACATTCCAAGCTGTGGTTGGCCAGAACATTGCCCATCTCCCTGACCGCGTAACCACTGTTGTGGTGGGCTGTGAAGCTTCAAGGAGTCACGTGGTCAGGTGGAGCTGCTGTCAGGGGTGAGACGGCATCACAGGTGAAACTGAAATGTTTGGTCATAGGCTGGAGGTCAGGAGAGGTTATAGAAGCAATGGGTGTGGGATGTTAAACATAGAAAATGAGGGCAAATCTGGGGCCAATGTCGAGAACAGCCCAGGATGTTTCCTTCACACACTCAGGGCTCCACACAGCAGAAGGCAGCCTTTAAAAAAAATTTATTTTCACCTAATGTGACTGTTTTCTAGTGACCATTGTCCCCAGAACAGCTCCTCTAGGCTTTAAATGCCCTGGGCAATTCCAAACCTGTGTTGACTCTCCTCTTATCTGCTCTGGAGCCTCTTTACTGGCATTTAAGGGTTGTGTCTATCCTTGAGGCAAATTGGAGGTCACCTTGAATCTGAGATTGTCTTGGGATCTTAACTCCAGGTTCTGAGGATGCTTTTTTTCCCTCTGGGACAATCGGCCCTGAGAAGTTAAAGCTGAGAGTTCTTAATTCTTCTTTGTCAGTGCCCTTGTGACACTCCCATTTCTTAGTCCTCAAGGTTACTTTTGAGCCATTCTGCTGAAACTTGAACACTTGTGCAGTTTAAGTATGTGTTTCTGCAAGCTTAGCTCTCGAGATGAGTTAGGTTGAATTCAGCTAATTGATAAATTAACTTTCTCATTTCACAAAGTTCAAGTTTGACGAAGCATCCCCAAACTTTTATGATAAAATACATATGATAAGATACATTGGCACACATGGTGAACTGCAGTGCCAGTTGGCAGGAATGAAAAAAAATGAATGTTCAGAAATGAGCAATCTCATCTTTTATGAGCCAACTAAGAATGGTAGAAATGTTAATTTATGTGAATGAAATGCGAATTTTTTTTCAGTTTGTTTAATATTAGAAATTCAAGAAGAGGAAGATTCAAAGCATTTCAAAATATTGAAAACCTTCTTAAGGTGATGATTACAGCAAGCCTCACTGAAAGTAAACAGAGCTCTCTTGCTGCTGCAGTAGACAAACTACAGTGGAGAGAATGAAATTAACACAAAGTATTAAAATATTGATAGCAATCATTCCATGTCCACGCTCTGCCAATTAATAATTAATTTTACCTTGAAGGTAACTGTAAGAGTCAGATTTTTTTTCCCATGCTTTCACTTGGCAAGAATGCTTGCCTTACCCACCCCCTCCCACCCCCCGCCAATGTTATCAAGTCTCCAGCAAATAATTCACATTTTAATGTGGTTTGTAGCTGGAATTTCTTTTGTGTGGCTTCATAAGATGAAAAAAGAGTTAGCTGTGAATGGTTTAGAGAAGGCGATAAGTTGGTTGTCTGATTTATATGTGGCGTCGGTGGATTCTGAAAAAAAAATTTTTTTTTAAGTTTATTTATTTATTTTGAGAGAGAGTGAGCAGGGAAGAGCAGAGAGGGAGGGAGAGAGAGAATCCCAAGCAGGCTCCACGCTGTCAACCCAGAGCCCGATGTGGGGCTTGAACTCACGAAATGTGAGATCATGACCTGAGCCAAGACGGAGTCAGACGCTTTACAGACTGAGCCACCCAGGTGCCCCCGTCAGTGGATTCTTAATGTATCATTGACACTTAGGTATAATTTCACACTGTATCTGCTATTTTCAAAACTTGCTGGGGTCATATACAAAAGTGGAAGGGGATGATCTTTGTCCTCTGCATGCTGATGATTACAAAAGGGCTATAGATGATTAGAACATAGATATTTTCTCACCAAAATAAAGCGACATCCCTCAGTTTTTATGGCTTCTTGTTTGGGAAGAGAAGTTTTCGTGGAACTTCTCCCTGTATCAGGAGTGAACAACCTTCTTGCTATGATGGTATTTTGGAGTTGAAAGAGGTTGTGCTAAGTGTTGATCTTGCCCTCGTAATTGGTTAGCAAAACTGTGTCCTAATTTGTTTTATACATAGAATAGTTATCTATTCAGAAGTCCGTTGGAATAAATTATGTGTTATTTTTTATTTTGGTAAATAAAAAGCAGCTAAAATATTTGCTCCTTCTCTCAACTATTTGCTGAATGCGTGGTATGTGCTATTCTAGATAAAAGCAGACTTAAAACTGGTTCATGTCACACTAACAAGGTTATCAAGAATGGTATTGTTTCTCATTTTCTAAAATGGGACAAGGTACTTAGAGCATTTGGATCTTATACCAAAATGTTTCCCCTTTTAAAACCACCTTTCCTTTCAATTAAGAGAATAGACTCAGTTATTTTGATTACATATACTTAGTTTTAGAGTCATTGCTTACTCCAGATTTTGGAAATGTTTTATTTAAAAAGTCTTTCTGGGGCACCTGGGTGGCTCAGTCGGTTATGTGGCCAACTCTTGATTTTGGCTCAGGTCATGATCTTGCAGTTTATGGTTTTGAGCCCTGCATCAGGCTCTGTGCTCACTGTGCAGAGCCTGCTTCCGATCCTCTGTCTCCTTATTTCTGACTCTTTTCAGCTCATGCTCTTTCTGTTTCCAAAATAAATGTTAAAAAGAATTATATACGTATTAAAAAAAGATCTGCTTCTGTGCAGGAACAGGAAAAGCGTAGTTGTCCTGAGTGACCCTGTTCAAATGTTGGCAAACTGCACCCACCGGAGTGCTAAGCCCATGAATTTGTTGATGGGGAGTGTGCTGTCCAGGTTAATTCAGCCCCAGCTTTGTGTAGTCACATGACTTTTCAGTAGTGCTTTCTTGACTTTATTTCAGTTTTGGTGCCTCAGCTCTAACCTGACTCAGACAATTCAACCTGCTTGTTACTACCTAATCTATAACAAGCATTTTTTCAGACTATTAATTGCAATGTTAAGAAAAGACTTGCAACTATTGATTTTTTTTTGAACAAAAAGTCAGGAACAGATGGGAGTACTTTTATTTGGGTGACTGAATGAAAGTGAGGCTACTGATAAGGCTTCATAAGCCACTACCATATTTATTATTAATAGGATTTATGTGGCTTACAGGGTTTCTACCAGCTCCTGTCCTTCTGATCCAGTGGCGTAAGTGGTGAGACCCTTGCCAAGGATTTAGATACTTCTGGTTTTCTGTAGTTACACATGAGATTTATATGGTCATGCCAATAATTTAATTTCTACAATTTTAAGGTCAATAGGCATTGTCACTTGTGAAATGTGAGCCAGAAATTATAATAGCCTTCAGATGGATTTTATTTTGCTCTTTATAGTTACTCAAGGAGAAAGAGAGTATCTGTGAAAACAAAGATGTACCAGCATAGTGTAGTATTTATCATTTTTCCAGATTAGATAGAAAGCATACTTTGAGGTTATTTGTATTGGTCCCAGTGTAAGTTGACAAGAAACACTATAATGTTTTATATTCAACCTTTCAAAATCCTGTTAATTATGCATAAGATAATACTCTTCAATAACATCAAGAGTAGACAAATGAAATCATTGGTTTTATATTCCAGAGCCCCATGCACATCTATTATAACTGTGCATTAGAATGCCTCCACCCCCATTTCTCAGAATCACTTTTTCATACATTATAATGTGATATCATAAATGAATATGAACAGTATTATATAGTGGATAAGATTGTGCAAAAAAGACCTTAGCTTTTGAAAATTATGAACCTATTTCATTACTTGGAAGGGACAATTTGCTGACAGCCCATGACACTGGAAGAAGTGGTGTTGATCAACCATTTACCTTTGTCTTCATTTCATCAAATAGTACCTCTGACAAATATGGTGTCCCCTCCAACATGTTTAACATCTACCATGGCAGTGACAATGTAGATACAAGTGGATCTTTGTGACGGTACTGTCTTGGGATATGAACTCTAGGTGGAGAAAGGGTCTCAAGCTTCCTGCAAAGCCTGCAAAGTGTGATGGGATATCCAGGGTGTATCTGCATATTTCTTTAAGTTTGAAGCATTCTAGAGAATTATTTTGAGACGTAAGAGAAGAAATGCACAGAGCACACTTAAAATTACTTTGTAAAATGATATGATTTGTCCAAATGCACATTATTGTAATTTAGCCAAGATAGGTGGCCAATTGAATGTTCCCAGAACTGTAATTGTCTACATGCTATTTACAAGACCCTTTCTGATAGCGCTAGCGAAATGCACCTTTTTTCTTTCAATATCCATTTGGTTAGGAATGCATCCATTACATATAAATGATAACACTCTCTCTCTCTCTTTCTCTCTCTCTCTCTCTCTCTCTCTTTTTGGTTAATGTAAATACAGGTGAAGGTAATTTCTAATAATGTTGCTTTTCCCCTTATTTTTGTTCATTTTTTATTTTGTTACAGAAGTTATTTTTAAATATACTGTTGTTTTCTTAAAATTCGTTCTAAACTGTGTATTTGCTTAAAAATGAAAGGGAAATAAAATTTGAGAAAGACAACCATATCCACATGGAGGTAGTTGTAGCTATGCATTTTATAGCCAGAATTTCAAAACATATAAATTTCAAATTCCAAAGTTTTCATTATTAAAAACTGGTTAAACTTTTAAAAACTTCACTTTGCTGACACAAACCAGAAGCAATTAAAATATAAGAAATAGAATCCTATGTGTTACAAAAATGGTACTTTTTAACTGGAAAAAGTCATGAATTTTACATTGGTAGACACACTTGTACTTTTGTTTTTTCAAGTTTATTTACTTAGTGTGTGTGTGTGTGTGTGTGTGTGTGTGTGTGATAGAGAGCAAGGATGAGCAGGGCAGGGGCAGAGAGAGAGAGAGAGAGAGAGAGAGAGAGAGAGAATCCCAAGCAGGCTCGGTGCTGTCAGTGCATGGAGCCCAATATGGGGCTCAACTCACAAACTGTGAGATCATGACCTGAGCCAAAATCAAGAGTTTGATGCTTAATCGATTGAGCCACCCAGTCGGCCCCGCTGGTACTTTGTTGTATAGTCCTAGAGTATAAACACATGAACCAGTTTATAGAAAGGGATTTTTCTCTTGTCTATGAATTCAACTATTAGTAGTAAATGTTAAATAATATATCTTTTCATTGAAATATTCTTTAGTGGAAAAATAAAGTAAAAAAAATGAACAAGTAATCTTTGTAAGTTCTGAGTTGTATCATACGCATCAGACCTGGATGTAGGTGTCTGATCTCTCTAGTGCATAGAACGAGTTAGGTTTATAACCTAATTCTGCCTCTACTAGGTGTTGATATTAGGCAAGTTATGTAAATTTCTCTGTGCCTCAGCTTCCTCATCTGCAAAATGAAGGAAAAACAGTATTTTCCTCTTTAGGTTGTTATAAAGATTAAATGATTTATTACATATATCTTGTAGGAATTCAAGTAAGATGAAGTGTTGGTTATTCTCAGTTATGCTATGTTACTAAAGTACTTAATTAAAAATGCATGTGTTTTTTCAAATTTTAAAAATAACATTTTTATTTAAAAAATTTAGAAAATGCAGGAAGAGATTAAAAAAAGGTAATAAAAATCACTCATTCCCCACAGAGATGATCACTATTATATTTAATTATAAATCATTCCATTCTTGGCAACTCTACTTTTTTAGAATTTGCCTAACATGCCTTTCTTTATCAGTTTATTTTCAACCTTTCATTGCCACTCATTGTACCTCCCTAATAAGCAACTTATAACTGGACTTTAATTTTGATACAGTTTGTGAGTCTATGTCTTCAAAAAGGCAATCTAAATCCTTTGCATTTCTTGTGGTAATAGATACTTAAACATTTTTTAGTGTCTTTGTTTTCTGTTTAGCATTTTTCCCCGTCTTTCTTGTTGTTAGATGAATTATTTGATTTATCTCCCCTGCACATTTTCTCCCATTTACTTGATTTGTAGCTCACATTCTACCTCAATTCTTGGAATATTTACCCTAAAATATTTGACATGCATACTAAACTATAGATTATCCTAACACAGTGTATAGTTGATGAAAAGGCCTATCCTGTTCTTAAATACAACAGTAATCCTGGAACCTAAACACCTCTTTCCCCTGTTTCATGTTACTATTATCAAGAATTTCATTATGATTGGAAACTCTCCAAAATGAGTTATTTTTTATTTAGATTTACCAACACAGGTTACTAATTTCTTTGCTTGCTATTAGTTCTTGTATCTCATTCATTCCTGTGGGATTCATTTTTCTTCTGGTTGAATCCTTGTGTAGTTTTCTTCAGAGGGATGTGTGCTCAGTAAGCTCTTAGTTTTTATATCTTTGGCAGGTTTCTTTTGTTTGAACTATTAGGTGGTTGTTTAGCTGGGTATGGAATTCTAGGTTATTTTATTTTTTCTTAGTATTTTGAAGTTACTGTTACTGTCTTTGTGCACCTATTGTTGCTGCTGATAGTACTTGTATTGATCTGATTGTTTGTCCTTTGAAAGTAGTTGGTCTTCTTTCTTGCAGCTTTCACAATTGTTTCTCCATTTTCTTGGTGTTCTATAGTTTCAGTACAGTTTTTTAGTTGTGGCTTTGGTTTTATTTAGTCTAGGAGTTGATGAACTCTTTGAATGTATGCATTCATATCTTTATTCAGTTCTGGAGACCTTTAAAAGTATCTTTCTTTGTTGTCTTGTAGTCTCTTTTTCTCAGATGACTATCATATGGTGGGGTTTTTCATTCTCTTTGCTCTGTTTCAATTTCTCTTTCATACTTTCTATATTTTTAGCTTTCTGTGACACATTCTAGGTTATTTCCTTAGATCTACCTTCCAGTTTACTAAATTCTCTTTCTCCTTGGCTTATGTGATCTTTAACACATCATTGTTTTGTTCTCCACTGATATACTTTTAATTCCAGAATTCTTCTTTAAATTTTTCACTTCTTGTAATACCCTGTTTTTGCCATGTGGAATCTATCATATTTTTTTATCTGCTTGACAGTCATAAATATTTACTTCAAATTTTAAAAAATTACTTTAGTATCTTCAGTTTTTTGATGACCTTTTGTTGGATTTGCAAACTTGCATAGCATTGGGTTTCTTTGCATTCTTTGCAGTCTTTTCCTTGGGGTTTATCAATGGTGGTTATAGTTTTTATAGGCTATGTGCTGCATTGTAGAAGCATCCTAATGGGGCAGTTTTGTGCTTTACTTTACCATGGATGTATGGGTTCTCTACCTTTGGACCACTTTTTATATTAATTTGTGAGTTTGGAGTTTCCTTATGGCTCAAAGAATTTTACACAGTGCTTGCATACCTTACAGTGTAGGGAGTTAAGATTGTGATGGTTGACTCTGCTTCCTGTCCATACCTGGAAGCAAACCTTGTCTCTAGGCTGTGGGGAGTTTTTTGTTGCAGTTTGCCCCCTAGTCTAGCTTTATGGAGGAAGCTCAGGACTTAAAATCTTGACTTTCTGTGTCAGTGACCAAATCTAAATCCACTTCCTCCTGAGGGCACAGTGGCTTGTTTTTCTGCCTCTTAGAAATGTGTTTTTCTTATTTGCAAGTCTGGCTGCATACTTGAAAATTTTTCTTCAAATTTTATCTAGAATTGTGTTTGAAGTGGGAGGAGAGATTTCACACTTCAATCTGCTATCTTGGCTGGAATGGCCTTTCTTTTTTATCTTTTCTTTTTATACAGTTGGGATTCTACTCTATATAACCTTTTATTAATTCATTTTTTACCTCTAAGAATTTATCATGAGCCTTTAGCCATTATTTATCTTGTAAACCATGACTCTTTAGTAGTTACTTTCCACAGAATGGATTTATCATTTATCTAGGTACTTCTTGTTGCATATTAAGTTATTTCTAATTTTCTTTGCCATTGTAAATTATGCTTCCATGAACATCTTTATGTATATATCTTTGTGGGTGTCTCTGCCAGGGCTACTTTATTAGAGGTGGAAGAATTACTGTATATAAGGATAGGATCTTAACAATTTGAATGTTTAAAGAGGAATGGGAAGTATAATAGATATAACACAAAATTCTGAGCTTTAGGAAAAAACACAATAAAATGGTAAGAGGAAGAGAAAAGTACAATGGGCTAGAAGTTTTTGCCATTATAAACTTCAAATCTCTGTTGGTTTAGTTCATTCAGAAAACAGATCTTTGTGACATTATGTTGAATATTGGACCTGATGGGTGGGATGAGGGATAAAAACAAGGTGGTTTCTGTTCTTTAGAAGAATGTAGGCAAACTCTTAATGGGGATAAATAGAACTACAAGGAACTCTAATAAAATGGTGGGCCTAAGCAAGTGATATGCTGAAGAGTACAAACTGGAGAATGCTGTGAGATCTCAGAAGAATCTACCCAATCCATTTGGAGGAGCGGACCATATCTGCCTAATAATTTATGACCCTTAAAATGATGAGAAGAAAGTTTGAGCAACAGATGAACGTGTGGTTATAGGAGGAATAGTTATAATTAGTTAATAATTTTGTACGTATAATTATCCCACTAAACATTTCTTTGTGTGAGTGAATTGTCTCTTAACAGTGCTCACTTCTGGTCCAAGTACTTTGTCACCGTGTCCCCAGTCAGAGCAACACTGCCAAGTCTGTTTTTGAGCTTCCTTATAGCAGTCACATTATAACCCTCATCTCAACTTCCTCCTTCTCACTAGAAACTCATGGTCTGGTTTTCCACCACCCTCACACATGGCTGTGTGTTGCAAGAGGAAGCTAGGCCCATTCCTGCTCTATGGTTCCAATTAATGCAAGGTGGTCATAGAGCATTCTCCTTGCCAGTGACTGGGTTAGGCACACACAGGTGGTACACAAGAGGGAAATCTTGCTGGGAACTTTCTTGAAAAGATGGATTCATGTTTACAAGGGACAAAAGATGAGATGATTCTTCTTTCACTGGCCGCTGTTGGGGTCTGGATGTTGTATTTGGAACTACTCCCATCATCCTGCCGTCAGCCTTTGGATGAGGTCAGACAAGGGAGAAGGCAAAACTAGGAGGGAGGGAAACTGAAGGATGTCCTACTTAATGCTGTCGTGATAAATGCCCATATGATTTGTGTTTTCTATTATCTGAAGCAAAAATCTTCCTAACAAATACAGGAGGTAAGATGGGAAGACTTTAGAGTTGTCCTCTGGGACTCTTGTCACCTTGGACAGTCCCTGCAGCCCACTAAAGTGGCTTGTGTAGGGATGCAGACAAGATCCTAGGTGACTCGGGCTGCTTTTCAGTTTGTTGCCTTTGGACAGTTAACAGAATAACTGGATGTTTGTATACCTCATTGTGTGTTTCCACCCCTTTTTTTCTAGCCTAAAAGTAGGCTCTTCCAGTTGATTTTTGAATGCCTTAAAACCAAGAGAACTATTGATGCTGCACAGAATGGATGCATCTATTTCCTATTCAATTCCTTTGCCATGAGAAGTAGGAAAAAACTACACAAAGAAAATTAGTTTCGGCCAAACACAATGAAAAGTAAAAATTTGGCACTTTCAAATGTGATGAGGTAACTTGTATTCATTGTGTCCTTTGTACCTTTGCTGTGTCTCGATCATACTTTGTCATTTTGAAACTTTTTCAAGCATTGAAACTCTTCTTATTTCCAACTAATTTCCAAACCGTCAACACCACCTCCCCTGACAAACAAGAAGTTGCAATATATTGATTTTATGAGTTCAAATTTATAATTGGTGATTATGGGTGACAGTTGCAGTTTGAGGTCACCTTGAGCAGGTGACTTGGTTTTAGGTTCCTCTGTCGAGAGAATTCTGATTCACGCCGCCAAGTAGTCAGAAATTTATGGATTTGGTTTGTTGGCTTGTTGAAGCAGCTTGCTTTGCAGTCTCTAGGTCTGAGATCAGGATGGTAAGAAATGCTTCATTCAGTTTTTGTAAGAGCAAATTAACCTGGTTGCACAAGTTAATGTATTGAAAGTTTCAGATGTATTACAATTGGTGTATAATATTCTTGTGTGTCCATGTTTTTAAATACTCATTTTACTTTTTTATTTTTTTATTTTTTTGAGTTCATTTGAGAGAAAGCAAGAGCTGAAAGGGCAGAGAGAGAGGGAGAGAGAAAGAATCACAAGCAGACTCCACACCATCAGCGCAGACCCCTATAGGCAGCTCAAACTACGAGCCTTGAGATGATGACCTGAGCCAACATCTAGAGTCGGATGCTTAACTGACTGAGCCACCCAGGTGCTCCTTAAATAGTCATTTAAAAAATTCATGCTATTTAAATGAAGAAATTAAAATGACATCCTTTTTGTACCCCTGAAATACCCCAGCACAGCTTGAATTTGAAGACCACTGCTTTTTAAAATTATTTTTTACAATATTTCTCCCACCATGTTGCAGTTACTCAGTGAACTGCCTCTCTTGAGCTGTTTGAAGGCAGGAAAGCTTGTATCTCATTTATGTCTGTATTCCTAAATTTTGGCACCCAGTTTTTACACAGTCACCCCCTCCTTAGGCCAGCTGAGGGCTTCCCCAGGCACTGTTCCTCCTCCCCACAGCACAGTGTGTATTGTATAATGGACATGTGGAATGGATCATATTACATCCCAGCAAACATTTCTCTACTATGATCTCTGTTTATAAAAGACCCAATTAGGGGCACCTGGGTGGCACAGTCAGTTAAGCGTCCAACTCTTGATCCCAGCTCAGGTCATGATCTCACAGTTCATGACTTTGAGCCACACATCAGGCTCTGTGCTGATGGCGTGGAGCCTGCTTGGGATTCTGTCTCTCCTTCTCTCTGCCCTTCCCCCCCTTGTACATGCTCTTTCTCTCTGTCTCTCTGAAAATGGATAAACTTAAAAATAAAAAAATAAATAAAAGACCATATTAGGGGTTGATGTTACTGAAGCTTCTCTTACAGTATATGTATGCACATCCACTTGTGGGAACTTCGGTTGCTCTTTTCCTGCATAAGATAAATTGATGCTCGAGGTAGAAATTGAGAAAATATACAAAATGACATGGAAATGACATAGAAAGTACAAAAAATAGTGAAACATTTGCATTCCTTCCAGTCTTTCTTCTTTGTGTGCATTAGCTACAGAAGTGATGTCTACATCCTGTTTTTTTTCCACTAACATATTATGGACATTTCTCCACACCATTAAGAAGTTTTCATTAACCTAATTTTAATTGCTTTGTGAATGATTCCATCTTGTGCAAGTCCCATGGTTTACTTAACCCATTATTTACTCTTTCTAATCTGCTTTTATAAATTATGTATTAATGCTATGATACTCTTACATATAATGTATCAACTGTGCAAAGATTTGTTTAGGATAAATTCCTCAAGAACAAACACAAGACTGTATCAAAGATACAAACATTTTCAAGGGTCTTGTTATGTTTTTGCTCTAGATAAATTTGTAAATGGACCCATGCTATTGGAGAAGGAGAAATCGTAACCTGATTGCAGTTGGGTAATTGTTAATGCCTCAGAAAATGAACTCTTCTGTTAAGAAGTGTAGACTTGAGATGACAGTAGAAGTAACAGCTAAGTTTGATTTGTCAAATTGAGCAGATAACAGAACCAGGCCACCATGCTATTGAAGAGAATTGGCTTTCTCTGTTGAGTCTCAGTTTCTCAGGGATACTACTCTCTCAGGGCTTTTTGTAGCCCTGGTTCTTGATGGATTTGCATATCCTAAGTTTGATTTGCATCTGATGTGCCCCCCCACCCCATCCCCCAAAAGAGCAAGGGACAGAGAACCTGGTTAGAGATGTAATGTACTCCACTTAAGAGCCAGCACCCATTTCCTTTATCACAGGCTGACCTTGGCTTCTGGCAGAGCAATACAGTCTGGGTTTCTCTTCTCGATTTTGCATTAACAAAGCTTTTTAAAGCTTCCATGTGCAGAAAGGTTTGATACAGTGGGAACATTATTTTGTTTCAGGGAAAGGATAATATGTCTAAGGGGATACACTGAAACTGAATTCTTATATATTTTAAAAATTTAACATATTTACCCAGAGGCAGAAGTGATTTGGGGTTTAGAAAAAAAATGACAGATAATTTGAAATTCATACATTATTATTTGATTTAAAGTCACCTCTTTCTTGATCTAGATGATACCAGTGTAATTCTAAGAGAAACATCCCAGGAGTTTGAATGAGACTTTTTTTTTTTTTGAATGTAAAGAAACGGCACTGTTTTTTTTCTTTAAAACCAAATTGGCTTTTCACAGTAGCAGACCTGCAGCTGTTAACTAATCCCATAACGAGCAGTATTTACCCACACATTTTCCAAATTAAATGTGGGTATATGCAAGCCTGGCTTCAGATTTTATAATACAGACACTTTACTTGCTAAGGAAAAAAAATTTAAACCCAAATTACCCCGAGGACTAGAAGCACTGATGGGGAAGTGAGAATAAAAAAAGCCAGTGGGGGCGGGGGGGTGTATGTGACTTTGTAGAATGCCCACTTAGGGCGGGGTGGGGGGGGCGATTGCAGAGATGGTTGACCAATAATGCAAGTACCTGAGCATTGCTTAGCAGACATGATCAGTTCCCGGAACCATTCATGCTTACCTTATTAGGACCTGGGTATTAAGGACTGCCATTCAGGCAAGACCTGGTGATCGTTTTATCCTAGAAGGCATTAGAACTTTTTCCCCCCAGAATTATTGTGTAATTTCTATTGGCCCTTCTCTTTAAAATTCTTTTTCAGATAGTGAAATGACGTTTTTATGACTTAGTTTAATTTGGATTTAGTGCAATACAGTTTTTGAAAACAAATTAATCCTGTACTGAGCTAAAACTTAGGCTTGCCAGAATGGCTGATCGTTGGATCTCCCCCTAGCCTGCAAAATTTTTTGAGAATCCCATTAAATTTTATTCTGGAGTCCCTCACCAGCCAAATGTATTGTTTCCATGGATACAATTAATGGGGAAAGCAATTTTATAAGACTGATGTAAAAAATGAGCACTTCATCAGCCCCCCTGCTGGTCGCATTTAGAGACTGGAGGAAGGAAATCTGCTTTTGTGGGCTTGGCAGAAGGTCTGTGGTGTAAAGGGGGCAAAACAATGAAAGCAGAAGTCAAAAGTGTCTTTTTAAGTGTAAGGAATTCCCCCTGAAGACTTTATTAGGAGTTGGACAATGCCACTAAATTGTGCCACTTTTTTACACGCTTTGTATTTATAGAATCTACTCTAGATAACCTTAAAACACACACACACACACACACACACACACACACACACACACACACACCATTTCTTAATACGGATATCCCTTCCCTTTTCATTGCTGGAACAGGTTTTAGGGGATGTGGCACAGGATAGGTAGAGAAGAACGAAAGCCTCGATGAAATAAAGGATTCATTACCTCTTTACTGTTGCTAATTTTCACCACAACATTTAAGTTTGAGGTGTTAGGACTCAATCATCAAAATTTTTCTTGATGAGCATTTTTATTTTCTGAAATACATTCAACGAGGTGAAATCAGTATCACCTTATCTCATTTTCCAGAATATTAAAGGGAAAATCAGAAAACCACAATGCAGGATCCTAAGTACCAAAGAGTACTTTCACTAGCCCAGAGCGGAAACCTAGAGGGACTTCTTGAAGAATTTCGGGCCCCACTGTACAATGGCCACATGGCATTTGAATGACTATGAAATTTTTGGGCCAGGGTGGGGGGAGTGGTGGTGGTCTACTCTAATTGGGGGAAGAAAGGAGACTGGAACAGTTCTGTGTTCCCTTTAATATCGCTGTGCAGATTGTGGCAAAATGTTGCCTCTTTCCTGTTTTCCTGTGGCTGGAAATATGGGATAAGTCAACTTAAAAAAAAAAAAAAAGAATGTGAACAAGTATATTTTAGGATGAATAAATGGAGTTTAATTGGTTGCAAGTAAATACATTGAAGAACCGATTTGTTTATATTTTCAATACCACAGCTATGCTAGGTTTTTTTGTTGTTGTTTTTTTTTTTGAGTTTGCTCAAAAGGGGGCTGCGACAAAGATGTTTTCCCCTGCAGAGGGCAGTGTGCCTCTACAAAACACACCCGACCTCGGCAGCGTTTGAGCGTAGAGAACAAGTATGTACAATTATTTTCTAAGCTGTAAATGTAAATAATTCTTTTTCTTTCAGATGAGGCTATGGGAAAAAAAATCTTCTATATTAGAAAATTATAGATTGTGTAGAGCTCTATTCGTGTGTTTTCTTCTTGCTCCTTTATGTATTGTTTTGCTGACCAGCTTTTTAAGATTGAAGACATTTTTGAATAAGCATTGAACAAGAGAGATAACAAATAAAGTCCCAAAAGGAGGGGGAAAATGGTAATAAGGAAAATAAGAGAAACATCAGGCTGGGTCGTAGATTAAAAATGTATTTATAGTAAGAATTTGAGGTCCTACAAATTGGACCACAGATGCAGTCAAAGTAAAATATACCCACCTTAGGTATATATGTTGTAAATACGGAAAATAATTTTAGTTTAAGGAGGTTTCTATCTGCCGCTGGAGATACTTAATCTGAAAAGTGTGAGAAAATAGGTATTTCTTTCTGTGATATTTCTCTCCTGTTTGATGTACCTCTCCAAGAGAGGAATGGATTAAATAGAGGCAGTATTCCAGAAGAGAATCGGAACCTTTCGAGAAGAGGACACAGAAATGTGTGTAACTGATGCACAGATAAATACGAGGCAACAGAATTCCCAAACAGTTTAATGGCAGGCTTCCTGCACTTTAAAGGAGAGGTTTCACTTTATGTTGACCGGGAGAAAAGTGCTTGGAGACACTGTGAAAGCTTAGTTTAACGGGGGTGTGAGGCATCATGAAGCTGCGAACGATCATTTCAGTGGATCGGCTTCAACGGGGAAAAGAAGCCACCTTCCTGGGGTAGATATTTGTAAACACTGAAAAAAAGATTCACATAGTTTTTGTTTATTGAAAAACATAAAAAAGAAATGGGTAAAACACTCCTTAAAAACACAATAACTAATACAGAGAAAAATGCTAAGAAACTTATGTCTTGGGAATATTACAGGTATCTGCAGCTTCCGCTGATTTTCACGTTGTGAATGCAAGTTTGGGAATACCTTTGAGGATTTCTCTTCTGCTGCTTGCCTGTTTACTTGCCAGCGTGTTCTCGGTTCCTTTTCTAAAGCTGTTTGAAAATGTGATTTCGTGTTGAGCTGCTTTTGTGAAGGGCAATTTATTTGTTCTCTTCTCACCACATATGTTTTTATTAATGTGCAATTACTATATAGCAAGATAACGCCAGCACAAAATTGGTCTCTAAATGAAGAGGAGGGACTGTATGTGGTCTAATTTTTGGAACTTCTATTTTGGGAGCCGGCTCTCAAATCATGCAGCTTTGTAGTCTGGATTTATGACGGCTGCGGTGGAGCCAGGTGGAGCAAAGGCTGCAGAATGGCAGGACGATTACTGGACGGCAAGATCACGGAGGAGTCTTGTCAGTTCCCAACGCGAAATTTAATCAGGTTACATAGACAGTGCCGTGATCTATCTTGTTAGCCTGTTCCGAACTATTTGGAAAACATAAATTACAAACCTTTCAAAATTTAAAACACAGGGAGATTCACAACTGTCATAGCTTGTCGTCCAGATGTGCATGTGGCTGCCATGAATTTTTTTATTGGTGAGTCTCTTGTAATCAAGTGGCCCATTCTGTAGCATAGTGATATCGCACATACACTCATGGTTGTGAGTTTCAACCATTTAGAAGGAATTTTACTGTGGCAAGTTTATTATAATCAAATAGTCTATTCTCTGTTATATTGACATTGTTCTGTCTTGTCATAGCTGCGAAGGCCAACCTGTAACTCTTCTTTTCTGGAAGTACGGAACAAGTACAAAATGTTTGCATACCTCCTACAAGCTCATCTTGGAGGGGTATTTCTCCCTGTGCTGTCATGAACAGCTGGGCTTATAGCCTCTAATCTAAACAAATTTTCAAAGTTACTTACATTGGGTCCTTTTATTTTAAAAGAACAGAACTTAAAACTCATTGACTATTAAAAATTAAAATAAATAAGATAACAAAGTGTACAAAGTACTATTGAGCCTGAGGGATGTTTAAAGAGTTGCAACATTGTATGGATCAGTTATTTTTCACTAAAAGAATGAAGACTTTGAACTTGGGAAATTGGTGTGTTTTGTGGCACCACTATTGGTACAACTTAGGAGAATGATGCTCTCTCTCTTCACTTGCACAAACAGACATAGGTATAAAATCTGTAACAGTGTTTTCTACAAAAAATAGGCCTACTTTCTTCCATGGCTAGCTATTTCTAAATTAGCAATTTCTAAATTAGCACCCTTGCCAAGATATGTGAACTTTTACAGTCTTTCAGGAGCATCCTGTCCTGTCTAGAATCCACACAGATTTGCCTTGTTTCCCCAGCACCCCGGGAGCACTGCTTATAGAGAAAAGGATTGGTGGCTTTTATGTGGCTTGAAAATTTTAAATAATATTCCATCTTGTATCTGTATTGCTCTTAAGTGATTTTAAAAAAGATGGCCTCAGAATCTTAAGTATACATTAAAATTATGAAAAAAGCATGCTAATTTTTTTTTTCATCCACTCCAGAACAAGTCAATTTAACTAACTTTCACATTTGATTTCAAAAGCAGAAGCATCCAACACTCTGGTCACCCCTGTGTCTTGACTCTGCATTGTACTGCCTCTTCCTGCCACCTTCCACAGCCGAGAGCAAAAAAAGAAACCACGGTGCAAACCTTGATTTTTCAGCTATTCTGTATCTTTGTTGCTGTTAGACTCTTAATTCTGCTTGAGTGTATAATATTTGCGTTTGCTCTTATTACAGCAAAAGAAATTCCTTGGAAAACTTACTCACTTTCTCCCCATGCCTTTCATTTGCAGATGAAAGGCAAATGCAGATTTAAAAAAAATAAATAAATACGATGTGGTTAGGACCATTCATCACACTCCCTGTCTGCTGGGTCTTTGTTTCTGTTTCATGCTGCGTGCATCACATTACATTTCTGAACCTGTTGTGAGTTTTTTTTTTAAAGCATTCTTCTTTTGTAGTTTATTAAAATAAAAATATTTTCAGTCAGCAGAAATCCCATTGGTTCTTCTGGCAATCTTGCCCCACAGGCCTTTGCAGGACAAGAACAGATTGTCTGGGGCCTAATTCTGAGCATTGTTTTTATGAGGAAATCAAAAGTATAATTGTTAAAACCCGGTGTGTCCTTTTATGTCTGAAAAGGAGAATTAAATTGCTGGTGGCAAAGCAACAGGGGATAGAGAGAGTGGATGTGAGGCAGGCCCTCTGGAATTGGGGGTTTGTTGTTGAAAGTAAAGGGACAATGCCCTTCAGAGTGTACCCAAGTGAGTGAGCATTTCCCAGGTAGATCGTGGGACCCACCGAGTACAATGTGATGGGAATCGAAAAGGAATAACCAATGGAATGGTCTCTCTGGTCTTTCTGTTTGCTGCTGTCAGTTTCTTTCTTAAAATTCCCAATTTACAAATGATGGAGAAACCGTTCTGATTCAAACTTAGAAGATGGGCTGTTAGATACCTCCCAACTTTGGCTCTTTCTAGGATAAAAATCTTGATATTCTTGCGGCCTTTTTACTTAGACATGGGCTTTTTCAGCAGAATTGATAACAGGGGTCCTCTAGTTCTCCAACCTGTGCTTTCATTTTTTAATTCTGCTCAGAAATAGCTTGAAATTTTGATTTTGTTTGAGCTAATTCCACTTTCCGGATCTGATCACTAAATGATGTGTTTTGATTTGCGACTTGGGGCATAACGGTTCTAGGTTCTTAAATTTAGTGAAGTTCTAAGAACACCCCAGGGGTCTTTAATTGGAATATGCAGGCAGTTGTGAATTTTGGCAAATGACGTTCAGCGTGTCTGCGCATTTTAGGGTTCACATGGAAGACAAAAAATTGTTTGAAAATGATCTGTGTTCTGAATTTAATTGGCATGTAACAAAAGAGATTAAAAAAGAAAGGGTGCAGTGAATCCTGACAGAACCTCAGTGGTGTGCTGTGGTGAACAAATGGTTAAAATATACACTCATTGGAGTATGAAGGCAGTTCCTCTCGGCTGTCAGATAGTTTGACCAGTGTCAGGCTATCCTGACGCGTGCAGCATACCTTCATTGCACCATAAATAAAACAGACAAATTACTTTTTTTTTTCCCTAGGATGGAATAAGCACCATGAGAGGGGAGGGAAAAGGATTAACAGGGGTGGGAGGGGTGATTTGGAGGGTCTGCGGGAGGTTGGGGGGAGTAGTGAAGAATTAGAAGAGAAAGGAAAAAAGAGCGATCCTTTCAGCCCCTCTATGAATCTTGGAATGGCAGCGGAGAACAATGAGAAAACCAGGCAATTACCTAGAATCCTGTTCCCTTATCCAGACATAGAAAATATATTCTTGCACCAGCCTTCCTTCCATCCCCCACTCGCCACCCGCCTCCTCCCCTTCCCCGTCTATCTAATTCAGTTCTTTAGTGGAAGGCCCAGCAGATATAACAAAGGGAGAAGGGTTTCCAAAGGTGGGACACTCGGGTGTCGAGGACCCAGCCTTCCAGGGATGCTGTGGGAAACGTTTCTTTATATTCTGTGCCTTTAGACGTTTTGGTAACCTCTCACTGCTGCAGCTTCAGAAATTATCAGGAAGGTATTTTATAGGCTAAACTCTTTCCCCGATTCTCCGAGAATCAAGTGGTCAGGATGCTCAAGCATCTGGTAAATGCACCAAGCCAACATAACCCTCCAGTGTTTGGAAATCCCATCCCAAGGTGGGACTAGGAATTCTGGGTCCTGAAACCAGTTTACCCACAAACCTTCTGGAATGCCCCTGAGAAGTTCTGCTTTATTTCTTAAGTTTTAAATATTGCTGTGCTGTAAGAGGCTGGCCCTTGCCCAACTTTTCCCTCCGATTAGGCACTGCTGGAGAGAGATACTGGCAGCATTAGTGATTTGACAGGTTCCGCCACAGTGACTGCGGGAGACTGCCCCTCCTTCAGTCCTGTGCTCCCCATCACCTGGCCAAAGCACACATATGGACGGATGAGCTGTAAATGACTGCTCCCTCTCTGGCCTTTAAGGTGAGAATGTGTGCATCCCATTGTCTGCTGAACAGGCGCATTTGGTTAACGATCTATCGAAGAGTGACATTTGACTGAGAATGTGTGTCTGAGCTCCTGTCATTTATATCCCAAGATGGCAAGAGTGGACCTAAGTACAATTTCCTGTGCCCTCCATCTACCACCTCCCACAACCAGTAAGAACTACTTTGTGTTGTCTTGAATGGTGATGGTTTCTGATGCACCATCCACACTTCTTGTCGTGACTGGTAGTTCATAAAGCGAGTCAGCTGCCTGGAGTTAGGGTGTGGTTGGCAGCTGCTTACAAAAATTCCTCTCTGTACTCACTACAGTAGCTGTGCAGCCACTATAAAAAGTGGAATCCCCAGGCTTTCCCATGGCAACGCTTACTCAAGATAGTGCTTGAAAGAGACTTCAGTTTTTTTTCTTGGAAAAACAATTAGCAAAATCTCAGAGGCCAGGAGATTGCCAAGACCACCTCCCTACATTAGCCAAACAATACTTGTTGGCATTTACTGGCTTATTTAACCTCACCCTTTAAGTCAATAGAGTTGCTGGAAATGCCATTGTTTCCAGTGGAGTGATGGTGTTTGGTTTCAAAGTGGATGCAAAGTGCTTTGACATCTACTGTGCCTTAAAGCATTTACATCTTACGCAGTTGCCGCTGTATTTATTTTACAACTTGGTTGTGATTCTGGAGTGGCTGGAACCCCAGTTTCGACTTCTCTGTATCATCCTGTAGGATCTGAAGGTTGGCAATCGGAATCCAGGGGTTAAGATGCCATTTTTACCTCTTGCCTGGCGTGATGTCAAGGAGACTTGATGTCTCTTACCTTAGGTTGAGACTCGACTTGCTAGGGGACAAAATTCATTAGCGTTCTTGTGAAGTTTAAGAAAATGAAAATGTATTCTATCACTTGGTAACCTACCAGATGCCTAGAAATGTTAGTTACAATTACTCCAGTTAGTTATTATCGATATTTGTTGATGGAGGCCTCAGTTATGTAAAGATAAGCCTAGACTAGACAACTATTTTCTTAAGGAAGTTACAGTGTTGAGGACAAACTCCTAAAAATGAAGGTGCTTCTGGGTTAAGACTACAAAACATATTGGAAGATGACATTATTCAACTTAAAAAAAAAAGTATTGCCCGAAACAGCTTTAAATTGCCAGATAGAGCTTTTTCTCTTTTTCCATAGAAATCACATCTGAATTTAACATAAGTTCCAAAACTCAGTGCTGAGACGAAACAGAAAATAATCCAATTAATGAATCCCTCGTGCAATTTCTACGTTTATATAGCAGATTCATCATTTAAAAAACCAAAAACCAACCCTGATATTCTTTACTAGTGATTTTTTTCATATGTACACCAATTTAATTAGACCCCTTAACTGCTATGAGCTTGTCTTCCTGAGATTTATCTAATACTGACCATTACAGATACTTCTTTGTTAGGTAAGGTCACCTGATTTCTCCAAATTTAATTTCTATAAACTTTGTGTTTTAAGAAAGTGTTACTGCATTTGAGTTTTTCAGTGTCAAGATAATTGTTTCCAACTTCACTGATTTTTGTTTTAATTACCACAAACAAATTCATTCATCATAATGTAATCGCCTTCACTCCCCACATTGACACTGGGGGCCAGTTGCACATGTGGTATGATGAATCCAAGGAGAGCCCACAGAGCTGGTCAGAATCGCTTTTACTTACCAATCTGATGTATGAGTAAGAGTGTATGAAACCCAGAGAAAGTCTTCAAGTCCCACAGAATGAAGCACAAAACCTCTTCTGGGGGATGGCACTGAAACAGCTCACCCCTGTTTGTTTTGCTAGTGATGGGAGATGCCCCGGGAGGATTTGAGCCCACCTGACACCGTTCACGTCCTTACTTGGGTGAATTAAAATGATTATAAAACACTTAATTGAGTGAATAATTTAAAATATTATCTAAAGCAATAACCCCATCTTTAAACTATCTTTACTTTTAAAAGCATGCTATTTAACAAATCAAAGTTTTATTTGAAAGAATGGCTTTAACTTGGGGAGAAGTGTAGAAACAGAAGCAAAGAGTTAAGGAAACTGAGTCATTTAAATTGACATTAACTCTTTTTAAGATGCTCCTTGGATGTTGAGATTTGTTTTTTACTTTTTTTTTTTTTTTTAATTTTTTTTTCAACGTTTATTTATTTTTGGGACAGAGAGAGACAGAGCATGATCGGGGAGGGGCAGAGAGAGAGGGAGACACAGAATCGGAAACAGGCTCCAGGCTCCGAGCCATCAGCCCAGAGCCCGACGCGGGGCTCGAACTCCCGGACCGCGAGATCGTGACCTGGCTGAAGTCGGACGCTTAACCGACTGCGCCACCCAGGCGCCCCGAGATTTGTTTTTTAAATGTTGGAGGATGACAAGTGATTCTAGAGGGACATCAAAGGACAGAGGATGTTATATCATATTAAGATCACAGTTTGGTGAATCTGTGCAAGACTTTTCCTTAATCTAATGTAAAGGTTTGTAAGAACCTGTCATCGCACTGCTTGTTGGCTGCGTTGTACATAATACCCTTCAGCATCATTGATACCAACCTCGATGGCATTATTATGGCTATTTACAGTTGTGTGCTAGTAATGTTAAACCCAAATGGGATTAATAAAATAAATTAAGTAATAAAGATTTTAACGTTATTAACAATCAGTAATACTTCTTCACAGCAGAAGAAAAGAAATAGCATGCCATTAGCCAGTCTACATGGACTCTACAGTCTGTAAACACCAAGATTCCTGGTAATTCATGTTGATAAAGCTTGCTTTCTTCAGGTGGCTTTTCCTCCACCTTCATAATCTTTCCCACTTTCTCTTCTTGCCTCTCTTCTGTCTCTCCTTTTCCCTTTCCTCCTCTTTGTCATTTCTCTGTGTGTGAGGATATATTCTTCATGATCTCTCATCTTTACTGCTTTGTGGTTATTCTGCTATTATTGTCTGGAAATTGACCACTGCCTCGCAGTCGTGTTTGTGTGTGTGTGTGTGTGTGTGTGTGTGTGTGTGTGTGTGTGTGTGTGACTTTTGCCTGTAAACCTGCTGGCTCAGCCTTCTTTGCTCCCAGCTCTCTTTGCCTTCCTTTACTAGTGCTTTCCTCACTCCCACAGTCTTCCAGCTTCTACCTCAACACTCTTCATCCTCCCGTAGATGCTTCCTGGGGTTCTTTTTGAAATGGATGCTAGCCTTTTGTTCCAGTCCCACTCTGAGCTGCTAGGGTCAGGCAGCTAGCAGCCTCCCTGGGGCAGTGCTATGATGAATTTTGGCATGGCCAGGCTGTTAAACAACTCCATCATGGAGTGCCAGCGTCCTCAAAGATTGAAAGGAGCTGTGATGAGCTTTTTCCAAAGGCTCCATGCAAGTTTTGAAATGCCAAAGATTCCCGTGGATACTTAAATTATGTTGTAATTTTTTGAACCACGCCTTCCCAATAAAAATGCATTTTCTTTTTCCAGGAAACATAGGTAACTCTGTGATCTTATTAAGCACTCAAATTTTCCCTGGGATCCATGCTATTTGGGTTTAGTCATTTTTTTATTTAAAAATGTTCAAGTCCTGTCAACCTTTTTATTACTGATTGTCAATTATGTCTCATCTTTGCCATCATTCACATGCTTTCTTCTTTTTAGAGTCATAATTGTTATAAATGACTCCCTTAAATAATTTTTAAAAACCATGGTTATTTCAGAAACATTTAGAAATTTGTTCTAATTGAGGGCAAATTTTTTTCCAGCAGGTAGAACCGTTTATTTCAGCCCAAATTATTTACCTAGGTCTGCATGTATGTGAGAAATGGTTTAAATGAAAATACACTACATTCTCCTTAATGGTATCAAAAATTTATCTTTCAAAGTTACTTAATTTTTTTACATTTATACTTTTGAGTTATGTGGCCACTAAAAGAGGCAAATCGTGGTCTTTAATTTGGACTATGTAAGTAGTCAGACAAGGAAATACTGCTAAGGACCTTCTGATATCAGTCCTAAATGAGAGAACATTTAAACTTAGTTGATGTTGGGGCACCTGGGTGGCTCATTTGGTTGGGCGACCGACCTCGGCTCAGGTCATGATCTCACAGTTTGTGAGTTTGAGCACCACGTCGGGCTCTGTGTTGACAGCTCGGAGCCTGGAGCCTGCTTCAGATTCTGTGTCTCCCTCTCTCTACCCCTCCCCTGTTCATGCTCTGTGTCTCTCTATTTCTCAACACTAAATAAACTTTAAAAAAAAAATTTTTTTTAAAACTTGATGTACTGTGTGCACAAAACATAAGCATCTCACGTGGCCCCACAGCAAGTCAGGTGTGTCTTTCAGCTGTGTTTCGTTGTAGTGACCCATGGCTTTTCTGGAACCAAAGAATGGGGGGAAAGTACATGAAAGGTGTGTGTGTGTGTGTGTGTGTGTGTGTGTGTGTGTGTGTGTGTGTGTGTGTCGGCACTGAATGCAATGAGTGCTCTCAGGAAGGATAACTTTGGCTGAGTTAACAGCTCTGTACCCTCCTTCTTATCCTTTCTGGTATTCATTAAGTTAATATACTGTTGCCTGCATGGGGCACCTTCTTTGATGGTGAGTACAGTTAAATGCCTATTTAGACATGTCACACACTAACCAATGCAAGAAGGTGCATAAAGTGTGGCAGAAAGAGAGGGAGAAGGGGGAGAGGGAGAGAAGTGTTGCTATATATTTTTTAACTTAAAAATGCTTCTTCTTAACAATCCTTTGCAGCTGGCAGAGGCTAAGGTTTCTCACACTGTGAAAGGAAGTCAGACCATAAATAAGCCAGTTGAGCACACCTGGAAAGAATAAAATGCCTTTCTGGACTTTACACTGTGCTTAGAATGGATGCCAGCCTGGTGAGTGCATTCAAACGGTATGGAAGAATGTGTAAATGCCACATTAGTATAAAGCTAGGGAAATGTTTCGATTTTTAATCTCCAGCTTTTAAACTAATGGTTTATGAGAGAAAATAAGGAAAGGCATTTTTCAAAGTTTAATATGTAGCTGTCACGTTTGGGGCAATGGACCTCTTTGAAAAAGTAGTGGCAGATTAAGATAGAAAGATGTGCATTCACAGCCAGATAGAGACTATAAGGAATGTTCCAGAAGTTCTCACTGTTTTCACCCTATGGATCCAATTCAAAGAGCAGAGATAAGCAGTCCATTCTTCATTTGATGTGCATAAAAGACCTAATGTGATCTGGTGATTATTAGCTCTTTTTACTTCATCCCCTTTTAGGACATTACATGAGATTTTAGTATTGTTGCCCTGGTCAGGTATGTGCTGGTGCCATTCTTGGGTTGGAAATTGTGGATGCTTCTGTTTAATCATTTGGTTGTCTGTACTGTCCATGAAGTCCATCCCATCTGGCTTACGCCTTTTGCAAATGTTAAGGTAGGGTAACCCACCTCCCCAGAAGCCCGGCACAGCTGAAACAAGTCAGCAAACTTACGGTTATACTGATTTTGTCTGAAAAGCATGTATTCACAGCCTTCCTTATCTGCACAATAGGGTTCACGTCTAGGCCATGGGGATGGAAAGGAAGCGCAGTATTTGCCAAACTCAGGCGTAACTGTGGGATAGACACTTCTGAGGTGAAGAGAAAAGAGTTGGTCTTGAACAACCCATTCCTGATTCTGCTTTGTCCCCAGATTCTGAAGTCCGGATATAGGAGTTAACTTTTTTGTTTGTTTAGTCTTCATTAAATTGTTACAGCTGAATGCCAACATCAAGTCACTTTTTGAATACATTTTAAAGTGTGTATGGGTCTATCAGGAAAGTAAAAGCAAGTACATCTGGGTCTAGCTGCCTAGTAGTCACATTCTTCTCTGCTTCTCAGGTTTATGTCCTGTCACTGCTTCCTTTTAATGTCGGACATTGATTCTTTGTGTCTCTTTGGCTGGTCCACTTCATTAGCCGCCCTGGTACAGAGGGAAACAGTGAGCAGAGGAGAGCTCCCAAGAGTCAACACAGGGCTTCCCTTTAGAGTGTATTAATATTCTTTACCCAGGTGGCCTCCTCCAAAAACATGGACTCTGCCTCCCCCTGGGAATCCAGAAAGGGATGAGAGGAAGCAAATAATTGCTAAGTGCCTGTTTACTGAGTTTTGGAGTCACTGTGATTGTGTGAAAGGGTTTTCCTTGATGGCTTTCAGAACTTTTTGGGGAATATTTATCTTGTTTGGAATCTTCATGGGCTAACGTTCCTGGTGATTATTGTGTGCCAGACACCTTGTTAGACTATGACGTTAGATTATACAATTTATTGTATTTGAGGGGGAGGGGTCTGAATATTTGCCTATTTAAATTTTTTTTTTCATTTTTTATTTATTTTTGGGACAGAGAGAGACAGAGCATGAACGGGGGAGGGGCAGAGAGAGAGGGAGACACAGAATCGGAAACAGGCTCCAGGCTCTGAGCCATCAGCCCAGAGCCCGACGCGGGGCTCGAACTCCCTGACCGCGAGATCGTGACCTGGCTGAAGTTGGATGCTTAACCGACTGCGCCACCCAGGCGCCCCAATATTTGCCTTTTTAAAAACATGTTTATTTTTGAGTGAGAGAAGAGACAGGATGTGAGTGGGGGAGGGGGAGGGACAGAAAGAGAGAGGAGGAGACACAAATCCAGAGCAGGCTCCAGGCTCAGAGCTGTCAGCACAGAGCCCAACGCAGGGCTTGAACCCATGAAGTGTGTGATCATGACCTGAGCCGATGTCAGACATTTAACTGACTGAGCCAGCCAGGAGCCCCACTATTTGCCTTTTTAAATACCAACTTAGTCCTTGTGAAAAGAAGACTAGGAAAGAAATGAAAGAGGAAAAACGTTTATTGTTTGTTTGTTTATTCTGTGGAAAGATTAGTTGCATGTTTTGATTTTTGAGTAATGATAATTCCTGCTGATCTGAAGCAAAAAGCCAAGAAACCTTTTTACCTTCAGTATTAAAGTTTCTTGTTCCATTAAAAAAAAAAAAAAGAAATGTGTTGAATATGCTTACAGCAATTTTAAAAGAATAGGTATTTTAGTGGAAAGACTAAAAACTTGAGCTGGTACTTTGCTTCAATAATAATTGAAGCCCAGGGTCCATTTTAATGCAAGTCTCTTGTAGACCAATTGCTAAGAATGCTTACCTTCTGATGGAGTTCATTATTCACAAAGTTATTATCTTTCCAAAAGCAGAACTATATTTTTACTGTAATGTGCTGCTAATATTTAAAGTGCTGCTTTTCTGATATTATTGCTTAAAGTTTCCAGTGGTGTCAGTTAGACCCTCCAATCCCTGTCTTAACAGTAAGCAATAACTGAGACTATTTGATGGTTTTTCGTCCATCTGGTACAATGTACCACATGATTTAAAAGCAGCAAATCTCGGTATTCAGTTTATTTATATTGCATTCTTTTTGGTTTCAGTATTTTGAGGAGAGAAGGAATGGTCAAATACTAATTTCTGAAGTGCCCAAAAACAGAGATAAAAATTAAATAGAGAAATAAATGGGCATCACCTATATTAATATGCGTTTCTTGTATGTGTGTTCAGGTTATGTTCCCTTCTAGCAGCTATTTTCAACTCTTCTTCCTAAGACTCTTGGCTGATTTTGGAAACATACATCATCTTTCTAATTTTATGATCTATGTCTTTGCTTTTTTATATCACAACATTTGTAGTTCATCTTGTTTTTCCTTTTTGGCTCAGAATCAAATGGAGAAATCCAACACGAGAGTACAGGGGGCACTATTATTAGTTTGTAAGGAATGTCACATAACATACGTGAGTATTATATGTCCTGGTGTTAAATATAAATCTCTTTACTGGGCTTATAACTTTACTGTTAAAATTCACCTGAGGGGGACGCTCTATAGGTAAGAAATCTTAATTGAGGAGAGATTTATAAAACCAAACTTTAAAGAAAACACAAGAGAGTGTTTCTAATTTTCCTAAGGACAGATTTTATATTTGTGCTCCCTCTAGTATGGCTCTATGATTTTTAACACTATATTTGACAGGCAGTAAATCTAATTATTACTGAGCATATTAAAAAATGTATATATAACGTAGGAGAGTTGGCATCTAAATATTTTGCTTTCTCATTCATAGAATATTTGTTCACAAAGTTTCACAAAGATTTTAAAATCCTTACATATCACGGTTATACCTCTAATAAACTAATTATATATGTTGATTCTACTCTGTAATTAGGTGTAATTACACTAATTGCATAAACAGATGATAATCAACCTGAAATTACTTTATAAAACAAGAACATTTACACAACAATAATGTCATTAAAAAACATAAGCCCCCAAGAATGAGACAAAGCGAGCACCACCAGGAAATTCAGTTAGGGATTAAGCGTCTAGCACGGTAGGTATAATAGGGACGCTGTCACCTTCGCATTACCCTAATGCACTCCATTCCTCTTAGATATAGTATGTTTAAATCCCGAGCTGTGAATTTCTAGGCCTTTGTGCCTTTGTCTCACCACCTTAACATTTTTAATGTAGTTTTTGTTGTGTAAATCTATATAAGTGCCATCACCCGTCAGCGGTGACATCTGATGGCATGAAGCCGACCCAGTCTGCATGTATTAGGGCTTTTTGTGTTTGTGCAGTGGAACCTCCTTAAACAAATTCCAGTTGAAGGAATAAACCTGTAAAAGGAATACATTTTCCCTGTTCTGAAACAATAGCTCGGTTTTGAATGGATGCCCGTGAAAAGAATAAATCACATAGAAGGATAAAGTTCTTTTCCTCCAAAAGGGGAGAGGAAGGTAATGATGATTTTGACCTATTGAGGAAAGAAATCTCTTGATTTATCAGTTTAATGTAGAGACCAATCTAGAACACATGCCAGGAAGCCTCCTTGAAATTATTGCAGAATTTTGGAGGATCCGAAAGGAATTCCAAGTAACGAAAACATGATCAAGAGCTCAACAGTTGCATACAAAAAACGTTGAAGCTCCCTGGGCAGGAAGATACTCGACATTCCTTACATACCTCTTGAATATTTAGTAATTCTATCGGTACTAGGCACCAGGAAACCAAATACTTGGAGTTCTGTGGTTAGAGTTAAAAATTAAGCCTCCATTAAAATACAGTGTTTACATTGGAACTGCCCTTTTGTGTTGTCTGCAAACAATAGTCTAGGAACTCTAGACCTGTTATTAGATACACTTTGGGGAGGATTTGCTGTGAATTCACAATGAATTTGGGGCTTCGGAAGTGCGTAGATCTCTGAGTTGTTAGCTTCTAATGCTTGTGGCATCCTGGCTATATAAAAGTTCAGTGCTCGTTATTACCTTAATTTGTAGCAGAGCAATTGAAGTATATTTAAGAGCATTTACGACTTGAGATGCCAACTCAAGTTCAACGTAAGAACTTGAAGATGCTGTATTCTGCTTTCATCAATTAAAAAATGTGGTTGACAGAAGGTTATAAACATAATTTTTCAAACTGCCGGCTGCTGATGAAGAGTAGACACACACACATGCTCAATAAATACTTGCTGAACAAGTACCTGAATAGGGGGAAAAATAATATTTGGTAGGTTCCTCCAAAAGAAAAGATAGAATGTAATCTGTGCTGGACTTGGTGATGTTGCTTAAATTTTTTGATAAGACTTTATTTCTCTGATTATAAAATAACATTCACCCTAAGATTTTGGAAACTGTAAATAGGCACAAAAGAAGAAATGGAGAGCCTTTGAGGTAGGTGCTGTCTGTTTGCTCTCCAGAAATCTTCCACTCCGACCAGCAAAGGGTATAAGAATGCTATTTCCACATACCTTACCATTATTGAGTGTTTTAATGTTTAGATCTGTTAATTTTATGCACAAAGTACTACTCTAATGCATCATCCTCAGTCCTAGAAAATGACTTTTCCTTGGATTTCTGTTTCTATTCATTCTATTGGATATACTTGGTGTTTTGACAAACATTAATATTTTTTCTGTGTTGGGAGAATTCTGCAGTGTTTTGAGTCTATTGTTGAATTGCCAACTCAGTTGAACTCATTGCCTGTTGTGAAAGTATACTGATGAAAAAAAGTGAAGCCTTGAAATTGAGGTGGAGATACAGTGAAGAATTTGAATGAATTAGCTTATAATGAACTTCCAACTCCATGAGTCTACTTTGTGGGCTGAAGGAGACTTACTGCCCTGTTCTTGCTTGAAGACTTTGGAATGACCCCTTGCAAAGGGAATGCAATATTCCTTATGGCCATTCTCAACATTATACACTATCCCCAGACTTAGATGCTAAGACTGATCCTAGTGTGCCCTGGAGTATCAGTTATAGAGTGGAAACTACAGGAGTTTGCCAATTTTTATTTGCAAAAATCTGATTGTTTATGGGCAAATGGATTCTGAAGATAAAAGAACAAGGAAGGAGTATAACTTTAAACTTAACTGAATTAATTGATATGGATATGCTTACTGTAGCTTCCAGATTCAATATAGTAGCTTAAGTTTGAGTGCTCAGTGTCACGCTAGGCATTCACCTGCTCAGAAGTTAGAAATGTTGGAGTAAATTTATCATGTTTGCCTAACTCTAACCATGTCCTCTAAGAGAATTCAGAAGATAGTCCCTTTATGCATTTAGAAATATATTAATGAGATTATTCCAGGTCTTGGAAGAGTACCGAAGTGGCCATTCTCTATAAGCAAGTGACACTTGCGGGAGACAGCAGAGTTCCACGAATTTGTCAGCTTACATGGATTCTGGAGCGGCAAAGTCTGAGTAGCAGCTCAGCATCAGAAACAATAGAGTAGATATGGTTATCATAATATGCATCAAATCTAGTAAGATAATAGTTTGACCAACTCTAGTGTTTGATGATGACTAGGATTAAAATAGATGGGTAGGGGGTACCTGGCTGGCTTAGTTAGAAAAGCATGTGATTCTTGATCTCGGGGTTATGAATTCAAGCCCCATGGTGGGTGTAGAGATTATGAAAAAAAATAAATAGAACTTAAAAAAAACAAAATCTGTGAGTAGCCCAATAAGTTTCTATTCAATAGAAATATCAGAAAGATTACATACTTGATGAACTGTAGCCTGACATGAACCATGGCAGTAGTCATGATCCCTTTATAAAAAGTCTGAAATCTCTATGAGTTTATAATTTAGGAACTCTCTACATGCAGGGGAGGCCAGATACCTTGACAGGGAGAAGTCTACAGTACATCTTAATTGGTATATATACATCTTTTTATCCTTTTCCAAGGGACCTGGGAAATTCACCAGAGCAACTGGGCAATCGGGCAATTGGGAGAAATACCTAGACCTTTCAGAAAGCAGTAGATGTTAGCTCTGCACTAACACAAGTCCTTGGACTCAGAATATGATGTGGTTTTTCTGTCAGAATATGGGATTTATAGAATTCACATGATAGAGATTTGATGTGATCCACTCTGATCCTGAATGCATCACTCATTTATTTAATTCATGAATTTATTTTTGAAATAAATATCATCAGGGGTGCCTGGGTGGCTCAGTTGCTTAGGCGTCCAACTTCAGCTTAGCTCATGGTCTTGGAGTTTGTGAATTTGAGCCCCCCCATTCCCATCCTCTGTCAGGCTCTGTGTTGACAGCTCAGAGCCTGGAGCCTGCTTCAGATTCTGTGTCTCCCTGTCTCTCTGCCTTTCCCCTGCTCGCTCTCTTCTTTCTCTCAAAAATAAATAAACATGAAGAAAAAATAAGCATGTATCATTAGCAGTAGAAGAACCCTATAATGGTTTCTGGCATATGAGAAAGAACCAAGTGGAAACCACTGGAATATGTCTTACTACCAGGAGAATAAATGAAAAGCATTACTCCATCCCTGGGGAACTGCAGAAATAAGTATCATCATAAACCACTTAAAAGGAGCAGGGATGTTAAATTGTATTACTTCCTGACGTAACTCTGTAGTATGAATAGGTCTTGAAGAATGCTGGTGAATTATCGCTTGAGCTTAGTAGGTAGGAACTTTATTTATTTATTTATTTATTTATTTATTTATTTATTTATTTATTGTTTATTTATTTTGAGAGAGTGAGTACAAGTGGGGAAGGGGCAGAGAGAAAGGTATAGAGAGAGAATCTTAAGCAGGCTCCACGTTGTCAGCATGGAGCCCAATGTGCCGCTTGAACTCACGAACTGTGAGATCATGATCTGAGCCAAAGTCAGACACTTAACTGACTGAATTACCCATGCACCCCTGGTGGTAACTTCATTTAAATAAAGTGTTGCAGATGTGGTGTTTTTACTGAAGCAAATGAATATAATCTTACCTACTGATCTTGCGAATATTTTTTCTATCTCGATGTATGTAGAACACCAATAGTATTTTTTTTACACTTGGCATGGATAGCAATATACTTTTGCTACTTTGCCTCAGAATTCTGTACATTCTCTGACCTTGAGCTGTAATTTAATGTGTAAGGACTTTCTTATCCCAAAGGACATCAGGCTAGGTCTTGAAATTAATGACTTTATGCTGACATAATCTGGAGAATATTAAGTAGCAGACACTTTAGGTACACATATACCAGAAAATGGGAGCCATATCCATGAAAATATAAGGCCTGAGTTGCACAGTGTAGAGGATTGCATGTAGAGGGTCTACTGGTTTGGAAATTTTCAAGATACTTGCTGAAGTTTGAATCTTGTACCATTAAGAAAGAGACACAGAACTTAGTGGATCTCTTCATTTTGAAGGCAATGTATACCACATTTGGCTATGTTGCTTGAAGGTACTTATTAGGTGTAGCAGGTGGCCTCACCCACACCCCTCACGTATATCCCCTTATCTGTACCTCTCTCAGCACTCCAAGAAAACTTATAACTGACAGCACCTGAATTCTTTGGTCTGAGAGATTTCTGTGATTGCCAGAGCATACTTTTGTGTCCATCACTCTGTGTCTTGACAAACTGGGTTGCTGTATGAAGACCGTATTGTTTCATTAGGAGAACTCTTGCTAATGCCCCTGGGATTCAGGATTAAAGCCATGCTCTCTTAGTTAACTAACTAGTCTATTGAGAAACTGTTGTCAAGTTGCATTAAGGCCATATAGACTAAATGTTTAAGCATGGCGTATGTAGCTATTCGACCTGAGCTACTTACAGTGCCTGCTATTTGACCTAGTCAAATATTTGGATGTGCTAAACTGCAATATAGTTTCAAGTGGAGGTGGTATATATGTGATCTAACTCAATTAGATTTTTCTCAGCTTTATACTTAGGTGTCAAGGGAAGGGTTCTATGATCAATTGATTAAGAAGGAAAGAAAAATGAAGGCTTAATTGCCACTGTTGTTGCATGATAGGTTAGTACCAACATGACATGGACAGTTTTAGTTTTACAAATATACTTAGGGATAGTTTGGCCTCAGTTTATAAACTTTATCTCATCAAGGTTGACTTGAGTTATCATCATTACTGAATGCCCAGCCTGAAGACTGTACTCCCCAATATGATACCATGCTCAGGGGAGATTAGCCAGATACTTAACATGCTAAACTGTAATATCATGGAGCAAAAGTATTTTGAGTTTGAATTTGCTTTTTCTTGCCTGATGTGATTAGCCAGCCCCACCATCCTTAGATCCATTAAAGGCTTTATTTTCCATCATGGTGTCCCGCGCCATGTAGTTACTGAATATGAACTCACTTTACATCAAAAAAAGTAGGGCAATAGGTATAGCATGTGAGATTCATGTAATCTTCCCGAAAGTGCAATGGAGTTTGTGGAATACAATTTTTAGCTTTGTATTGCCTTGAATCAAGGAAAGTATAAAGAAGAAGGTAGGAATGGATACTAAGAGTCAAGCGACCATTTTCTGAATTTGTATAAATACCCAGAATGGGGGATTGGCCCACTGAAGACTATTACAGCTTCAGTTCAGAGACTATTTGGTGAGGTTGAGGTGCTGTCATAGGAGATACAATATATACTTTGAATTAGTGATCAACATGTGATTCTGTGTCTGTCCTATTGAGAATATGTAAGTTTGGGAACCAAGGGGGAGGAAAAAATAATAATACCTCTTACAGGTTCAGCTAATGACCCACTCAAAAAAGTTTTACTTCCTGTGTCACTCAGTGTTTATTGCTGGATATAAAAATCACTTCAAGTGTATTAGGCAGAAAGGGCTTTAATGTGGGTAATTAGGTGCTTATGAAATCATTGGAAGGCTGGAAGAGTGAATATCAGAAGTCATTTTAAGAATAATGGCTTTTAAAAAAACCTCCTGTAGCCACTATTCTGGAATTAGGTAGTTGAAATGAAGAACATTGGAATGGTGAGTACTTATCAACTGTATATGGAACATTTCTCAGCTCTGGAACTCTGCTGCTTGAGAGGCTTAGTACCCAAAGAAAGACGGCTTCCTTCAGGGAAATAGCAACTATTCCGTTGATTTCAGGCTGAGCCAACCCACTCAGTCATTTCAGACTTCTTGTGCCACTTGATAAATATGTAAAAGGGTTTAGGGTTGATATGGGAGATTGTTGCTGTCAACAGGTTGCCGCATGGATCCCAGAGGATGCTCTGTGGTACCTTGTACCACATCTTGTACAAGTAGCATCTTGTACTGCTTCAGTGAGATACCTTAACAAAAGCCTATATTAATATCTCACATCCCCCAGGAGTGAAGGTTTAGATCATTTCACTGGGCAAAGAAACCTGGTCAGCATAGAAGCAGAGTGAAATTGGACCTGGAAGGAGGTGTGGAGGAGGGAAGTAAAAAATAACAGTGATAGCATCGTGCCCATTTGCAGAAAACTGTAACATCTGCCATATTTTCATATCTGTTATGATGTCTCATGTATATTTTTGTACTTGAACAAATTCTCTTCTTTTTCCCCTATCATTTATGTGTGCAATTTATACATGTGATTTATGTGTGGGTATACACACACACACATACATATATATGTGTATATCGGCAATTATGTATACATTATATATAGGCAATTATTTATATATATAGGCAATTATGTTAGTGATTGTATGTTAGTGATTAACTTTATGGTTTATAGGTTATTCTATAAACCATATTCTAGATTATAGAATATTGGAAAGTGACAGTAGTAGAGAGAATCTTGGACTTGGAACTGGATGCGTTTAACTGAAAGGTCTTTGGATTGCCCACTGTTGGAGGAGGGAAGGTGCATTTTTAGTTTAGATAGGATGGCTGTATTAGGTTAGGCAAGAGCTCCTTGTGTGCATAAGAGGGATTGTATGAGGAAAAAACAATGTAGGTTGATGTGGAACAGTCAAAGGGTGGTCTTTAAGGGAACATTTGTCATCCATTTTGGCCACTCAATATTGAACCACCTCCTTTGTTTTGGGTACTCCCTCCTCCTATGAGACTTGTTGTGGATACTACCTACCTCTTTCTGGAGATGCTGAAAATACCAGTTATTTGCTTTTCTTATCCCCTTTGAGAGTCCCCTTTGACGCTCTGGCAGCAGGGGTGCAAGCACATAATACAAGCTCTAGGGGCAGCGGTCTTAGAGTGACAGGGAAGGCACACCCTCAAGGGCACCACTCTATAGGGCAGCAGCTACAGAAAGAATGCATTGCTGAGACAGCGTTGGTGTGACATCATTGAGACCATCTATGCTCCTGCTTGTGTTCTTGAGTGCTCAACAAGGACAGTAGGCATGTTCTCTCTCTACTCATTCAGAGGCATGATAATTGGGAGTCTTCTTGTCTGTATTGCCCCAAATCTAGCTCTCCAGCCTTCCTGGGAATTCTGTGCACTCCCTACTATCACTTTTCTTTCTTATTCTTTTTCTTTTTAATCCTTTTCCTTTTTCTTTCTATAACCTATTCAGTGATAAGATACAAAGAGCATTGGATTTGTACACAAGAAACTGGGTTGGAAGCAGGGGTTGCTACCTAGTGACTATATGACTTGGGGTATATTTAACTTCTCAGAGCTACAGTTTTTTTTAATCTGTAAAATGGGAATAAAAATTCTGACCTCAACCATTTGGCACAAAGATCACATAAAGGTTCTTAGACCTGTGCCTGACACATCTTGTTTTTATTATTGTCTTTGTTTTTTAAAAAGCAGCACAATGGGAAGATCCAGTGTTTGAACACAGAGCAACTGTGTTGTTATTATACTTTAGGACTATATTTAATACTGTTTTCATTAAAATGTCCTGGAAAAGAATGTTTTCTTGCTCCTGAGAGTGCACAAAATAATAGAGTTATAATTTCCAATTATGAATGCCAGTGTTTTTTACTTTTCATTCAAGCATTTCCACTGCGCATAGTTCAAATTTCTGAGGGTCATCTTGGGAACTGAAGAATAGCAAAATGTGCCTTTATCTCTGATCACTGTTAGAAAGTTTAATAAAGTTGGTGAATGTATTAAGAAGTATGCCATTTGTGGTGGAAGGCATCTTGCTTATTTGTCAAATATTTTTACAAAGGCATATTAGATGTAGAAAGTAAAAATAAATTACACACCTATATACCCATCACTTAACTGAAGCCTCTTGTATAATTCTCTCCATATCCTTTCTTGGTCTTCCTTCTGGAAGTATGCATAAAAGTGTCTGGAATTATATACAACAAACTTAGCAGAAGCAGGAATCAGGTGGTGCTTTCACTTTTTTTCAGTTCTTTGTAGTTTGAGCTTTTTAGGAGTACAGTTTTTTCAATTAGGAAAATAATACACTAAAAAAGAAAAAAGACCCTATTAATTGCATTGGAGCAAAAGACACTAATGAATTAAAGAAACATGACTATAGTAGACTTGATAAATAAAAACATGAAATTTCAAAAGCACATTAGCAATAATTATTTGGGCAATTCTTAATGTGTCTGGTTTAATTGCTCTCTGTGACTTGTAGTGATTAAAAGGGTGGACTTTGGGACCATTGGGTCTGGTTTCAAACCCAGCTCCGACACGGACTAGCTATGTGCCGTAACACGTTATGACTACCTCATGTGAACTGCTTTGTGCCTTAGTTGCCGCGTCTATAAAATGTGGATAGTTACAGAATCAATCTCAGAAGATGGTTGTGAGGATTCCATGTATAATTACCTAGGAAAGTGGTGGGATTCTGGCAAATGTAATCCATCCTAGTCACACTGACAGATGATAACATCCTCACACTGGAGAATATCCACATTTTATCTTTTAAAAACTGTTATTACATGGAGAATTCTTCCTGGTCTTCTGATTTACTTACTCAGTTTTCAGCAGTTGGTACTCTGCTCTTCACTGCCTTTGTTAAAGGCATCACCCATGCTTTTATTTTTTTAATCTAAATTTTGAAAAATTCATTCTTGTTCTCAAGTAGTTTCTTCTCTCTCTTATCCTTTCTTCCTTTTCTCTATTCTTGTTTTAATGATAAAATAGCCTCTTCAATGCCATTGAAACAGAAAATCAAATACCTTCTACTGTTTTCTGCATTAACATTAGGTCTGATGTCTTAGTTTTTCTTCTCTTTCAATTTGTTCTTAATCTTCATGTGTTGAGTAACTTTGCCATATTGCCCAATCCCTAAAAATTAAGATCAGTAGAGTATGTACTTATTCCCCAAACTGAGTATGCATTAAACTGACCAGAAGGCTTTATTAAAATTACAGACGCCTGTGTCTTGTTCCTGGAGATTGTCATTTGGAAGATAGGTTGTAAGACCCAGGAATCCTACTTTTAAAAATAAGTATTCAATACTTTGACACCACTATTATGTATAGAACAATATTTGGGAACTGTTGACCTGGGTTATTTAGTATGTATAGCTAGTAAAACTCAAATTAGCTAGAGTTGTATATTTACTCTCTTTACTTTTTCTTGGTAGCATTCTAAGCATAGCAGTTCGTGTGTTTACTGGTAGGTGTTCCTTTACTCATCCACAAGCAGTAGACAAGAGCCAACCATCAAGCATTTCTTCTGTGAATATAAAGGTTGAATATAATGGGCTTTTTAAAAATAGTATACTATATGCATTAAAAATATATATTTGGATTTGAATATTTTAATTTATATATGTGTGTATATATATTTAGATTTCAATATTTTAATTTATTTTGATTCTTTACTGTTAAATAAACTAATAATTAAGACTATTAATTTGCCTTTGGGAATAGCTTTAGGTACATCTTATAAATTGCTGTAGTAGTGTTATTATTGTTACTATTTCCTAAGTGATCTGTGAGTGGTTTTACTTAGGAGACCCTAAAAAGTATTCAGGTTGTTGAAGGCTTTTGTTTTGTTTATGCTTAAAGATTTATTATACTGTAGAAAGATAATGGAGCTTGCTGCCTGTGTAATTTTTACTATTTTGATTTTATCCTGTATTTATTTTTAGGTAATATATGGTAAAATAATACGAATGTTCTGTGGATATGAAAATGTTGGCTTCATATGAGTAATCGTAGGTACTGTTATTTAAGTTTGACTCTTTAATCTGTTAAATTTACACTCTGACATTTCTTGAGTTTCTGGTACTTTTCCTTTATTTCTTTCAGATTTATTTTTCTATTTTGGGGCAATTTTATTCCATGTGTAAAAGTTAATAGTTGTTAGAGTTATGTTATATTTTTGTATCTTGTAATATATTAATATCCTCTTTATTCATTTAATGCTTGGCCTTCATTTTTGCTTTTACTGATACTAATATAAGAACTATCACTTCATTGTGGTTTATATTCGTCCATTATATTTTTGTTCGTCCTTTTACTTTTTAACTTTCTGTGTTACTTTGTAAATCTTGAGGCAATTTTTAAATCAAATCTAAGAATTTTTGTCCATAATAGGGGTGTTTAACTCATTTATATTGATTATAATTACTAGGATAATCCATATTGCTCTTATTTCTTTCAGAAAAAATTTCCTTTTTGAAATATATTTTTGCTGTCACTTGTCTTTTCATCCATAAACTGTGCATTCTTTGCTTCTGTTTTTGTCAGTGTTTTGGAAGTTATATATCCTGATTTTAATGTTTTAAATGATGCCTATGCTCTTTCCAAAGTATTTATTATTGATTTTTTTCCAGTTTTCAAAGCTGACTGAAATAGTAGCTCAAAACACTAATTGGAAGAATGCTACAGGAACCAGTGGGGAAGATAACAGCCTCTGAAAATTTCTGCCTCTGAAAATAGTGGTGGGAAACAACTTGAGTTTTTGTGTAGACTTGTATATAGGACTAGTTAAACCATATAGCGTATAAAAATATGTCTTTTTAAAGATCATAATGTATCTGCTCCTAGAATAGCCATCCTTTGTTGCTTTGTTTGCTGTGATTGACTAAAAATGTGGTGGAGCTAGAAAAGATTAGGGGAAAGAAAATTAATACAAAATCAGTGGAGAGGCTTCCATAGAAAGCCAAAATTTAAAATAATAGATCTATAAAAAAAGAAATAAAATAATAGACTTATAGTTCCACAGGACAGAATTATGAACCACAGAATGCTGCCTCAATATGAATTTGTAATTGTTTCTAACATAATGAGTTTCTTTTGAAAATGTTTTTGATTTATTAAAACAGCCAAATCCATGCATATCTCTTTGACCTGTAATAACAGTGAGATATGGAGGTCATTGCCCCTTTTATCAGAGAGATGAAGATGGGTGGAGATCATTTTTATTATGTTACCACTTTGAACCATGCCTTGGCTGACATACTTGAATTGGAGGATAGTCTTTGGAGTTAGATGAACATGGTTCAGATGTCCACCAAATCTATCACTCTTCTTTCAGTTATATTTACTTTATACAGTTTAGGAATTATTTATGATTTTCTTGGATGCCCAAAGCCCACATTTCTGCCTTGGGGTTGGTAAAGAATAACACAAATAAAGACCTATAACAAAAGAGAGAGAAACATTTAAAGGAGCTTACTGAAAAAGCAAGAGAAATGGAGAGCTGATTAGCAGTAGGTCTGTTGCTCACTTTGGTAAGGCTTATCCTGGGAATCTGATAGGTGATAGTCATTTCCCCAGAACTTTTCATTAAGCCAGATAAGTGAGGCTGACCTGGTGGTTTGGGGAAGGAAAAATGACTAATATAAGAAAGCATGTCCATTGTGGGATCATAATTGACTGTGGTATTTTGTATATGAGGATGACCCAGTGAAAGGCTTAGATTCTACAAACTTATTGGTATCTTCATTCCTCAAAGGGATATTCTACAAGAGTCCTTTGAAAAAAGAAGTTTAGAAAGCATTATGCTCATGTCAAGCATTTGGTCAGTAGCACAATATCTGTAGCCATGAGGCAATGTTACTAAGTAGATTGCATTGTCAAGTGGTGTATTCTTTAAAAAGTGTTTGTTTCCCAACAACAGTAGGTGAGGATCATCTGATGAGATGACTCTAAGTTAAATATTAAATTAGGAATTACCTGGCCAAGGAATTCTGAATATTTGGTAAATTCATTTGAACCAATTATGTGGAGCATTTGTATATTAGTCACTGTGAAAAAAACCATTTATAAAACCTGTTCGGCAATAGTTTTTCATATTTTAGAGAAAAACGTGGAACTACTATGACCTCTTTGGAATGTAGCCCAGGAGAAGGAAAGCAGACATATGGAAGAGTTTCAGGATATTTATTCCCCATTCACAAACAACACATTTTTTTCAAGTTAAAAGTTCTGACTATGTCTGTGTGTTTTTTGGCATTCTCCACCTTTCCCTAGTAGCTGATGAGTTACATAACTTCTGTCTGCTCCAGTTCTGTATCAGAAAGGGTGTAGCATGAAGATGGGATCGTGTTTCTCAGACATGGATATCAGTTCATACGGGAAAGAGCCACATGCCAGACAGCTTTGAAGGTCAAGCTGTTTGCATTGTGTCCATTCTCTTTTTTCTTGTCCAGTTGGCGACCTATTTATAAGAGCAAGTAGGTTATGTGGTGACTTACCATGGTGTTCTCAGGGAATGTACTGTGTTTTGTTCAGTGTTCAAGAAAGCCATTCCAATGGAACTCGATGAGGCAGACAGAACTGTTATGTGACTGATGAGATTTTTAAAAAATTGAACTGTTATTTTTCTGGGGGCAATAATAGCAAGGGATATCTATTTCTTAAAAAACTTGAGAGACAAAGGAGGGTTTGCAAGCAACCAAATGAACATGGATTTGAAGTGAATGAAAAGAGAGAAAACCAGAATGACTGCAAGTGTTTTGCATGTCTCGGAGCATGTGTACTTATTTATGTTCCATTGTTTGTGACATGGCATATGATGTCACCCAGTACTGGCCCCTGGAGGGAAACCTAAGTGTACCCAATGTTAACCATGGTGGGATGGACTTTGCCAAAAGTTTAAAGAGAAACACATGATTCCTGGGTTGTTCTAGTATCTAATTAGATACTGAGTAGTGGGAATGTTGAATAACAAGAGCAGGAAAAAAAAAACAACAAAACCTGGCATGTCTTTTGTTGAAATTCAATCCTCTCATTTTCCCCCCTACATTCTCTGCAAGAGTCTGAAAACTTTTCAATCACTTTTTTTAAGGATGCAGTGAATTTTATCACAATTTTGTCAATCAAAACCACATGTGCTTGCTCTATTGATGACAGAGAATAACAGAATCATATTTGTTAAGACCCAAACTCAGGTAATAAATAAGTGGGATGCAATGTGAAATCTAATGTTCTTTAAAAGAAACAATGAACACGACCGACAAATTTTATTTGGAGAGTAAAAACTTTTTGAAGAGAAAACCACTCGAAAGTTGGACTTGTGGCTCAGTGACCTTTTTTCCCCCCTAATCAGACCAATTCTATTTTCTGACCTGAGGTCATAATAAGGACTCTCCTTCAAACTGCCCAGCATCAGCGTGATGTAGACTAAACTCCACAAGTATGGTTATGGTCATGACCGTGTTTTAGAGCAAAGATTGGCAAATTACAGTCTGCAGGCAAATCTGGCCTTTGCTTGTTTTTGTGAATAAAGAGTTACTAGATCACAGCTATGCCCATTTATTGACATGTCATTTGTGACTGTTTTCATGGTACATAGGTAGAGCTGAGTGGTTGTGGAGGAGATCGAGTGGGCCACAAAGCCTAAAATACTTATCATCTGACCTCTTACTGGAATGCCTTACTATATGCTCTTGTATGATGATCAAGAATATTCAGACAAAATACAATTGGCATAACTCCTGGGGAACAAGGAATAAGAGTTGTGGTCATTTGAGAAACATTTCCTTCTCCTTTTCAGGCTATGATATGATTTTGTTTTTAGTGGCATAAGGAAGACTAATCCTGTGTGTGTGACAGAGGCCACCAGCAGGCACTCAAAGATCTCCATTCTCTATCATTGAAATTGTTAGCTGTTGGCTTTGGCTTTGGCGAGTGGCCACAAGTTCTCTGTCCGCCCCCCCCCCCCTCCCGCCACACACACACCGGAGGAACAGCCGTCCGACTACAGCCTAAATGCATGGTAGCTACTTTAGGAGTGTGGAAACTTCAAGTTCCTCTTTTGATATCATCACCATAGAATGGTTTGTCCTAACATTTGGGTCCCAGGATAGTTAAAGGGCCGATCATAGCCTTGCCTTTAGAAAGTGATGAATGTGAGAGTGTCATTTTGCCTGTTTTTATTTTTAGCTTTGGAACCCGTTTGATTTCAGGAATGCTATCAATTTTAATATGATTGCGCAAAGAGAACAAAAGAAATGTAATCATATCTTGAACAAGATCTTTGATCACCTAATTGATGAATTAAAGACTCTCAAAGGCTGTGCACCAGGCGGAATGCTTCAGATTTACCGGTAATTTTAGAAGTCCTTTGTTATTAGTTCCTTATTTCCAGCCATCCTGCAAAAGGTATTTCAAAATGTATATGAAAGTCAGAGCCAAGCCGCCTCTCTTCTCCAACAGCTACAGAGCTCCAGGGAACTTTTCTAGGAAGGCAATGTCAGGATATTTGGAAAGATTAATTCATCTCTAGGTGATAGGAACCAGGTTCTGTCCATTTGAAGGGAAAGAAAGGAAGGGGGAGGTGGACAAAAATGAGACACTAGGAAAAAAATACAGGCTACATAACTAGAGAAAATAACCATGAAATGTGTAAGGCCTGTGGGCCTTTGCTTAAAAGAAATCAGGCTGGGGGCAGTTAAGAATTTGAATGGTAATATAAAAGGTCTCTACTCTGATTAGGTATTTTCAGGTGATTAATGCTCTCTGCTGTCCCCTGCATCATTGCTGGTAAGTATGGAGATGGTAATAATTTTAGCAGGCTGGTTTCATTTTGTGTGCAGCTTATCTAACAACGTGGAGATAGCAATTTCTCAGCAGCCTCTTCTAGCTCAAACTTGTTTGTATGTCTGAATTGTAGAACATCTTTTGAGCTTACCCCTGCCTCTCAGAAAACAAGCCAGATCTCTCGTGTCCAGGGAAATCCCTGGCATTGTTGGTGCCTCTGTGCTTTGTAGCATCAAGGGTGAAGGGGAAGAAAACTGGTGAGCCATCATACATCTTGGAGGCAGTGTAATAGAGTTCTTTGTTGTACAAATTCCTATGGTCAATATGTTGAAATCTTTTTTACTTGGGGGCCAAAGTTAAATTTAATTAAAAGTAAATCTGAAGTCATCACCTGATTTTAGGGAGGCAGTACAAAGAACACCAAATTGTGAGCCAGAGGCTTGCTGCATTCTGTACTGATATTTTATGAGTCCATATTTATATTCTATTATTTATGACATACTGAATATATGAATGGTTACAGTTACCAGTGGGAGAGATACACAGCTAGCAAATCTTATTAGACCATTTTCTTGGGGTGGTTTATGAAATAGGCTATTTTGATATTAGAAAGGAAAAAAAATTAGATGAACATGGCATACCCAGATGTCTGTGAAAGAGTTAGGCCTCAGCTGGAAATTTGAGTTTAGTTTTGGGGACCACATCTTAAGGTGTATATTACACATGAGAATATGTCAAGAATGGTGAGTGGACTTGACACCATGTATTCATTCATTCCGTGGAGGTTTTGGGTATTTATCATGTGCCACCCACTGTATTAGCTACTGGAAGTACAACAGTAAAAGACAGATCTTGAACCTGCTTTCATGGAGCTTAGTCTAAAGGGGAAAATGGTTACACATACAAATCAGCTAGCTAACTAATCCTGAGGGAACTGTGATAAACAGGGAGGGGTAAGTACTTCCTAATTTAGGAAGATTGTCAGAGGCAGTGTCTGTAGGGAAATAAATAGAGGACTGAAGAATGGGGAGGAACAGGATGAGGAGCATTCTAGCAGAGTGGAACAGTCCTCAGATGAGAAGAAATTTAACATGTGCTTGGAACTGAATGCAGGCTATTGTCACTGTAATGTGGCAAATGAGGGGAGAGAGAGAATGTGGTGGCATCAGAGGGGAAGGGCTTGGGTCGAGGAGTAGGGGTAGGAGGTTGAAATTTTTTGAGTGTCATGGGTTTTAAGCAAGGGAACAATATGATGTACTTTACATTTTAGATAGATTGTTCTTGGCTCCCATATGAAGAATGGCTGAAAGAGGGGTGAGCATGGAAGGGGGAAGAGGGCAATTAGGAGACTGCATAAGCTCAGGCTGGAAATGATCATAGCAGCTTGGAGGAAGAAACTTGTATGATTCATGTACATTGAAAAGGAAAATTAAAAGCTCTTGTGTTGGATTGGCAGCTAGGGTGAGGGATAATAAGAAATCAAATGTGACTTTCAGATGACTACCATTTGTTCAGGTGGGGAAGAGTAGGGAAGAACATGTCTGAGGAGTAGAGTAGTGGAAATAAACAGGTATGCCTGGAGGAACTGGAGGTGTTACTTCTGGGGAGATGAAAACTCTGGAGAAGGTGAAGTGCTTCATGGTCCACTTTAAATCAATGGTTATTGGGGCGCCTGGGTGGCGCAGTCAGTTAAGCGTCCGACTTCAGCCAGGTCACGATCTCGCGGTCTGTGAGTTCGAGCCCCGCGTCGGGCTCTGGGCTGATGGCTCAGAGCCTGGAACCTGCTTCCGATTCTGTGTCTCCCTCTCTCTCTGCCCCTCCCCCGTTCATGCTCTGTCTCTCTCTGTCCCAAAAAAATAAATGTTGAAAAAAAAATTAAAAAAAAAAATAAATCAATGGTTATTAACTTTTGGGGAGATCACATATAATTTTAGAATATGTTGACAGCTGAGGATTCTCTGTAAGACAAAAGGATTATGTATCTAAGATTACACATGATTTTAAGAGCTCCAGGTACCACCCAAAGCTGACCTGGGGGATTGTTCATGGACCCTAGCTTATAAAAACCCTTCCTTTAAATGTGTGAAAGGCTGCCTATATAAGGGCATTGGCCTATTATCACCATTGATCATTAGACATTCTGGGTTACAGGTGATGTTGTATCCAAGAAACCTTTGCCTCATCCAACATCATGAAGATTTACTCCTCTGTTATCTTCTCGGAATTTTATTGGTTTTAGCTCTTACATTTAGGTCTGTGATCCATTTTGAGTTAATTTTTTTTGTCTAGTGTGAGGTAGTGATCCAACTTCGTTCATTTTTATGTGGCTCTCCATTGTCCCAGCACCGTTTTTTGGAAAGACTATTTCCCCATTAATTTTTCTTGAAACTCTTCTCAGAAATCAATTGACCATAAATGTCAGGGTTTATTTTTGGACTCTCAGTTCTATTTCATTGATCCACATGACTGTCTTTATGTCAATTATCACACCATCTTGATTACTAAAGCATTGTAACAAGAAATCAAGAAGTGGGAGTCCCTAGCTTTGTTAGTTTTCAACATTTTTTTTTTTTTTGCCTATTCTGGATTTTTTGCTCTTCCATAGGAATTTTAGGATAAGTTTGTAAATTTCCACAAAAAGCTAACTGGGATTTTGATAGAGATGGAGTTTAACTTGTAGATCAATTTAGTGTGAATATTGCTACCTTTGCAATATAGTCTTCTGATTGATGAACATGGACTATCTTTCTATTTATTTAGGTCTTCCTTAGTTTCTTTCAGCAATGCTTTGTAGTTTTCCATCTATAAGCTTTGTGTTTCTTGTGTTACATTTATTTGTATTTTATTCTTTTTGATGCTTTTATAAATAGAATTTTCTTAATTTCATTTTCATAATGTTCGTTTCAAGTGTATGGAAACACAATTTTATTGTATTGATCTTGTATCCTGTCATCTTGCTGACTTTGTTTATTAGTGCTAATATTTTTATAGTGGTTACCTTAGGTTTTTCTATATACGAGATGATATCATCTGTGAATAAAGATAGTTTTACTTCATTTCACTTTACATGGTGTTTATTTTTCTTGTCCAATTGCCTTGTCTAGGCCCTCCATTACAATGTTGAATAGAAGTGGTGAGAGCAGACACCTTTGTTGTGTTCCTGACCTTAGGGAAAAGACATTCAAACTTTCACCATTAAGTTTGATGTTAACTATGGGGTTTTTTAGATATCCTTTATTAGGTTGATAAAACTCCCTTTAATTGTAGTTTCTTGAGTGTTCATATCATGAAAGGTGTTAGATTTTTGCCAAATGCTTCTTCTGCTTACACCAACATGATTATTTTCTTTTTAAATTTTTTATTGTTTTTAGAGAGAGTGTGAGTGTGAGTGAGGGGCAGAGGGACAGAATCTCAAGCAGGCCCCATGCTCAGTGTGGAGCTCAACACAGGGCTCAATCCCATTTCACCTGAGTGAAATCAAAAGTCAAATGCTCGACTAACTGAGCTACCTAGGTGCCCCTTAGGTGATTATTTTTTGTCCTTTATTCTGTTAATGTAATATATTACATTAATTGATTTTTAGATTTTGAATCAACTTTGTGTTCTTGGAATAAATCCTACTTGGTAGTATATATTGCTAGATGTGATTTTTATGTACTGTTTGTATTTTGTTGAGAATTGTTATATTTACATTTATAATAGATAATGGTCTGTAATTTTTTTCCTTGTTATATCTTGGTTTTGTTGTCAGAGTAATAGTGGCCTCACTGAATTAATTTGTTCCTTCTTACATCTTTTGGAAGAGTTTGTGAAAGATTGGTATTAATTCTTTTTTGAATGTTTGGTAGAATTCATCAATGAGATGATCTAGACCTAGGCTTTTCTTTTTGGGGAGTTTTGAAATTACTAGTGGGCTCTTTTTACTTTTTTAGGTCTATGTAGATGTTGTATTATGTCTCATTGAATATGTTTTGGTAATTGATGTCTTTCTAGGAATCTGTTTCTTTATTTTTCTATTTTAAAATGTTTATTTACTTTTTAGAGAGAAAGCACGAGTGGGTGAGGGGCAGAGAGAGGTGGGGGACATAGAATCTGAAGTGGGCTCCATGCTGACAGCAGAGAACCTGATCTGGGCTTGAACTTATGAACCATGAAATCATGACCTGAGCCTAAGTTGGATGCTCAACTGATTGAATCAACCAGGTGCCCTGGAATCTATCCCTTTCACCTAAGCCTGCTAATTTGTCAGCATACAGCTGTTCATAGTAGTCGCCTAAAACATTTTTTCCCCTCAAGTTTGGTAGCAATGTCTCATGTCATTTCTGATTTTAATAATTGTATCTTCTGTATTTTTCTTTCTTGGCTACTCTAGCTTAATTTTGTTGATCTTTTCAAACAAACAACTTTTGGTTTAGTTTTAATTTTTCTATTTTCCCTATATTTTATTAAAAATTTTTTTAGTCTAATGTTTACTATTTCCTTCCTTTTGTTAGGTTTGAGTTTAGTTTGCTCTTCTAGTTTCCTTCACTTCCCCTCTACCCCCTTTCTAGTTTCTTAACATTGAGGGTTGATTTTTCTTCCTTGGGTACCTGGGTGGCTCAGTCAGTCCAGTATCTAACTCTTGATCTTGGCTCAGGTCATGATCTCATAGTTTGTGGGTTTAAGCCTTACATTGGGCTCTGCACTGCCAATGTGGAGTATGCTTGGGATTCTCATTCTCTCCCTCTCTCTCTCTATTTCTGCCCCTCTCCCCTGCTCATGCTTGTGCTCTCTCCCTCTCTCTCAAAAATAAAAATAAAACTTTAACAAAAAATACTTTATAAGTGTTTACAGCTATAAATTTCCTTCTGAATACTGCTTTAGATGCATCCCATAAATTTTGGTATGTTGTGTTTTTGTTTTCATTGATCTCAGAGTAGTTTCTAATTTACCTTGTGATTTCTTCTTTGACCCATTGGTTATTTAGGCATATGCTGCGCACATGGATGCGAATTCCTTAAATTTCCTTCTGTTACTGATTTCTAAATTGCGCTGTGGTCACAGAACATACCATATATAATTTCAGTCTTTTAAAACCTAGCTGCTTTTATGGCCTAGCATGTCATTTATCTTGCAGAATGTTCCATGTGTGCTTAAGAAGAATGTGTATTCTGCTGTTTGGTGGAGTGTTCTAAAGGTGGTTGTTAGATATAGTTGGTTTATGGTGTTGTTTAAAAATCTATTTGGTTATTTATCTTTTATCCATAATTGAAAATGGGGTATTAAAGCTCTCTTTATTGTATTTGAATTGTCTATTTTTCCCTCAGTTCTATAAAATTAAATTTTTTGCATCATGTATTTTGGGGCATTTGTTGCTAGGTGCATATATTATTAAAATTGTTATATATTCATGATAGAGTGCTTTTTTATTTTTTATTTTTTCAACGTTTATTTATTTTTGGGACAGAGAGAGACAGCATGAACGGGGGAGGGGCAGAGAGAGAGGGAAACACAGAATCGGAAACAGGCTCCAGGCTCTGAGCCATCAGCCCAGAGCCTGACGCGGGGCTCGAACTCATGGACCACGAGATCGTGACCTGGCTGAAGTCGGACGCTTAACCAACTGCGCCACCCAGGCGCCCCGATAGAGTGCTTTTTTAAATCACTGTTTATTTTTGAGAGAGAGAGAGAGAGAGAGAGAGAGAGAGAGAGAGAGAGAGAAAGAGAAAGAGCACGAGCGGCGAAGGGGCAGAGAGAGAAGGAGACATAGAATCCGAAGCAGGCTCCGGTCTCTGAGCTGTCAGTACACAGCCCGACACATTGCTCGAACTCACAGAGTGAGAGATTATTACTTGAACTGAAGTCAGACACTCAACTGACTGAGCCACCCAGGCACCCCTATTTTGTTTTAAAGTCAATTTTGTCTAATATTAATATAGCCATTGCGGTCGTTGTTGTTTTTAGGATTATTTTTTCTATCATTTTACCTTCAACCTGTTTGTATCTTTGAACCTAGTGTCTATCCTACAGACAACATATAGGTGATACTGTTTTCTTCAGTCCACTGTGACAGTCCCTGCCTTTCAGTTGGATTGTTTAATCCATTCACACTTAGTGTTGTTAGTGATACAGCTGGAATTACATCTGCTATTTTGTTCTTCTTTTCTACATGTCTCATGTGCATTTTTTTCCCTATCTCTCCTTATCGTATTCTTTTGTATTAGTTACTTTCTGTGTAACATTTTAATCCCACTAGAGATTTTTAAATTGTATTTGTTTGAGTTATTTTGTTAGTGGTTGCTCTAGGGTTTACAGTTACACATTTTAAGTTTTCAGAATCTACTTTAGATTTATACTGACTAGTCAATGAAAACTAAAAGCTTTACTCCTTTATTGCTAAATTCCCTCTTCCTTTTTTTGTGCTATTGTTTTACATATTATGTGTGTACATATTACAAATGCAACAGTGCATTGTTATAATTACCATATTTTAATCCTCTAAAGAAGGTGAGAGAAGAAAGGAGAACGTCCTTTAGTATTTCTAGCAGGTCTGTTTGTAGCAGATTACTTGGGATAATTTTTTGTTCATCCAGGAATATCTTGTTCATCTTCATTTTTGAAGTATAGTTTTGCTAAATATAAGAGTCTTGGTTGACAGTTGTTGAGTGTCAGCACTTTGAATATGTTATACTACTGCCTGCTGGCCTACACTGTTTCTAATGAGTAGTCTGCTCTTAACTATATGGAGGTTCCCTTTTACATGATGAATTGTTTTTTCCCATTACATATATGTCAGCGTATTTAATGGTGTCCCACATTTCTCTTAGGTTCTTTTCATTATCTTCGTTCCCTATTTTTTCTCTGGTCTTCAGATAGCATGATTTCTGTTAATAGCTCTTCAAGTTTGCAGATTCTTTTCTTTTGCCAGCTATACTCTTGAACCCCTCTAGTGAATATTTCATTTGGGTTATTACACTTTTCATCTCCAGATTTTCTGTTTGGTTCTTTGTAATAGTATCTACTTCTTTATGGATACTCTTCATTTTATATGTCATTGTCCTCTTAACATCTAATTATTTAAGAGTGTTTTCTTTTAGTTTTTGAATGTATTTATAATAGTTGCTTTGAAATCTTAGCATGGTCTACTGTCTAGGACTCTTGAAATCAGCTCCCAGTCCAATCTTTTTCTGCCCTGCTTTGCTTATTGCTGGTCATAGTCCCTCTTCCTTCTTTCCGTATTCCCACAGGAACATGGATGCAGTGTGGGGTGGAATTTCTGTGAGGATTTTTTCAATGTTCTTTGATCACCTGAGGATTTCTCATGGTCTACTTTCCTCTATAAGCCCTAGTCACAGTGCTAACTTAATTCTGCTTGCCATCACTGTTTCTGTCCTTTCTTGATTTCATTTTCCATATTTTCCTCTCTCCATTCCAGGATTCCTTAATCCTGTCTCTTCTCCAGCCTACTTTGTTTTCCTTCCTGAGTGTTGATCTTTAAAAACAATTGCAGTAGAATATACATAATAGTTATCATTTTAACCATTTGTAAATGTATAATTCATTGGCAATAAGTATATTTACAGTATTACACCACCATTACCACTATGCATTTCCAGAACATTTTCATCATCCCAAATAGTAACTCTATCCCCATTAAACAATAGTTTCCGTTCTTGCCTTCTAGTACCTGATACTAGTACCTGTAGTATACTTTTCTGGGTCTATGAATTTACCTTTTCTAAGTATCTCACACAAGTGGAATCATGCAATATTCCTTTTTTTCTGGATTATTTCCCTTAACATAAAGTCTTCAAGATTCACCCATATCGGAGTATGTATCAAAATGTCCCTTCTTTTTAAGGCTGAATAATACTCCATTGTATGTACATACCACTTTTATCTATTCATCTGTTGGTAGAAACTTGGAGTGTTCCCTTTGGGCTGTTAAGAATAGTGTTGTAGTAAACATTGGTGTGGAAGTATCTGTTTTGAGTCTCTGCTTTCAGTTTATTTGGATATATATCTAGGATTGGAATTGCTAGATCATAGGGTAATTCTATGTTTACCTTTTTGAGGAACTTGCAAACTGTTGTCCACAGCAGATAAACCATTTTACATTCCCACCAGCAATAGATAAGAGTTGCAACTTCTTTGCATTTTTACCAACACTTGTTCATTTTCCATTCTTTTGATAATAGCCATCCTAATGGATGTAAAATGTCCTGTCCACTTGTAATTCACCCTTTATTGCTGCCAGCGAATGAATGAAGATTTATTTTCTTTTATTATGATAAAGCACATTTCCTATGACAAAAGGAAGAAGCTATTATACATTTACCTACTTTTTAATTATGAAATATTTCCAATGTACAGAAATGCATAAAAGACAATAAACTCATGTTTTAACATCAGATTTATCAGATTTTATTTTGTCATATTTGTTTCATATTTTACCTTTCATAGTTTTCTTTGCCTTGAGGTGGACTTCCTACCTCACTGGTGGTTCCCTGTTTATAAGCTAAATGAGATGGTTAGAATATTTATTCTTCACCAAGTCCAGAGCACATCCGCATTGTCAAGATTTGTTTTTTTTTTAATTTGTTTCTTTTAAATTCTTGTTCTATCAGCTATGCCAAATGTCTAATATCTTTGTTTCATGTATATATGGCAAAGAATGTAAAAAAGGTGGAGTCCAGAAAATGAGGTAGCAGAACAGAAAGCAATACCAATGAACCTACTACTTGGTTTGTTCATGCGGGAGTGAGGCAGATTATAATTGAGTGTGTATACAGCAGGCAAGAATTAAAAAAGAAAGGATCCCTTTATTTCAGCATATGGAAAGTAGCAGAGGTTGTGGGGAGGATGTATTGGTAAATGTGGTAGTTAGTGAATAAGTATTTGAGTGTCCGTAGGATGCTTAGTTCTTTACTAGGTGCTTGAGGGTACATATTAAAAATAGACATGGTCTAGTGCACAGTTTGTGGATCCTATGATTTTTCAGAACTCCCAGAAAAGCTGACAAAGAATTGCCTCATGCACTGCACAAGAACCATGCAGATAAAAACCATTCATACCGTCAACACAGTCATACAGAATATTGGCTATTATTTTCTCCCTCAACAAATGTGGGAGATAGATTGCCTCAGGCAAAATAGTATTTTACACATGGTTTCCCAAAAGCCTTGTGCATATTTAGAGCTCTTCTCAAAATGTTTGCATTTGTTCTTCCAAAAAGAAATTTGCATGACATTTTAGAATTGCATTCTGTCTAGAAAGCAAATCCTGGCTTTTCATATTTAAATTCAAAGCTTTCTGATGTAAAATCTGCCAGGAAAATGTATGTTCCAAATTAGTTGTTAGAGCACAGCAGACCTTTTTGACCATTAAAATACTTGGGGGAAAAATTCCTAACATCAGGCCATCCTTCTTTCTTGGTTGAGAAAACCATTGATGGTGGCTCAAGGATCCATCTAGTCTTTGACTTACAGAAATAGAGGCTGGATTTCATTTTGATGGGGCTGCCCAGAGACAGAGTCATGTGCTGTATTGGCTAGCCACTTGATGTCACAGTCGTTCCACATAAAAGCCCTTAGTAGAGTATTTGACAACAGTAGCCAAAAAATAAATAAATAAATAAATAAATTCTTAAATTTTTTTTTTTTTTGCTATTAGACTAGTTGAGCAATGTAATTAACAAAGATTGGTGGATTGTTCGGGTTGAACCAAAGAACTCTTGGTAATCCCTCAAATTCACCTCTCACACTGACATCATTGGACATCATCATCAATGAGCATAATGGCTTATAGCCATGAGCCTTTGAATTGTTCCATTTTTGGGCCCAATTTTTCTTGTTTAATTGTCTGTGAACAATGGCTCAGCACCTTCCTTATACATCCCACAGCATGTTTAAAAATATTCTAGCTCTTCCTAGTTCTTTTCCTTCTTTTTTATACTGTATATTGTAGAGTACTTGTCCTAACAAATCCTAGTGTGAGTAGACACAAACCACATTTATGGTTTGTTGGCAGAGATCAAATCAGTGGGCCAGGTCCAGTAGTATGGTCACTTGGTATGTTAGATTGTTGCAGTGATATTCCTGCCTTCTTGTAGCCATACCCACATGATGCTGGACTTGGTCATGTGACTTGGCTTTGACCAATGGGACTAAATAAAGTGAATGCAACACAGCAGAAGCTTGAAAAGTGCTTTTGCATTTGAGCTTTCCCACTCATGCTGCTTTTTTGACTCTGAAACCACCATTAGAAAAAGCCTGGTCTAGACCATATGGAACAGAAACCAACAGTCCTAGCTGAGGTCCCATTAGATTAACCAAGATGGCAGCCACTGGACATGTGAGTGAGGCCATTTAGCTTCAGCCACTTCATTAGTTGACTTCAAAGAACAGCCAAGTTGGCCCAAGGTAGCTGTACCGTCTGGTTAACCTGTATTCCAAGAACCACCTTTTGGGTTGTTTGATCTCTATTACATGTTTTATATTACCTAATTCTGCTTTGATCTGTATTGTTGCTTTCCTGTATTCTCTTTGGCTTCTTTTTTCCTTTTCCTATTTTCATGATTTGGATGCTTATCTTATTAATTTTCAGTCTTTTAAAGAGGTTGAGAAAACTTGCTTCATAAAATTGAGAGGATTTGGTGGTGAAATGGATGTCAGGACTGAAGGAGACATAAGCATCAAGAGATTCCCAGGTTTTGGAATGTATTTAGATTGACATTTTCTTCACTCTACAGGTCCCAGATGGGTTGACTTTTTTTGTATCAGTTCAGGGGTAATAGAAGTCTCTATGAAATCTCCATATGGTATGACAGATGGTAGGTAACTTTTGTTATCTTTCAGTGAGATCAGCATAACAATAGTACTGATCTACCAGGATTGCTTGAGAATTAAATGAGATAATATGTTTAAAGCATTTGACACGCATAATAAGTATTAGCTATTATTATTCATATTGGCAGACATAGGACAGATCATAGCATGGGAATTACTTTATTAAAAACAATGTTTAATCTAATAGGGCCTCTTACCAAAGTGGGAACCAAAGGCTTAGTGTTGAGTTAACTGAAATGCATCTCCAGCTTATCTTGGGCTTGTAGAACTCATTTGTTCTTCATTCATTATCTTATTTATTCTTTATATATAAGCCATGTCCAGGTCATGTTCATTAGATCTTGTCACTTGGTATCACAGTGCAGTAGTTATTCATGATCTCATTCTGTTCTATGAAGAAATGGAGGTACTGAGGTGTCTAAGAGTTAGTGATGACACTGAAATTAAAAATTTGTATTCTGCATTATTTTTTAAGCTTTTGAATACTTGATTTCAACTGGAAATTTCCCAAGTCATTTGAAATATGAAATGAATATTTAAAAAAAATTGCCCTTCATTTTCATTAGGCAGGGTTTGACTTGCATCTCTCCAGACAGGTTTTGTCCATCCTGCATGCCTTCTCCAATTGGAAACTGGGTTTCTCTGAGGCAAAGGCAGGCTGTTAATCTCCATTTCGTGGATTCGTGGCACCTGCTTTTTTGTCCCTAAGCAGGCACCTGGGCTCTTAGTTCTTGTATCCCATTTCCCTTCCATTCTGTTAAATTATAATAGAAAGTTACTCTTCCTTCTGTTATAGGAAACTATTTCCCTTTTCCCTTTTGGGCTCCCTCAATAATTACAATTCTTTATTTTAACACCTTGAATAAGCATGAGATCTTGCATTTGTACCAACACTTGGCGCTTTTTACTAGCTCCTTCACTGCTTCCAGCAGGAATGCCCTTAATTCTCTTTGAGGTAGATGGAAGGTATGCCTTGCTTCTGGCCCTGTGGCTCCAACAATATGTTGGACAGTGCTGGGTGCCCTCTTGGTGCCTAACAAACAAGCTCTAGTGCTGAGGAGAATGAGCAGACAAGGGCAGAGCCATCCATCAATTCCCTGTCATACAGTATTGAAGGCGAGTGACTGGCATGGAAGGTGAACCTGTGCAGTCTGCATGGAGGTGTAGGTGGAGTTACTGGGCACAGACTGCATTGGTTCTATCTTGCTGTGAGTAAAATACCACCCCAATCCACCTTTGATGATTGCGTCAGATTATTGCTGTCCGAAATTACAGAGCTCATCTATCCCATGGACATATTACAGAATTCTGGCTTAGTTTTTCAGTCCTTCACAGAGCGCAGAATAGGTGAGTGGCAGGAGACCTCCAGACCGTGCTGGAACTAAAGACATTCCTGGTCACCTGCCACTTTTGGTACATGCCCTTTATAGATTTTGAAATGGACCTTACCTCAAGCGGGATCTTTTCTTTGCCAGAGCAAAGTCAAAATGCAGAAATACCCAGCGATTTATTTTATCTCTTCTAGTCTTTGAGTAGCAAAGCAACCAACCAACCCACAAAAGGAGATCTTAAACCTTCCAATCAACATTTCTGTGCCTGAATATGGCCTCCTGCCATTTTGAACTTGGCAGAGCACCTAACTGAGTTTCTTTACCTGGTTTCATAAATTTCTTCACCTTTGCTGCTCCCTTGATAGAAACTATAAATCAAATTAAAAAACGTGGTTGATTTTATTCCATTTCTGAAAAAACTTAGGTTTTACACTTCACCACTTAAAAGCGCCCTCCTTGTCACTCTCACAAAGCGTTTTGAGTTGAATAGGAAATACTGTGAACTCTGTTTTTTAACAGAGAAGACCGTCTTCTATCCTAACAGTAGCTGCTGCCCCTGAAATAATTTTGAGATGCCAGTCAGCTTTCAGTCTAAGGTGCCATAAATACAAGAACCTTATTCTCCAAGTGCTTGAAGGAGAAACTGTGATTACAGTTTCTTCCATGGCTGCCTCGATTTAGAGCCTGAAATTCTTTAAAAGCACCTTCCAGATTTGAGCGGTGGAGGGAAATTCCATCTGGGCAGTTCTGTGCAGGATCTGGGAGTGGTGCTAATGGGGAAGGGGGCTGGGAGCCGGGGGGGGGGGGGGGGGGGTTGGTTCTTACAGTTGGAAGAAATAACTACTTAAAGCAAATGCTAATGATTTAAAATGTTATTCCTTCTGTGCTTTTAGAAAAAAAAATAAAATTAAAGTAATAAAGGCTCACAGCCTGTACCTCATCTCCAGTCACTCCACTGAAATTCCCAAGAGGGTCTCAGCTCCCCTCTCCTCCCTTTAAAAATGGTGGACCTGGAACCACTTACAGGAGAGGTTTAATAAGAGGCAAATGTGTTTTATATTTTGTATCTTGTTAAGTGAAAAAAGATGGATTCTCGCAAGTAGTCTCTTGGTGCAGATTTGAGTGGTCTGTGCATGCAAACGTGGGGATGCTTCGCCAGCTAGCATCTCCGTTCTGGTCCCCCATGGCTACTTAAAATCCCCCCCCTCCCATGCTACTCCCCCAACCCCAGAGCCAGCAGAGATGAAATTGCTTCATTTGTAGAATGGATCTGCAGATCCAGGAAACTTGTTTCTATCTGATTTGCTGATAATTTACTCCTCATTTGATTTAGGGGAGAAAAGAGCGGGGGAAGAAAAACCAGTTTCAGCTCACAGAGCCCTTCCTCAAGGAAAGAGGGATTGCCTTGCAGGTTAGAGAAAATCATGATTGAAAGCAACTGAAAAAATTAATAAAGATTTACGCAAAGGTTGCACATTTATTAGAGGAGAAGCAGGGAAAACCTAGCACCTGTAAGTGACAAAAAAAAAAAAAATCTTAAAGTAGCTCATTGGAAACTGGGCTAGAGAGAATGATTTTAAAAATATATATTTTATCTTAGATATATAATTTTACAATGAGACACATTCCCTTTCTGGCAATTTTTTTTATGACCTTTGGGTGCCAGATAGCGCCATTCCTGCTGTCTGCTTTCACTATTCAGCGTTGAGGAAGCCCATTATATCTGTCTTTGATCCAGAGATCGGGATTGCTAAAACTGATGGCCACAATTAAAGACAGTCCTGTTGAAAAGCTGACCTCTGCCTGCTCTCAACTGCATGTAAACTTTTCAATATGGATGTAATTTGGTATTAAATTACCCATGCTTTATTGCTTTTTAGTACAGCCCTGTCTGTTGCCTTTTAAAGATAAAGGTAACATAAAAGAAAAATTGTGGTGTGTCTGCATAATTATGTAATTATAAACTTGTTTTCCTACATTCAGAAAACCCTTTGTGTGTGTGTGTGCATCTATTGAAAAGTAATAGGCTGGTAGGATTGGAGAGAAGTCTTTTTTTTTTTTTTTCCTCCTGATCTGTTCAACTTAGACGTATGCCATGCAAGATAGTTCACTGTATTTAACTGTTTTAATCTTGGCTTCCAGAAGGGATTCTTGATTTAGAAGTGAGGCAGGTTTGTAAAAGATGTCGTTGCTATGTTTATTCTTCAGAATTGGCCAGACCAGAGTGGAGTTTATGCCATAGGTCTTGGGCAAAGCCTATCTGTTTCACCAAAGATGGGACCCATCATAGTGACCTGATAGTATCTCCAAAGTCTGGAAGGAGCTCTGGGATGATTTAAACCTCACTGTGCTTGAAATTAAAATGATGGCTGTGATTTTCTCTTCCAACATTCTTGTTGGAGGTGAATTCTGAGAGGAACTGAGAACAAGCTGGAGGGGCTGCAGCAGATTCCCTTTCACATCACAGAGCTGCCTGCGCCGCTCAGTTCTACCAGCTACCACTCTGTTATTTCAGCTGCAAAGAGCATAAGCTATCATTAGAGTTTGATATAGGTTTCTAGAATTGCATTTTCTGAATAGAGACAGAATATCTATTTGGAGGGATCGTTGAAATCACAATCCCATCATAAAACTTCGAGGAAGACACACTCTCAGGCCTCTGGAAACGTGCAATAATTCTGGGTGTAAATGGAAATTTTTGAGCTGGCTTCCTCTTCTTGTTAAATGTTCCATGGCAAGATCTTCTAGTAGAATCACATAAAAAGCCAAGCAGATAAAAAGCTGATAGCAAAACAAACAACCCAAGGGAAGCCGAACATTCTGCTCCAGATACCTTAAAATGTAATAAAGCAAAGGTTTCAGGTTGAGGGGAAGCTGTCTGCAGAATGGAGGCCAGTCCATCTCTTCCTTCTTTCCAGACCTCCATTGAGTTATGTGTCTAGTCCACTACCTCCCCTCCCCCCTCCCCTCCAGCCTGATCCTCTGGGCACACTGAAGAATTGTGGCCTGACCCACGTTGTAATTTATCTGGTTGCTCTATAAAAATTGCATCCTGTGGAAAACATATGCCATATATACTTTTATTGGCTCTCATGCAAAGAGGTAATACCAGAATATCGAAGACATGTTGAAAATAGATTCCATGCTAGATTTAATCCCCCCTTCCCCATGAGCCCCTCGAGTATAGCTTACTTTAGGGATTGAGACCAAAAGAAGGCTCAGCTTCAAGCAATCTTTTGTCAAGCTACTGTTTGAATAGGGTCCATCCTTTTTCTTTCATTCCTCCACCTTGGATCTTCATTCCTGTGACATTGCTAGTAGCAATGATGTGATGGCTGGGGCATTAGATAGAGTGTGAGTAGAGGATGGAGCTATGGGGCTAGATCTGAGCCATCCAAGATGGTAGCTGCTACCCCATGTGGCTATGAATATTTAAATTACTTAAAAATGTATTAAAATTTAGTTCCCCACTAATGCTTACTACATTTCAAGTGGTCAGTGGCCACATGGGCTAGTGGCTACCATCTTGGACAGTGGAATTAGGGAACATTTCTATCACTGAGCTCCATCTCCCCTTGGCTAAGCCACTGCACCTAGGCTTATTCATCCATAAAATGGGAATAATAATAGTATCTACTTTTTCAGGTAATTGTTGGAATATTTAAATGAGGTAATAGATGTGCTGTCCCATAGCGTTTTGTGCAGTGATGGAAATGAAATCTTCTGTATGGCATTGTCCATTAAGGTAGCCACCAGGCACATGTGGCTATTGAGCACTTGAAATGTGGCTAAGATGACAAAGAAACTGAAGTTATTAATTTTTAATTAAGATGTAAATAGCCACTGCAATTGATAATACAGGTCTAGAATAGAGGACTCGTAGTAAACATTAGTTTTTGTTTCTATTGTTTCTTCCATCAGTTTAGAAAAGGTAGATAGTGATACATTACAGGTTTGAAGTTTAAGTGAGAAAAGATCCGTGAAAATGCTAAATAAATAGTACTTATTTGATCCTTTTTTTTCACTGTGTATTAAATTTATTTCCAAAGAGAAGGCTTACGGAAATAGAAGGGTTAGGAACAGGAATCACAAGGCATTGTGAAATGTTAAAGGACCAAGTAAATAAATATGTCTTCTGTTTAAATGCTCAAATAAGTTCGGATTCAAAGAAAGTTAAAAAGTTGAAGTTCAGAAGACCAGTGAGAAGGTCATTATTTTTCTTTTTGTCCCCTTAATTTCATGTCTTATCACTAATGTATAGGCCAAAATTGATTTTCTGAAAGGTCATTGGATCAGCTAGTCATTGGATCATACTAGCAAAAATTAAAAAAAAAACCTAAAAATAATTTTTGCTAGTATGAATGATTTAATCTGATGGTATTTTTGCTTATTTTTGCATGTGGCCCCAGGTTTGGGGGAAAGCAGGATCCTTTCTTTTTAAATGCAGCTGCTTGAAAAGCTATGCAATGGAAAAGAGTCTCCATGGTGCTAAAATTTGGTTTCAGCCAAATCTGCAAAGCAAGCAGACCTACTTTTCATTTTGTTCCGTGCAAAATTAGTTTGGAGGAGCATCTACAAAATCTCAGTTAGTGTTTGATTATATGCTCTCTTGTGTTATTTTGTGGGAATTTGTCCCGCTGTCCCAACTAAATCAGAAGCTTCCTGAAGGCAAAGTCCAGGATTTTATACGCAGTCCTCATCTAGCACAACACTGATAGGTTGGTATTCTGTAAATACATGTTGACTTACTATTGATTTTTCTCTACTGCTTTTCTTTTTATATCACCAAATCTTATTATGCGGTTGTGACACAGTGAATACACGTAAGGCCCTCTGTGGCAATGAATAATGATTTTGCATCTATTTACCATCACAAAATCTCTGGTGGTTTTGCTGATGTGTGCCTGGAACTCTGACACTTATGGAGCCCCGATAGTAGAAAAATCAGAATGTTTGGGAGGCATCAGCATTGCCTATAACCGCTCTTCAAAGATCATAACTTATCTTACCAGTATAGAAACAACCTGACCTTTTTAATCTTACGAAAAGTATTCAATTTTATCCTGAAACATTTAGTAAAAATTGCAGTGTCTATTTAAAAAGAAATCATTATCAATTAAAATTAGATGTGCTAGAGATGTGGCAGTTGGGGATAATGTTGAAGTTAGTTTTATAAGAGATTGAAGAATAGTTGAGCTTCTTCTACCAAAATTTTCACATGAATATCTGGCTCTATATCCACTTTAGCATTTCTTTGCATTAAAAAAAAAGACAACAACAACCAAACTTGAACATTTTGGGGGGAAATTTGCCAGCAAAGCCAACTGTCAGGGAAACGTGTCTACTCAGATAGATCTGGGCCTGCCTGGTAGAATTGAAAAGGCCCTCCGAGCTCAGATGGTCTGGGACCACAGAGGTTAATGAACTGGCTCCTCATTCCACAGAGCCAAGATCAGGTTCAGTTCAACTCTGAAGGGGCCCGTTTTACTTGGCAGTGTAGACGCAAGACATGATTCACTTAAATAAAAATGCATCAGTGCTGGTTTAACCCCAATTGTTACAACTGTGCTACCTGTGGGCCCTGTGCTTCAGTTTTATTAATCCCTAACTCCTCATTGAGATTACTTTATTTAAATGTCATCACCCAGCTCTAAAATATGCTTTCAAAATAACCGTGGTGGCCATGGGATACAAAGTAGTGGGAGAAAAAAAGGAAGCAGTAGAAGCCAACTTCTGTTTGATATGTAGACAGGTTTCAGTCCACTGGGCCCCTGGTGGTGGTACTGAGGCAGGCTTTACAACCAGGCCCGGACATCCCAGCTGTCAGAGGGGGACCGCCATTGCCACTGGTAGGGTTGTGCCTTTGGAGGCACTTGGGTCATTGGTAGAGTAGGATCAGAGAAAAGGTACAAAAAGTGAGATGAAGCAAAGGGGTCTATAAACTAAAGTCTTATGATGCAAGGTGGGGTGGGGGAGGCTCCTGGCATTAGACAGAGAGAAGATCAGAGTCAGTTAATAAGTTTGGGGTGCTGGCGACTGAAACCAGATCACTGGTGGCTGTCAGCTGGAGAGGGGCGTTATCCCAGGTGGATGGCGACCTGGTCATCGCTGTTGCAGCGTGTGCCTTAGTATTCATTTCTCTCCACTCCTGTTCACTTTTTTCAATCCTTTGTCAAAAGACAGTGGAGGGTTGGCCTTTTCTCCCCCATGCTGATACAGGTAAAGGCAGAGACTGATGGTGCCAGCCTTAATTCCCCAAAGAAAAGGAGATCCAGATTTATGTGAATACCTTTAGTTCTGAAACAAGAAAAGATAAAACAGGTTGCATTCATGTATTCATGAAGCAGGCAGTATGTGTATTGGTGAATTCTGTACAAATTCACTTATTGTTCCATCCCTCTTATTTCTGAAGACCCAGTGCTCATTTTCCCTCAATAACATAAAAGCATTTTGAGCACAACTGAATTTTCAGATTTAAAACGAGGTATCCACAGTTTAAAAATGCCTTTGTGTGTGTGTTTGTGTGCAAAAAATTGATTAGAAGATCAGTGTGATTCCACTGGGAACAAAACTTTTTTGTTGCTATTTTGTTATTGTTTGTTTGCTTTTGGTTTAGGAGATTTTTTTTTAATCCAAACTAAAACAAGAGGATGTCTTCCAGCTAAGAGAATCGTGGTCACGGGTCAGAATTTTGACATCTTGGTAAAGATGGTGAACTGTTACAAGCAGCCTGTTTTCCTTTCTTGGTCTGGATAACTTGTCTTGCTTTTCCATTGATAGATGTTCTATCTTTGGTAGCTGAATGACAACTTTTATAAGGATGAGGAAAAAACTCAGTTTAGTAACGGTGTTCCTCAAATTTGTATTTCCATAAATCACCCAGAGGACTTGTTAGAAAAGAAAAAAGATTGTGATTCAGTGTGCCTGGAATGCAGTCTAGGAATCTGTAATTTATACAAGTAGCCCAAGCAATTCTGATCTGTGGCCACACTTTGAGAGGTATTGGCCTGTGTTAAGGGTGGGCAGACTATAACCCATTGCCTGTGTGTCCAAATGGAGTTGTACTGGAATTCAGCTGCCCTAATTTGTTTTTATGTTGTCTAAGGATACCTTGGCTCTGTGATGGTAGCAGTGGAGTAGTTGTGACCAAGACTATATGGCCCCAAAAACTCTAAATATTTATTTTCTGGCATTTACAAGGAACATTTGCTGACCTCTGATCTAGGAGTAGAGGAAAAATTCAACTGTTGATGTAGGTCAGTGTGTGTGTGTGTGTGTGTGTGTGTGTGTATACACATGTATGCGTGCATATACACATGTACCTATATATGCTATTTCAAATGTCCTGTGTTTGTTTATGCACATGAAAAGTACATAAAGGGCTGAATGATTGGGTTTGAGGGCTAGAGGTTGAGGGTTGTGGTGTCTGTTACTGTAACAGGAAGATTGCGATGTAGGACTTAGTAGTGTCATCTTTGTGTTCATGCAGACAGTGATCCAAGAGCTGGCCTTGTTATATATTAGACTTGTGATCTTGGACAAGTTACTTTAGCTCCGTAAGCCTCAGTTTCCTAACCTGTGAAAAGGGGTGATAGTAGCACCTACTGATGGGGTTGTGAGGATTAAAAAAGAAAATGTGAGTGAAATGTGTGGTATTATGTCTGGCACGTATCAAGTACTCACTGAGTGTTGGCTCGTAGAATCACCGACATGCTCACCAGTGTTGTTCATTGCCACTTAGCTGCAGGGTATTGAGGTCAATAGATTTTGCTGCCATGCATGTTGTGGCCCCCTAGGCTGACAATGTGGTCCAAAGTTCAGGACTCTGGACAGCCCGGACCCTGTCGATTCTGAACCAGGCATTTTTTGAGGCATGATCTTCTCTTATTTCATGTCATTTCCAATTTCCCCCTTGAATACACAACTTCAAAGTGGTGCCTGTACCTTTGGAAGTGGTTATTCCCATCTCCTTTAAAAATATTGCTTAATTGTAGCCATGAAACCCTATTCCCCGTCAAAAATTCCATCAAACAACAGCCAATAAATGGTAAATTGAGATAAGAACTGTGAAGAACCCGTGTGCTTTGTTACACTTTCTTCAATCTACAGTGAATCATTGATGCTGGATATGATAAAAATAAACACTTTATATGCAGTTGTGAAAAGATCTGCCTATGATCCAATGGCTATTTTCTTTCTGCTCTGCTTATTAACGATGGGCTAAGTGGGTTTTAAAAAAAAAAACTGAAGACACAAGAGTCAGGTTAAACACTGTCCTATTCACAAAAGAGGCTGAATGAGTCTGTGAGTGAGGAAAAGAACAAATAAAACATCTACATCATTGTCACCACAAGTTCTTTATGTACGTGTTGGGTGCAGGAACATGTGTGGGTCTCTGGACATAGCCCTCCAACTTTTACTCGAAGTCATTGATTATCTTTGGGGAGGGTTTTGCCACCTCACTGCAAACATTTTGGTTGTCATAGTTAGGGGAGGGGAATGCTACTGGCATCTAATGCATACAGGCCTGGGATGCTGCTAAACACCTTATTGAGTACTGGACAGCACTACCCTGTCGCTACTGCAGAATTATCTGGTTCAAAATGTCATTAGTACCACTGTTGATAAACCCTGATTTCTGGGGGGAAAGAAATCCGGATCCTCCACTTCCTGGACCCATTCCTGGCATAGGTACCATATGATTAGTAATTTTACTCCATTTATTGTCTTGAGACCCCCTCTAGAATCTTCTTCCACCTTTGTAGCCATTCTGTCATCGACTGCTTTGATATCCCAAGAAAGTATGCCTCTTGATTAAAAGCAGTTTGTAAAGTAAAATGTATTCACCTGAGGGAAGGTTATAACAGACAAGGAGTGATTCATTCGGGACACAGTCCCTAGATTTTTGGAGGTAAATGAGTCCTTTGCTTTGTGGTCAGTCAGCATTGTATACCACAGTGATTCATGATGGTTTCAAGTGGCTTATACCAAACACTGACTTTGATTTTAACCACTGTGTATTTATCCTAATGCAAAGTAATACGTATTCTGGTTATTTAAATATTATATTAAAACAAAGATGTGGTTATTGAGAAGAAAATGCCAATAGCTAATAGTATTTAGTAAGATATTAATGAGATATGAATGAGACTAATATTAATATTAGTAAGATATTAATGTGTAAGATATTAATAAGATAGTAATTAGTAAAACACACTTGTTCTAACAATTCTAACAAAAAAACTTTGTTCTAACAATTAATTTTAGTAAGCATATTTAAGTTTCAAAATGAAGGTTGTTTTAAGAAGAAACATTAAGTAACAGTCCATTGACACAGGATATCCCCCTTCTTGTGCCCATCAGGATAATATTAATAACAATGTACCTGTTCCACTTACCTGTTGCTGTGAAATGAGACACCCCGGTGCTTGGGGTCTCATAAGAACAGTAATGTTCATTTTCCTCATATACAATACGGGCAGGGCTTCATGGAGACAGCTCATTTCTGCTTCTGTCAGTGTTCGTTGGGATGGCTGGACAGTTGGCAACTGGAACACTTGCTCATTCACATGTCTGGTGGTGGATGCTGGTGTCAGGACCTCAGCAGGGGCTGTGGCCAGAACATCTACATATGGCATCTATATGTGGTGTTTGGCTTCCTCGCAACATGGTTGCTGAATCGCAAGGGTGAGTGTGCATGACAGAGGACAAAGGAGGAAGCTGTTTGGCCTTCTGTCTGTGGAGGAGTGTCAATGCCATATTGTTAGAATAACATTTGGGATGGGATATATCGTTGCTACTCATCTCTGGTAAAAAGACTTTGTCATAAGCACCATCACATATATTAGTGTATTTAAATTTGTGTGATAATTTTGTATGGATCCTTTTATTGCTCTTCTGCTCTGCTGTTTTCTGGATAAGAGAATTGAGGCTCAGAGAGCTAAAATCACATGTCCATTAGCACATAAAGCTGTTTTGGGGTCCAGATGAGACGCTCTTTACCAGGTAGCCAAGTTTACAGAGATCTTTCTTACATTCTTGCTCATCCTTTTACTCGGGATATTGCTTTCCTTCCACCTGGGCCCATTCATTGTAGAGCTCTAGAATACCTCTTAGAAACAAAGATCCCTATTATAGCCTTTCCCAAATGTCATCAAATAAGATATTTTAGTGAGAGGCTGTTTACTGTTTCTTGTTCGAGCAGCGTAATTTCTTTTAGGTGCTAAGACTGGAAGGTCAAAATCTCCTGGTAGCCTAATGGACAGATAATTGTATTGACCACATTTTCTTGAGTCTTCAAAATGTTTTAAGGTTTTTAATTCTGACATATTTCGATTTTTAATGTTTATTCTTGAGAGAGAGAACACAAGCTGGGGAGGGTCAGAGACAGAGGGAGACAGAGAATCCCAAGCAGGCACTGTTAGCACAAAGGTAGATGTGGGGCTCAAACCCACAAACCATATCATGACCTGAGACGAAGTCAGATGGTCACCTGACTGAGCCACCCAGATGCTCTGTGAAATATTTCAAATAAAATACAAAAATAATACTCATTCTCCACCACCTAGCTTTAACAGATCTTTACCATATTTATTGTTTTACTTTAAAAAATAGGACATTAGGGGCGCCTGGGTGGCTCAGTCGGTTAAGGGTCCGACTTCGGCCCAGGTCATGATTTCATGGTTTGTGAGTTCGAGCCCTGTGTCCGGCTCTGTGCTGACAGCTCAGAGCCTGGAGTCTGCTTTGGATTCTGTGTCTCCCTCTCTCTCTGCCCCTCCCTAGCTCATGCTCACACTCTATCTGTCTCTGTCAAAAATAAATAAACTTAAAAAAAAAATAGAACATGACATTCTCTACTTTCCTTAGAGGTAACCACTATTCTAATTTTATTTATATCATTTCCAAGGACATTTTCATTGTTGTTTCAAATACATAAATATTTATATAGATAATATATTCTTTTGAATATACATAAATTCATATATTTTGTTCAACATTATAGGTTTGAGATTTATCTGAGTTTAAGCTTTTAGAAATAACTTAATCTTTTATTTGATCCATTCTGTAGTGTTCCACTCAATACTGAATTTGATGGGCTTAAGATGACATTTTAGTATTGTTTTAATTTGCATTTTTGTGATTACTCGTGAGTTTGAACATCTTTTTGTAAATTTACCGTTCATTTGAAGTTCTCATATTAATTGCCTGTTCATTTTCTCTGCCCATTTTTTCTATCAAGTTTTTTTTCCTTATAAATGTATAGAATTTCTGTATACATTCTGATTAGAATAATGTGCTAAGTATTTGTGTGGAAAATATCTCCATCTGCTTTGTGATGTGTCTTTTCACTTTGTTCTTTGTGTATTTTGTTACTGAAGTTTAAATGTTTGTACAACCAAAATTCTCAGCCTTTTCCTTTACTGTTTGTACATTTTGTGTGTTGTTTAAGAAATTCTTCCCTAGTGGGATGTCACAAAGATACTCTTCCATGTTTGATTGTCAAGTTTGGATAATTTTGCCTTCTCATGTTTAAGTATATAATCTATGTGCAATATTTTTCCCCATTTGGGGAGAAAGTGATATAATTTTCTACTTTTCTAAATGGATGGTTGATTGTCCTAGCAGCATTTGTTGAAAAGTCCATCATTTATCCCATTGATTTGCAGTGCAGTTCTGTCATATGCCAAGTTCCCATACATGTATGAGACTGTTGGAAGTTTTCCATGTCTATCTATATGTTAATACTAGATGGTTGTAATTACTGGAGCATTGTGATAAGCTTTGTTATCTGGTGAGTGAGACTCCCTCCCTTATTAATTCTTCTTTCAGAAAATTGCCTTGCCTATTTCTTGACTTTTTGCTTCCATGTGAATTTTAGGGTCAGCTTGTCAGCTGCTAAGAAATGCCCTTCTGGGGTTTTTGATGGGCATTGTATTTAATTCTTAGATTGTTTTAAGGTCAATTACCATCTTGAAATAAAGTCTTGCTGTCCATGCACAATGCATAGCTCTCCACATACTCAAGTCTTTTATTCAGTCTTCAGGCATCTCTCTTCTCACATCTGTGTGTGTGGATTGGTCGGAATGCTTTTCTAGGAGTGTATTCTTGTTCCTCCCATGCCCATCTATCTGCTCAGCCCAGTGAAGAGCTTCCCAGTCAGTGATGATATATAGCAGCTCTGGCAGCCCATGGACAAGGGCACTGTGGTTATGGGGATCCTTGCCCACCCTTCTAGTCAGTCCATTTGCTGCTGGAGTCTGACTACTGTGATGGGGGCAGGGTAGAAGAAGAGGAGTTGGAGGCTGAGACCCAGGCAGTAGGTCTGAGGAAGGTGTGTACACATTGTGAGTGTACAGTTATTTCCCGGGCCCATTTGCTTTCTGTGTTCTAGCAGCAATGTGCCATTCCTTGGGACATCATCTCCAAACTGCTTGGGTTCACATCACACCTCTGCCACTTGCTAGCCTGGAAAAGGTGCTTAACATTCATACCACAGTTTCTTCATATGTTAAGTGGGGAGCCTCATGGGGTTGTTTTGAGGAGTAAAAGAATTAAAATCAGTAAAGTTTTGAGAATCCTGGTATGCTTCTTGAAGGTTACCTCCTTCTCCAGCATCACCATTGTATTGTTTGGATGGTACTGAACCATCTTGGATTTGAACTGATGTTTTCCTGTATGTACTTTCTCTTGAAGTGAGCTTCCTGGGACATACTCAAGTTTATTGGAGGTTTATGGTATCTATTGACATATTCAAGTTTCTTAAAATATTCGTAGTAAGAAAACCGTTTAGTCTTACTTAAGCCACTATTTTCCAAATCCACTTGTTCATCAAACTTGCTTTTTCCAAAGAGTACCCGTGAACATCAGTGTCATTAGTATTCCATGGAAGACCATTTCAGGAATAGTCCTTAGGGCATTACTTATAGCAATTATCTTTATTTTGGTATATGGTACAGAAAGACATCCCAAGAAAATATATCCTTAGGGAAGGGCTTGAACACAGAGGTTAGCTAAGGAAGAGAGACTGACACTGGTAAACAGTCTCTGATCCGTAAAACATCCTTGAAGTATATTTAAAAAACTATACCATACATTAGCCAAAGAGCTCCCATTGATTGTAAATACATTCACATAACTCAGGCCATTGAAAAGGAGGGGTTCATCAAGGTTTTAAGTAAAAACGTCTTATTTTTGGTGCCCATATTGCAACCTGGTGCTGAGGTAAATTGGATTCATTTTATGGAAGCCCCATTGGAGTTTCTCTTAAAGGCAGGAAGGCCAATTTATTGGTATTAACCATAGTTCATTTACTGCTTGTTTTTGTTTCTTCAAAGAACTCATGTTGCAATTGGGAATGGCATTTTGGGAATGCTACTGAGATACTCCCCTATCCTTCACATGTGTTTTGTTATTTCCTTCCCATGTTCTCTACCGATAGTCTGTGAAATTGTTTGACTAGTTAATTGCTCTGAATCAGGAACAAAATGCAAAGGCAAAGCCGAGAGGAGGCAGCTCCACACTGCTGCCTCCCCTGTTGCTGTCCCATCACTGCTCTGGCTGCTCTTAGCTGAGGGAGAAGTGGATTATGCTAGTGTTTGATCTAAATAATTAGCTCTTTATCAAGCAAAGCAAAACCAAGTTTAAACATGATCTCCTTCCATTTCCTGGAAGATCTCTTCTTAGAAGAGCTTCCTCCAACTCTTTTCTATTTTTGCTCCCATGGCACCTTTTATTGCAGTAAGGTGGAATATGCTTGTCCGCCATGGATGAGTTTGAAGGCTGCTGGGGGCAGGACCTGGTGGGAAAGGTTTAAGCCCAGAGAGAACTGGAACTGAAGTGAGCTTTCTGGCTGTGCCCTTAATTATTTGTCATGCATTCTCAGTAATGCAGATTCCTCCCATTGAAGTGGTCTATCAGATAAAGTCAGCAATAAAAGCCAGGTGATTTGCTGGTACCTGTAATACCTCCAGTTCACATATGTCTACTTAGAGTTCTAGGTGCCTCTAGAATCTTAAAAACAGTTATTTTATAGCCTTGGTTTCCATGGCTTGTGTTGAGTTCTTCCAACATGCTCATGCTAAGATGTCTTGGGTTAACTTGAATTAGGTACATTTCATTGCACGGTTTTGTGAATGAAATTTTATAGATGTTGTCTCATATTTCTTTTCAAACAAACTTAATGTAGGTAGTTAAATATCTATGAATTACTCAGAAATCAAGTTAAACTAATAACTTTTGGCTTATCTGTCCACGATTGGTTTTTGTGGGACTTAATCACTCCTTAAACAGAAACATTAAAATACGAAATGAGGCTTGATTTTCATTAAAAAAGAACTGGTAACACCTGCAATATGTAAACATTGTTGCCTAGTAAATTATAATCGGATTGCTCTTGGATTACATATTACATTGTGCTAATGCTAAAAGACCCATTCCCAGTGATGTCATTTCAGGCTCTGAGTAGACAAGATCTGTTACTACTAAAAAAGGCTGTGTTAACAATTTGCAACAGACCAGGAGTAACTTGGGGGTAGGATGGGCTGGAATTGTAAAGAGGTATTTCTTTTTATTTGAGAAAAAACTTTTCACATGCTAGATTTTAACTCTCTTGGGGCAGTATTCATTAGACACAGACCATTTTATTAATTTAGAAAGTATCTTGAGTACTGCCAAGTTTGTTTCTCTGTGCACAGTTGACTTTCCAATAGGAGCAGATGAAGGAAAAGTGGAGGATTTCAGAAGAAAGTTTTTCTCTTTGCGCGTGCCTCTCTCATCACTGCAGATAAAATAAGAAGTGAATGGTCACGTAAATGGTTTTTAAGCAGATGCTTTTTATTTTATACTCTTTTTTCACTCCGCGGGGACAGGAGGCAGCTGTGATTCTTGGATGTCCACTAGTGGGTGCTGCAGTGCTTCCGACCTGCTTTATATTGTTATCTGGGCACAGTATTAAAAAATCATACAGTGAATGGTGAGTTTCCCTTTAGAGCTACTGTCCTGTCAAGAAAGACACCAAAAATACATTTGGAAGATTGTATCCACTGAAATTATTTACTAAAATTTTAGAATAATGTGCTTGAGATCGCTGTTGCTCACTTTTTGCAAGAACTCATGTATATTAGTGAATTGTCACCTCTATTCTTGTTTGATCTGTATATAGGTTGAAGTCCACATTATACAGGAAAGGAAAGCTACTTAATGCCATTGTACAAATTAACAATATTTATTAGAAAATCCTGACTTTTTCTATAAAAGAAAAACATGTAACATGTTCAGTTTATCTCATTTTGAGTATGAAGCAGTGCCATTGTGGCTAAGATGTCTATTTGATATTTAGGGAAGAATTTGATGCTTTAATAAGGGAATCCTCTGTCTCCCTCATCCATCATCCGCCATCCTCATCCATCCAAACAACACTGTAAATTTGTCAGAGCCTTTTCCATATTCAGTACTTGTATAAATAATGGCTGCTGTGATTTGAAAAAAGGGAAATGTGCACTTTCAAGCTATGTTATATATCTGATCACAGTCATGGCGACATCTCATAGTTTTTGTTTTGCATTGCTCAGCCTCGGTGCATATAATTTAAGCTCCAGAGCCAAAGGACATTTTTGAATGTTGACCCTTATTGTGGTTAGTACTTGCCAAAATGAAATTAGTTTGCGGGGGGAAAGGGGGTGCTTTTCTCCAGCAGATGAAACACAGTCTCTGCTCCATTACTACACTTTTATCATTGCCCATCGCTTCTCCTTCTCTCCTTTGCTGTCTTAGGGATTATTCAGGTTCTGTGCAATATTCTGAAATTAATCAAAGGAAGAAGAACCCCATGCCTTATTATACATCACAGGAAGAGAGTGGTTTCCACAATCCAGACAGCTTTGTGATGTTGTCTAGTTATGTAACTAGAATTTTATTATCTTTAAAAAAAGGTTTTCGTTTTCACACAATAAAACCTTTTCATGTTAAACTTGTGCAAGCAATGGATCACTCCATGTGAGTGTAACAAACGGTCTGGATTTAACTGATAGGCTGTTTCCCTTATTTAAATAAGGAACTGATCTGTGAACAATGTTCATTTCTTTCTTTGATTTTTTGGCTTAGCAGAACAGCTGTATGTCCTTAATGCATTTTGGGTCATAGAGCCTTTCTATGCATTGAGATAGGAGCAAACTTGCAGGATGCTTATCCAGTCTGGACCTTGTGTTCTATCTCGTCTTTTTTATAATCATGCTCTACAAATTATTTTTTTCCCAGTAAATTAGTGGCCATTGTACAGATTGCAGACACTTAGTTTGATTGAAAGTAATAAAAGGAGATTATCCACCAGGTTGGTTGAGTGAGGTTCTGATTTGACCCATTGCCTGGAGAGAAAAGAATTAATCTTATAAACCAGACTCACTTCTGCCATGCTTTGAAAAACTGCCAGGAATGCATTAGATCCCTTTTGTCTTAAGTCCATTGAGAACTAAAGGTGGAGTGGGACAGATCCGATGTATGAGCCACAGAGACTGTGGCCTCTGTGTTGTGCTTTGTGTGGTATCCTGAACTATAATGAGGGCTTTCCCTTGCTCCCTGAATAAATTCCTACCATGATAGTCTTTGAGTTTTGTGGAAGAGGAAGAGAAGGGGAACAGTTTTCATATATTACATAAATTCTTTGTGTTGGGTGTTGTTTTATGTTTTAAGCTTGGAATATATTTATTTAGATTATATATGTGTTTGTATCTTTGTTTTAAAGTTTATTTTGAGAGAGAGAGCACGAGTGAGCTGGCGAGGGGCAGAGAGAGAGAGAGAGAGAGAGAGAGAGAGAGAGAGAGAAAGGGAATCCTGAGCTGATAGAGCAGAGCCTGACACAGGCTGGATCTCACGACCGCAAGATCATGACCTGAGCCGAAACCAGGAGTCAGACGCTTAACCGACTGAGCCACGCAGGTGCCCCTATATGTTTTTGTATCTTATCCTCATGAGATAAAGTGCTCCTGTGGCAACTTTATGGGTGTGGGTCAGGTACAGAGAGGTGAAGTGTAAGATCCTACAGCTAGTAGGTGAATGATTTGAGGTTCAGACCCAAGCTTTCCCCGCCCCCCACCACTGACACAGCACATGCTTGTAAACACCGTGGTCTCCTGCCTATTCTGAGAGAGCAAAGGAGGAGATCAGAGTTGGATCCTGCAGCATGCCCTGAATCAGCCGGCGTAGGGAGGCATGCAGAAGAAATCAATGAATGAGTCGAGGGGAGAACCTTGTGTCCTTCTTAGCAGATAGCACGGTTTGGAGCTTGCCTGACCTGGGTGCATGCATTCTCTTCTTTTTTTGTTGTTGTGGCTGGGAGCACACCGCTAACCTCCCCAAGCCTCTGTTTCTGTCTCCATAGCATCCCTTAGAGGTTGTTGCAAGCATGAGGAAAGATGGCCTGGTGAATGCTGCACGGCTTCTAATAGCCTGCAGTGTTGTCCAAGGATGTGATAAGTTGCCTTGGGTAGGAGGTGGGAGGCTGGGGATGGTATTTAGCACCAAGAAAAAGGTGATGGGAGCTTCCCGTATATCATTTTGGAAGAACCTTAAGAGCCCAAATTCGAATGGAAAATCCCAACTTACAGGTGACACATAGGAGGACTCACACTACCTCGACAACCTTTGAACCCCCAAAAGACAACTGTTCCCCCAGAGGTATTTCAGGATATGCTTTAGGCAAAATGGTAGTGTCAACTCTGACCTTCATTTCAGCTATAATTTCCAGTGGTCATCTGGAACGTTTCTGAGCATTTAGTACCCATTCTGCTTCTTGAGGTTTATGGAGGCAACCATGGTTGACTGGGGTAGGCACTGCACCAGCCCGTCTCCCCTCCACTTCTCTCTTCCTTTGTATTTTGATTTCTGTCCTATTGTGTGAACCAGAGGAAGGGAGATGAAGAGAAAACAAGCACTGTGCTGGAGACAGTTCCTTTCCCTCAAAGGCTCTGGGGCCTTCTGTTGGAGGGTGGTTTCTTTTGATCTTTTGTTTTTTGTAATTGTTGATGGTTGCAGTCCACCCTCCCAGAGTTACCCCTTTCTAATCTTGACATGTGCTAGTATAGAAAGAAAGAAGAGTGAGAGGCATAGAAAAGAGTGAAGGGGTACGGAGGCCAAGAGGATAAATGACTTGGGACCAGGCTGGGAAGCCACCCAGGGAAGGCCCTTGCTTTGCACATTAGTGTGCCAAGGGCTCTCTGTGGGCTGTTTTCGCTGTTGCCTTCTTGCCTTTGTGTTAGCCAGAGTCCGCCTCGTGGTCTACAAGTTGTTCCACAGGTGGTGTGCCAGCAGACTCCCAGCAGGGCCCATTTAACCCACAGAGTGATCGTGTTTGTGCTTGATGGCCAAGACAGGGAGCAGGGAAACTGTTTTCATTGGGATGGGCTTCAGTCCTTTCTCCAAAAGCAGCCGGTTGAACTGCTCCACTGTTTCTGGAGCCATTACGCCATGAAGTGAAGTTTGGATGAAGGACAGGTGTATTATCTAGGAAGGAATCCTCAGATTTCTTCCAGAGAATGTCCAGTCATTGCCTCTGCCAACGAATGAAACTGTTTTCCAGTGTTCTGTTTTATAGAGGCTCTTTCTGGGGAAGGGAAAAAAAACAACCCCTATGACATTAATCCTCCTTTGCTGTGAAGCAAGTAAGTAGCAAGTGTCAGTTAATATCCATTTTATAGGTGAGGAAATAGAGGCACTGAGAGATTAAATAGATAAGTGCTTCTCAAAATTGCATGTATTCATGAAGTGCCTAGGGATCTTTTTATAAATGCAGATTTCGATTCAGCAATCTGGAGAGGAGATCTGAAGACCGGCATTTCTAACCTGTTCTATGAAGGGAGAGATGCTGCCCGTCTGTGAATCATTTGAGTTTCCAAGATGTGGTTCATTTACATGCACAGCAAGTTAGCAACTTACTAGATAATGCTAACTGTCTCTGTCCCAAGGAGGCAAAAATGATAGTCTTCTAGTGAAGACTGTTTCGGACTTTTTTCAAAATAGTTAAAATATGAAGCCTACCGTTTACGGATTGTTCTGACCACAGGGCATAAAATAACCAGACTGACACATTTGGTTTTCTTAGCAGAATTAGGTAGTTAGACTGGTTTCATGCAGCCATAACTAGGGCCTGCCTTAGATAACAGAGGCATTAGGAATTGTATCCAAGCATCAGGAACAAAGTGGTGCTTTAAACGGAAGGCAACTGCTAGCTTATAAATTCATATTTCATTCCAACTAAAGCCCGTAAATTGTGCATGTGTATGAGTGTGTATAGGTCCAGTGTTAACTCTAGTTCTAACTCTACTCCTGTCGTCTATTTCCTTAAAACATGTTATCAGAGCAGAGTTGGCCTCCGCAAAAGACAATCTTTCCCATGTGCTGCTACTCACTAGGATTCCACAATTTGTTGATGACTCACACATCTGTGTGGAAGAGTACGCTACCACCCTCAGCTGCAGTAGTTGATGCTTTTCTCCCTTCTAGAATATGATTACCCTGAAGTCCGTAATAGTCATCTAATGGGGAGCAGGTGTAAGAAGAAATGCAGCAATTTTGAACAAAAGGAACGGATACAAAATGCAGCATGAAGGATTTAGGTTAGACATCCATGTGTGGGAAAAATTCTCTTCTGCTAGTAATAGCAGTGAAACATTGAAACACAGGATCAAAGCAGAGCTGTGGCACATTCTTAGGACATTTGAAAGAAAAGGGCAGGTGGTTCTGTTTCAATGCTTTTTGTACAGCTCCTCGCAGAGGGAGGCGAATGAATTCTGCAATTGCTGGAGATCATTTTCAGTTCTGTGATTCATGAGAGATGAATTCTGGGGACATTTGATTAAAAACCATGTCAGAGAGCCACATATTCCAGAGGTCTTTTGTGATCATCCTAATTGATACCGGGATGTCATTTTTTGGCATGAGGACAGGAACCCAACAAGTATTTAAGACCAGTTTTTTTCATGTGATGTTGTTTCATTTGGATGATTCTCACCTATACCTTCAGTGATGATAAAAATTACCTTCCCTAGGGGCTTCTAAGACACTGAACAGAGAGTATCATCTGAATACACAAGGGAACCAAAGGGCATCGGATATTTTTCTCCCAGTTTTATTTGGAATCTTCCAAATTCTAATAGTCTATACAATAGTTTAAAGTTGAAATAGTGGTCCTTTATTTTCCTCTCTAATTAGAATTTCAACCAGGGATGCTTACAGGCATTCACTTTCCTCACTTTGAATGATTTGATGCAGTAGGTACTGACTAAAGATGTCCATACATTGGTCCCAAATCACCATAGTGCTGTCATTTTTGGCATTATACCATACTAAAACCCATGGCTTGAGAGCGCATGACAGTGCCTAAAAATAATGGAGATTAAACTTTATCAGCTTTTCGGAGGATCCTGAAAATAAAATACTATGTGTCTTGTAAGTGACTAATGGCACCTTAGTATAAACAGCATCGTGAGATAGCACACACACATACACACACACACAATCACATAAAGATGAGAAATGGGCATTTGAGTTTCTAGTGAATATTTTGTAGGGCCATTATATATGGGGTCAGCAGCAGTATACATTCAATAAAATTCACAGCAGACAAATAGGAATGTGGAGGAATTTTCTAGACCTTTTGGAGTTGGATACTTCAAACATCAAGAAAGGGAGCCAACGTGCAGCTTTTGAAAGCAAGAATTAGGAAGGTGGGCAAAGAGGGCGGGGGAAACTGATAACCTGTTGTAAGGAAATAGACGACAGGAGTAGAATTAGAACCAGAGTTACCCATATTCACAGCTAGCACCAAACAAATTTAATGCGTTAAATACAAATTTGGAAACAAAATCCAAAGTCAAAATTTGAAGGAAAAAATGAAGAATACGGAAGGGCTCCTTTGAACTCTCAAATCATAAAGAAAAAGCATTGTTTTATAAAGTTTAAAGATGGCTCTTAAGTAAGCTGAACTGTTTTGCCCTCATTTCAGCTCCTCTCTGTTTTAAGAGGAAACCACTGACCATCTCACACATTTGTCTTCTTCCTTTAGAGGATCAAACCTTAATGGTGAGAAAAATAGCTCTGAAAGACACACTAAGAAAGATTTCCTGGGTCACGGGTTACGTTAGTACTGTTGTCTTTATCCCAGTCACAGAATCTACCCCTCAGTGAGGTGACCCATCAACCAGACAGGGTCTGGACAAGAAAACTGAATTCTTTGGTGGTTGTTTTGGTTATTAAATTCAAGGTTCTTAAAGCTACACCAACACAATTCATTCTCATCACCTTGTCAGATTACTTTGCCCCTAAAACATTTTTCCTACTCCACAAAATCCCAGAAATTTGAACTTAATGGATTTTTATAATTTTGCCAATTAAAATGTTTCCAAGAAAGAGGTTTCCAAATTAAAAAACAAAACCCAACAAATAGAAAACAAAATAACTGTCACTTGTTATACCCACCATTTCATAAGAGAAAAGACATGAATACTCAGAGTGTGGGAAAGAGATATTTTTGAAAAAAGTACTGCCTGTATGTTCAGTAAATTCCCCTTTATGACAACCTAGTACAAAGCACTGGAAATTTCATCATGGACTAACAGTGGCCAACTGGTTGGGATTTGGGAATCGCTTGTGCAAAAACCTACTGCTTGTTGAGAAGTTGATCTGCTTGAGGGGAATGGGGTGACTTCTGAAGGCCCATGAGCCTTGGGCTGTTGGTGACCTTCACCAATGAGAGTATTTGTACAAAAAACATTTTCATAAATGAAAGTACATCATTTTGACTCAGGTGGGCTCGAAGAATTTCCCAATGCCCAATTTACCTTTTGATTGTTTCACCAAGATTTGGCAATTCTCTGTCCCATTAAATATGGAAAGATGTGAAACCTACCTCTGTTGTAAACCCTTCTCTGTTTTCCATTTTACAAACATGCGATGACTTAGCAATTTCACTGCAAAAGCTAAGGCATTATAATGTTTGAAATGAGAAATCTTCATGTCGTTATTGTATAACTCTCAACTCCTCTTACTATTGTGTAATAGGTAAAGCTTTCTGAACCAGGAAGCCTTGCTTGAGAGAAAACGAACACCAAAACCTGAGGTTTCAAAACGAGTTGCTAGTCCAAGTGTTAAATACTTTCCCTCTATTTTGTACCTCACTCAGGTATGATAGTCCATTTTTTCCACCCAGATTTTGTGTTTGGAAAAAAAATTCTGAGGATAAGGTAAGTGTCCCAGGACAAGTTCCCTTTAACCATTTTAACTGTTTATAGCAATTGTTTTACTGAAGAAGTCTGGGCCTGACCTGGTAGTAATCACATGGCCTGGTACGGCAGGGGAGACTAGAAGGATACATTATTTTATAGACGAAGGAGGAGTAGAGCAGGGCTCAGGGAGGGATTCAAGTTGAAATGCAGATGTCTGTAAAAAGGTATAACAGGATGCAGAAGTGGAAAATGGAGGAAGATGACAGAACTGAAAGGTACAACAGTATTTCAGATAAAGCTTTATGGATTCCTTCCAGGAGTATGTGGATTTCACTTGGAGCTAAGTCAACGTTTTGTGTATAATGTGTTCCACAGCCGTCAGGAGATGCCAGATGTGTGTATTATGCTCTTTGGAGAGACAGTGCTAATGAGGGCCTGCATATGGTCACTTACCTATTTTTCCAATCAGCCACAGCTTTAGAAGACCCAGTCTCTTAAGGGCATGTCTGGGTTAATAGCAACACGGGCTGTCCCATTGTGTGCTCTGCTAATTTTGGCAAAAAGAAGATTTTGCTTAAAACATTTGCATATTTAAATACTACTTGGACATTATGCACAGGGTCTGCTCCAGTTTTACCATTCCTTAAACCTCTTGATGCAGTTCTTCTAGTGTGGACTTCTTTGGCTTAAAGGACAATTAAAAAGGTCAAGCACCACTGCATTGACCTTAAAGGAATAAACAATTAATCTAAAGATCACAGTGTAGTTCATTTATTAAACTCATTTTTGTTTGCTTTTGTTTTTTGGGCTTTTTTGGCCAGCTATACCAAGGCATTCAAGTACTTAGGTCTTCATAAAACTGTTTTCTTTCTTCCACTTGTGTTAATACAGATATTAAGTCTCATAATATCTACTTAGCATAAACAAGAAGATAAAAATGATTTCTATGATTGAAATGTTTGTTATTTAGCATTAAGCATCTTCCTGCTCCCATGCGTTTTGCATTTAATCCACTCGGTGCTTGGTTTGGGGATTGCTAGATTAGTTTTAATCCCCTGTCTAATAGTGGAGTAGTGGTGAGATTTATTACACAGGCAGGGTTTGGTTCTTGGATTTAAGAGGGCTCACGTGCACTCCATGCATATTAAATTTGGGAAACGACCGGTTCAGTATAAAAGGTTGAGGAGACATCCTTTATCTCAGAATGGTTCTCTTTAGGCACACAAAGTGCAGACAGCATTTATTGCATTAATGAAAAGAAAATTGATTACAAGTGTTTCTCTCTTTTGGGGTCAGACTAATGTTCTCAGAATATGTTTTTTTTTCCCCTTTTGAAATGTACTCTACCATCATTTCAAAGCATTCTAGATGTTTTCTTTATTTCTTCGGAGGCCACCTCCAGGGAAAAGATAAATAGCTTATTATATAATGGGTTCTTCCTAAGAAAAATGGAAAAGGTTGGGTACTACCCAACCAGGGGAATAAATATTTGCAGAAATTACAGAAGAATGGGATAGCTCACTACTCCTACAGAATCTAATAATTGCCAAATTTTCCCCAAATGGATGTAAAAACCTGTGCTTTTCAAGATGGGAGGTTTATGATTTTAATATTTGCTATATTTCACACGATGCAAAAAGATTCTGGTTAATAGAAAATGTAAAAAAAATAATCACTATACTGTGACCTGTACATTTTTGTGATTAATGAATGAAAGTCATGCTGGAATAAAACTTGTAGCTTAAGTTTTCTTCTGTTTTGGTCCTCTTAAGTAATTTTACCTTAAGGAAGAGAATGGAGTGTATTATGTAGTCAAGAGATGAATAGACAGGTACTGTGGGCAACAGGATATTGGGTGGAAAATACAGATTTTTATGATGCTAAAATACTGTCTGATATTTTGAATGAATCTTACCCAGAGAACTTGAACTTGAATCTGATGAACGTAACCTGTGACCCAGGAAATCTTTCTTAGTGTGTCTTTCAGAGCTATTTTTCTCACCATTAAGGTTTGATCCTCTAAAGGAAGAAGACAAATGTGTGAGATGGTCAGTGGTTTCCTCTTAAAACAGAGAGGAGCTGAAATGAGGGCAAAACAGTTCAGCTTACTTAAGAGCCATCTTTAAACTTTATAAAACAATGCTTTTTCTTTATGATTTGAGAGTTCAAAGGAGCCCTTCCGTATTCTTCATTTTTTCCTTCAAATTTTGACTTTGGATTTTGTTTCCAAATTTGTATTTAACGCATTAAATTTGTTTGGTGCTAGCTGTGATTATGGGTAACTGAAGTTAGTGTAATTGGTTTCCTTGAGAGACCAAAATAAGAAAGAAACATGTTCTTTTGGAATGTTACTACTGCTGTATGCTTTTAAGTCCCCCTCAGCATGACTTTTAATGTATACATTTAATAATGTAAATAAATGGACTTTGTAGTAATTTTACCAAATATGGACCCCTAGTTCAGATAAAAACATGTTTTTAATGTTTATTTATTTTTGTGAGACAGAGACAGAGTGCGAGTAGGGGAGGGGCAGAGAGGGAGGAAGACACAGAATCCAAAGCAGGCTCCAGGATCTGAGCCGTCGGCACAGAACTGTAAGATCATGACCTGAGCCGAAGTTGGACGCTTAACTGACTGAGCCACCCAGGAGCCCCTAAAACATTTTAACTTTGTTTATTTTGAGAGAAAGAGCACGAGTGGGGTAGAGGTAGAAAGACAGGGAGAGAGAATTCGAAGTAGGCTCTGTGCTGTCAGCGCAGACCCCTGTACAGGGCTGGAACTCATGAACCGTGAGATGACTTGAGCCGAGATCAGGAGTCGGATGCTCAACTGACTGGGTGAGCCACCCAGGTGCCCTTATGTATTGAGTTTTTTTTAACATCTCTGAGACTCCAGTAAGAATATGGTATAGGTTTTGATAGTCTCTAAGGTCCTTTTTGGTTCCAGGATTTTGTGATCAATAGAGTTACTTTCAGACAGAAATCTACAAACCTATTAAATTCCTGCTTTGAAACTTCAGCCAAATGAAGTTGTGAAATATTTTTTTCTTATTGAATAAAACATTAATATGGTTATGTATATTTATATATATAATATATATTTTATGATATACCTATATATAATATATAATATGTATTATATATATATGTATAAATATCTATCTATATATAGTTTTTCTTTTTTTGCATTTCATCATCCAAATATGTGCTCCTTGAGAGCAGACACACTTTCCTCTATTTTGTTCACTGTGGGGTTTGCCCCAGAGCTTTGAATAGGGTCTGCAACATGTCATGTTTAATCAGTGAATAAATTTATGGATGGATCTATGATGGGAGGGGGGGGAAGTGTCTGAACCTCCTCTGAATAAGTTGTCAGCTTCTTTTGTTTTCCAGTTTTATTGAGAAATAATGAACACGCCTCACTGTATAAGTTTAAGGTGTACTACAGCATGGTGATGGATTTACATAGAATGTGAAATGATTATTGCGATCAGTTCAGCTAACGTTCATTATCTAATATAGGTACAATATAGAAAAAAGAAGAAAAGAAAAAAAATTTCTCCTTGTTGTGAGAACTTTTAGGAGTTACTCTCTTAACAACTTTCATATATCCTATGGCAGTGTTAGCTTTAATTGTCATGTGTGTTACATCCCTCATACGTATTTATCTTATAACTGGAAATTTATACCTTTTGATTACCTTACTCCTATTCTTCTTACCCCCACTTTGCACCTCTGGTAACCATGGTGACCATGTCTGATTTCTTTTTCTGTGAGTTTCGGTTTAGTTTTTTGTTTGTTTTTTTTAGACTGTATATATAAGTGAGATCATACAGTATTGGCCTTTCCCTGTCTGACTTATTTTACTTAGCCTAATGCCTTCAGGGTCCATCCAAGATGTCACAAAGAGTTACTTATATTTCCTTATTTCCTTATCACATACGTGATATGGTCTTACTTTTTTTTAATGGCTGGGCACATAAGTGATACATGTAATCACAATTTTTTATCCATTCATCCATACTTAAGGTCGTTTCTGTGTCTTGGTTATTGTAAATAATGCTGCTGTGAATGTAGGGGTGCAGATAGCTTCTCAAGTTAGTGTTTCCTTTTCCTTTGGGTATATTCTTAGACATGGAAGTGCTGTCCTACATGGTAGTTCTATTTTTAACGTTTTGAGGATCCTCCATACTGTTTTCCATAGTGGTTGCACCAATTTATAATCCCACCAACTGTGTACAAGAATTCCCTTTTTTCCACATCTACACTAGCATTTGTTATGACTTATCTTTTTGATGATGGCCATTCTAACAGGCATGAGGTGATATCTCATTTTGGTTTTAATTTGCACTTCCCTAATGAAAATTTGTTGAGCATCTTTTCATTGTACCTGTTGGCCTTTTGTATATCCTTGAAAAAATGTCTGTGGAGGATATTTTCCCATTTTTAATTTTAGTTGGGTTATTTATTGTTTTGCCTTTCAGTTGTATGAATTGTTTTTTTATTTTGGATATATTCATCCTTTATCAGATAAATGGTTTGCCTATGTTTTTTCAAATTCCATGAGCTGTCTTTTCACTTTGCTGATGGTTCCTTTTGCTGTACCGAAGATTTTTATTTTGATATGGTCCCACTTGTTTGTTTTTGATTTTGTTGCGTGTGCTTTATGTATCACAGTCAAAAATTCATTACCAAGATCCATGACAAGGAGCTTTATTTCTGTGTTTTTTTTCCCCTAGGAAGTTTATGGTTTCCAGTCTTACAGTTAAGTCATTAATTTATTTTGGGTTAATTTTTGAGAGTGGTGTAAGATAGGAGTCCATTTTCATTGTTTTACCTGTGAGTTTCCAGTTATTCCAGCACTATTTATCGAAGAGACTGTCCTTTCTTCGCTGAGTTTTCTTGGGCCCCTTGTCAAATATAGTTGATCATATATGCTGGCATTTTTTTCTGGACTTTTTATTCTGTTCCATTGGTCTATGCCAGTAGCATACTGTTTTTGATTATTCAAGCTTGAAAAGCTAGAAAGCTTGAAAGCAGGGGGTGGGATACTTCCAGAATTTCTTTGGTATTTGGGGTCTTCTCTGGCTCCATATAAATTTTAGGAGTGTTTTTTTCTACTGCTATGAAAAATGCTGTTGGAATCTTTGTAGGGATTGCGTTGAATCTAAATTTAGCTTTTGGTAGTTTTGTCATTTTAACAATATTAATTCTTCCACTCCAGAAACATGACATTTATCTTTCCATTTGTATGTGTCTTCTTCAATTTCTTTCATCAGTGTCTTACAGTTTTCAGAGTAGAGATCTTTTAATTCTTTGGTTAAATTTATTCCTAAGTATTTCATTGTTTTTGATGATACTGTAAATGGAATTGATTTTTTTTTCGAGAAAATTCATTGTTAGTGGATAGAAATGCTGCTGGTTTTTGTATGTTAATTCTGTACCCTTCTCCTTTACTGAATTCATGAATTAGGTCTAGCAGTTTTTTGGTTGAGTGTTTAAGATTTTCTCTATATAAAATCATGTTATCTGTGAATAGAGACAATTTTACTTCTTCCTTTCCAATTCAGATAGATTTTATTTCTTTTTCTTGCCTAGTTTCTGTAGCTAGGACTTCCAATACAATGTTGAATAGTTGCGGTGAGAGTGGGTATCCTTGTCATCTTCCTGATCCTAGAGGAAAACCTTTGAACTTTTCAACATTGAATATGATGTTGGCTGTGGGCTTGTCATGTATGGCCTTTATTACGTTGAGAAATATTCCTTCTATGCCTAATTTGTTAAGAGTTTTTAATCACAGATGGATGATTGGATTATGTCGGGTGCTTCTTTTTCATCTGTTGAAAGGATTCTATGATGTTTTTTCTTTCATTCTACTAATACATTGTATCACTATGATTGGATTGTGTATGTTGAACCATCAAACCATCTTTGCATCCCAAGGATGAATCCCACTTGATTATGGCAAGTGATCCTTTTAACGTGCTGCTGAATTTGGTTTGCTGGTATTTTATTGAGAATGTTTGCATCTATATTTATCAGGGATATTGGCTTGTAGTTTTCTTTTGTAGTAGTGTTCTTTTTCTGGTTTTGGTATTGGGATAATGCTTGCCTCATAAAATGACTTTGGGAGTATTTTCTCTTGCTTGATTTTTTGTAACACTTTGAAAAGGATTGGTGTTAATTCTTCTCTAAATGTTTGGTAAGATTCACCAGTGAAGTTCTCTGGTCCTGTGTGAGTGGGTTTGCTTTCCTTTCCTTTTTTTCTTTTTCCATTTCTTTTTCCTTTTTCCTTTGCTTTTTCCTTTCCTTTCCCCCTTCCTCCCTCCTTCTTTCTTTCTTTCTTTCTTTCTTTCTTTCTGTCTTTCTGTCTTTCTTTCTGTCTTTCTGTCTTTCTGTCTTTCTTTGTCTCTCTCTCTCTCTCTCTCTCTCTCTCTCTCTCTCTCTCTCTCTCTCTCTTGCCCTTCCTTCCTTCCTTCCTTCCTTCCGTGATTATTATCTGGCTTTCTTTCATTTTTCAATCAATTTTTAATTTACATTGTAGTTAGTTAACATATAGTGTAACATTGGTTGCAGGATTAGAAGTCATTCATCACTTACATAAAATACCCAGTGCTCATCTCAACAAGTGCCTTCCTTAATATCCATCACCCATTTAGCCCATCCACCACCCACCTCCCTTCCAGCAACCCTCTGTTTGTTCAGTTGTACAGTTAAGAGTCTCTTATGACTATTTGGGCTTTTTTAATTAGGAGATGTTTGATTACTGATTCAATATCTGCTAGCAATTGGTCTATTCAGTTTTTTTTTATTTCTTTCTCATTCAGTCTTGGTAAGTTTGTGTTTCTGAGAATTTTTCCATTTTTTCTAGGTGGTCCAGTTTGTTGGCATATAGTTACTCATAGTAGTCTCTTAGGATGTTTTATATTTCTGTGCAATTTGTTGATTTGGGTCTTCCCTCTTTTTTCCTTGGTTAGTTTAGCTAAGGGTTTTTCTATTTTGTTTATTTTTTCAAACAATCAGCTCTTAGCTTGGTTAACCTTTTCTCTTGTTATTCTATGCTCTGTTTCATTTATTTCTGGTCTCATTTTTATTCTTTTGCCAACCTTGAATTCTGTTCTTTTTCTGGTTTTTAAGGCATGGAATTAGGTTGTTTATTTCTTATCTTTCTTGCTTCTTAACGTGGGCATTTATTGATATAAGCTTCCCTCTTAGAACTGCTTTTGCTGTACTCCGTAAGTACTGGTATGTTGTGTTTCTATTTTCATTTGTCTCAAGAGACATTTTTACCTCCCCTTTCATTTCTTTTTTGATCCATTTGTTGTTCAGGAGAGTGTTGTTTAATTTCCATATGTTCATGAAATTTTCAGCTTTCCTCTTGTGACTTTAGTTTCATGCTTTTATGGTCAGAGAAAATACTTGGTATGATTTCAGTCTTTTTGAATTTGCTAAGACTTGTTTTGTGCCTAGAAAATGTTCCACGTGCACTTGAGAAGAATATGTATTCTGCTGTTGGTGGATGAAATATTCTGTTTATCGCTCTTATGTCCATTTGGTCTGTAGCATTGTTCAAATCTGCTGTTGCTTATTGATTCTCTGTCTGGGTGACCTTTCCATTGTTGAAAGTATGACGTTGAAGTCTCCAACTATTATTATATTACTGTTTATTTCTCCTTTTAGCTCTGTTACTTTTTGCTTTATATATTTAGGTGCTCCAGTGTTAGCTGCATAAAAGTTTATAATTGTATATCTTATTGGAGGGTTGATCTCTTATTATGTAATGGCCTCTGTCTCTCTTTACCATTTGCAGTTTAAAGTCTGTTTTGTCTGTTACAAGTATAGCTACCCCTGCTTTTTTAGTGGAGTTACCATTTGCTTGAGATGACTTTTTCTATCTCCTCACTCTCAGTCTTTAAGGCTAAAGTGAGTTTCTTTCAGGCAGCATATGATTGGATCTTTTTTTTTTTATTTTAGTCCAACCATTCTCTGTCTTTTGATTGGATAATTTAATCTGTTTATGTTTAAAGTAATCATTGATAGATAAGGGCTTACTTACATTGCCATTTTATTAATTTTGTTAATTTTGTTTGTAGATCCATTTTTCCTTTTGCCTTATACTTCTATTTGTGTGTGTGTGTGTGTGTGTGTTGATGTCTTTTGTATTAGCATGCTTTGAGTTCTTTGTCATGTTCTCATGTGTAATTGCTACCAATTTTTCTGCTGTGGTTACCATGAGGCTTACATAAAATACCTTAAAGTTAGAACCTCCTATTTAAGCTGATAATTTCCATACATTTTTAGAACTTGACACTTTTTCTTCTCCTCACATTTACCTTATTTCTATTACAATTTGTGTATTTTCATATTGTATAACAGATAAATGTAGTTACAGTTATTTTTACTGTTTATTTTTAAATCTTTTGTTTTTAATGTTTGTTTATTTTTGAGAAAGACAGAGATAGAGTGTGAACAGGGGAGGGGCAGAGAGAGGGAGACACAGAATCTGAAATAGGCTTCAGGCTCTGAGCTGTCAGACCAGAGCCTGACACGGGGCTCGAACTCCTCATGAGCTGTGAGATCATGACCTGAGCCAAAGTCGGATGCTCAACTGACTGAGCCACCCAGGCGCCCCTATTTTTTAATCTTAGACTATAGTTTTAAGTGAATTATACACCACTGTTACCAAATTACAATATGTAACTTTGACTATATATTTACTATAACCAGTGAGTTTTATACTGTCTATTTTTTTTTTAAATGATGTTAATTGGCATCCTTCCACTCTAAGAACTGCGTTTAGCATTTCTTATAAGGAAGATCTGTGGGTAAGCAATTCCCTTAGATTTAATTTGTTTGAAAAAGTCTTTATCCCTCTTTTGTTTTTGAAGGACAGCTTCATTGGATATAGTATTATTAGTTGACAGTTTTTGTCTTTTAATATTTTGAATATGTAATCCCTTTCTCTCCTGGCTTGAAATGTTTCTGTTGAGAAATCCACTGACAGTCTTGTGGGGTTCCCTTATATGTAATTTCTCTTTGCTCTGGTTGCTTTTAAAATCTTAGTCTTTGAGTTCTGAGCATTTAAATATAATGAGTCTCTGTATAGTTCTATTTGAGTTCAACCTATTTGGAGTCCTTTGCCTCATGGAACTGGATGTTCATTTCTGTCTCCAGATTTGGAATATTTTCAGCGATTATTCCTTTAAATATATTTTCTGCCTCATTTTCTTTCTCCTCTCCTTCTGTGAGTCCCATAATGTGACTATTGTTTCTTTTCATTGTGTCCCATAAGTCTTTCTTCACTTTTTTATTCTTTTTTCGTTTTGCTCCTTTGAATTGATAATTCCTAATGTCCTATCCTCCAGGTTGCTGATTCTTTCTTCAGATGGTTTCTGTTGCTTTTCAGTATGATTTTTTTTCATGCATTGTTTTCTAATTTCATTTAGTTGTCTATGTGTTCATGTATTTCTTAAAATTTGTAAAGAGGATTTCTCTGAATTCTTTTTTGATAGTTTATAGATTTCTGTTTCTTAAAGATCAATTATCAGAGATTTATTAGTTTTGGTGGTATCATTTTTACCTTGTTTTCTGTGATCCTTGATTCTTCACATTGGTATCTGTACATTTGAGTAATCAAATTGCTCCACCAGACTTCACAGATTTGCTTTGGCAAGGCAGAGACAGATTTTTACCAATCAACTCAGTTTTAGTACTGTGTGTGTCTGCTGGTAATGTCTTTGGGCAGGTAGGGTCTTTTTTATTGGTATGGCAACTGTTAAGTTCTGAGTTTGGTGATGGTGAGGGTGTGCTCTTGCCTGAGAACAGTTGTGTACAGGACTGGTTGCTTTGTTTTCTACGCAAGTGAGGTTGTAGGTTGAACTTACTTGTTACCTGGATTCTCTGGTCAGGTTTACTAAATAGTTGGGACTGGGTAGTATATTCAGTTGTAGCTGAAGCTATGTATTAGCTTCCCTTCTCAGGCAAGGCATTAGGACAGGACCCAGAGCCTATATGCCTGATTGTTTGGGGACCTGAATCAGGAAAGAGTGTGCAATAAATACCCTGGCCAGGTGAGGCCACCAATTTTGCTCTCCAGAAGGGGAAAGTCACATGTTGTGCTCTCAGTTCAAGTGATACTGTAAGCATGGCTATTGAATGGGTTATGCAGAGTACTGTGTGCTCTGGATAGGTTACCTGGTTAGGCAGGCTGGAGGCTGTATTCAGTAATGAGCAGGTCTAAAATTACTTTTTCTGCCAGGATGCTGTGGGAAAGGCAGGTCTGAAGCTGGTGAAGCTCTTTGCTGTGTCAACTCGAGCCAAACCACACCCTAAGTTCACTGGCTTTGCTCTCCAAACTGTCAGCTATCTGCCTCCCATTCTCTCTGCTTGGCTGCCATTCTACCACACAGATTCCAGATATTTTTACCTGTCCTTTTGGTCAGATGGGACCAGGTGCCACAGTAGGTAGGTAGGGCTGTGTCTCAGTTCCCTTGCCTGGGTGGGGAGAGGAGGGCAGGGGCTGCTCCATGCCACTATTTATTTCTCCAATACATCTACATTTGGAGATTATTCCCCAATAATCTCCAAGTATTCATGGTCTCCATTTGAGAGGAACCAGCAGTTACTCTCAGCCTTGGCTATGAATTAATCACCTTCCTATGTGTAGTACAGGAACTTTGCATGGCATGTTGACTTTGCTCTGGGGGATCATCACCTCTGCCCACCTGTCTCTTGGCCTGAGCCCCACTGGGCTACACAGCTTCCAGCTGTTCCCACCGGCTCTCCCCGACACGTGGTCAGATTTGGCTGGAAAATACTCTCCACAGAGGTGGGACCATGAGTCAGCTCCTCATCTGGGCATGAGTAAGTCAACCTCTGAGGTTGACAAAACTCTTCTTTTGAGGATTCAAATCAAACCGCTCTGCATCCTGTCAAGTTCCTTTGTCAGTGGTCATCACTCACTTATTCTGCAGATAAAAATTGCTGGTTGAGATTACTACTTGGGACTGCAGGTGATGGGTCTTGGTTGTTGCAGGGCCCTCTTCCCTTCTCTGTCTTGGTTAGATTTTTAGTGGTTGAGCCCTTCAAATTCTCCTGAAATCCCAATGAAGTGAGATCAGAGTAGTGGCTCTCACACAGCAACCCACAGTGCTGGGGGATGCTAGTTGTCCCCACCCCTCTAGTTCTTTGTTTGCACTGGATGAGCTGGAAGCTCAGGGGAGACATCTCTTCGTGGTGCTACACTGGTCTACAGTAACAGCGATGTAGTCAATGTATAGCTGCTTCTCTTACCCTTCTGATGCGGACTGTCATGGTCTCTGTGGTGCAATGGGATGCTTCACCCTTGCCCCCAGGTTCTAGGATTCTCTCAATGGTGTTTTGTTCTTGAATAGTTGTTACCTGTTCCTCTTGTGATGGGGAGTGAAGTCAGGAATGACCAATATCACCATCTTGGTGACATCACTCCACACAACTTCTTGATATCTTCTGCAGACTTAGAGAACATGTTTTTTTAAACAGTAGGGAATTAAGGGGCACCTGGGTGGCTCAGTTTGTTAAGTGTCCAACTCTTGATTTCAGCTCAGGTCATGATCTCATGGTTCATGGGTTCAAGCCCTGTGTTGGGCTCTTGTGCTGACAGAGCAGAGCCTGCTTGGGATTCTCTTTCTCTCCCTCTCTCTGCCTCTCCCTGACTTTGCTCACTTGCTCATACTCTCTCTCTCTCAAAATAGACATTGAATTTCCTAAGGTTTATTTTTTCAATCTATGGTTAGCCATACCACACAAAGGGGGATGGGACTGTATTAGAAAGGAGGGGTTTCAATCTTGGGGCCAAAATGGAGGTATAGCATATTTCTATTAAATACATAAAAAACAGAAAGATGTTATTATGTGATTTATATAATATTGAAAATATGAAAGTTCTTTTAATACATAAAATATATTTATAATTAAAATATTATGGTATATAATATTAATGTATGAAAATTATTGCTTCAACATATAATATAAAGTAAAACATATGAATATATAAAATATATATAATTGAAATATACCCAATATTTTGTTGTCTGACAGGTAGTTTCCATCTATTTTTAGTGTGTTGAGCATTTTAATTATGAAAGAATGTTCCCTTTTGGAATATTTTTTCTCTGCATCAATTGAAATGATCATATGATTTTTTTTTTCTACCATTCTTTAATTCTTCATGTAGTCTATCCGGTTCTCTAGTTGTTCATAATGGAATGGGGCAAGTCTGATTATCAGTCATTCCATCATGGCTGGAAGCCTCAGGATGTTGAAGTATTTAAAAAATATATTTATTCATATCCATCAGTTATTAACTATAAATATCCTGGTTTTAGGGGTTTTTTTGATAATTATTTGGATATAGTTAAATAATGTACTCTCCAACAAGTCATTGTTTCCCAAACTTTTATGTAAACCCTCAAGAATCTTGTACTGTCATTGTTCACTAGTTTAGATCTACTTTTTTTGTTTTAAATAACACAAATTGTGTCCTCATTATCACCGGTATTATTGTTTTATATAGACAGTATTTGTTTGGATTTAGAGCCATGTTTACCTTTTATTTGCCTACCATTTTTGTATCTCAGATCTCCTTTTGGGGATTATTTTCCTTCTTTCTGAAGGACATACATTTAGTGGTTCTTAGATGTAGGTTTGTGCATAGTAACATTCTCGGTTTCTGTGGATTCATAAATATATTTACTTCACTACTCTTGAAAGATAATTTTGTTTGAATATGCAATTCTGGATTGAAAATACTTTTCTTATCATTCTGAAACATTATTCTAGTATCTTCTTGTATCTACTGTGAGTACTGAGATGTCTGTTGTTGTTTCTTTGTAACCATTCTAGTCCTTTCTCAGTGATTTCTCCTAAAATATTTTCTTCGCCTTTGGTATTCTGTAACTTCATTATAATGTGTCTAGGAATGGGTCTCTTTTCATTTGTCTTGTTTGGAATATGTTATAGTTCTTTGATTGTTGGAATCATGATTTTCATTAACTCTGGAAAATTCACAACTTTTATCTCTTTAAAGTTTCCTTTGCTACATTTTTAAAAGAGAACTTTCCAACTTTATTTGCTAAGAATCCCTCCTTTTTTCCCTTTTCCCCCCAAAACTCATGCAAAATACTTTTTATATTTCATTTTTTTAACATTTATTTATTACTGAAAGACAGAGAGAGACAGAGCTTGAGCAGGGGAGCGACTGAGAGATGGGGAGACACAGAATCCGAAGCAGGCTCCAGGCTCTGAGCTGTCAGCACAGAGCCTGATGCGGGGCTTGAACTCACAAACTGCGAGATCATGACCTGAGCAGAAGTCGGATGCTTAACTGATGGAGTCACCCAGGCACCCCTCATGCAAAATGCTTTCGATTAATGATAACAATAAAGATTAAGAATAATTTCATACATTAAGAAAGGTTGATAATTTTCCAGTTCTTCACCGTGAATTATTTTGTTTGAAGTTTACAAATTTACAAGAGCATTAGGAGGCCATATTTCACTTTTTGTACTAAAATATTCTAAAACAAAATAAAAAATATATTTGACTGATTTTGGATTATCTGTTCCAAAGTTTTTAATGAAAGGTCTCCTTGCTATTGTACTGAATGAAAAAGTATTTTTTTTTATCTTCAAGTTTTTAAAATTTAAATCCAAGTTAGTTAACATATAGTATAATAATGATTTCAGGAATACAATTTAGTGATTCATCACTTTCATATAACACCCAGTGCTCATCCCAACAAATGCCCTCCTTAATGCCCATTCCCCATTTAGCCCTCCCCCTGCCCACCTCCCTTCCAGCAACCCTCAGTTTGTTCTCTATATTTGTGTCTCTTATGGTTTGCTTCCCTCTCTGTTTTTATCTTATTTTTGCTTCCCTTCCCTTCGGTTCATCTGTTTTGTATCTTAAATTCCACATATGAGTGAAATCAAAAGATATTTTGTCTTTCTATGAGTAATTTCGCTTAGCATAATACCCTCTAGTTCCATCCACATTGTTGCAAATGGCAAGATTTCATTCTTTTTGATCACCAAATAATACTGCATTGTATATATATACACCACATCTTCTTTATCCATTCATCCGTTGATGGACATTTGGGTTCTTTGCACACTTTGGCTATTGTTGATAGTGCTGCTATATACATTAGGGTGCATATGCCCCTTCAAAACAGCACTCTTGTATCCTCTGGATAAATACCTAGTTGTGCAATTGCTGGGTCATAGGGTAGTTCTATTTTTAATTTTTTGAAGAACCTCTATACTATTTTCCAGAGTGGTTGTACCAGTTGGCATTCCCACTAGCACCGCAAAAGGGTTTCCCTTTCTCTGCATCTTTGCCAATATCTGTTGTTTCCTGAGTTGTTCATGTTAGCCATTCTGACAGATGTGATGTGGTACCTCATTGTGGTTTTGATTTGTATTTCTCTGATGATGAGTGATGTTGAGGATTTTTTTCATGTGTCTTTTAGCCATCTGGTTGTCTTCTTTGGAAACTATCTATTCATGTCTTCTGCCCATTTCTTCACTGGAGTATTTGTTTTTAGGATGTTGATTTTTCTTTATCCGGTATGTCATTTGCAAGTATCTTCTCCCATTCTTCCAGATTGCCCAGTTTGTTGGCATATAATTTTCATAATATTCTCTTATATTTTGGACACCTGGGTGGCTCAGTTGGTTAAGCATTTGACTTCAGCTCAGGTCATGAACTTGTGCTTCATGAGTTTGAGCTCTGCAATGGGCTCTGTCCTGACAGCTCAGAGCCTGGAGCTTGCTTCAGATGCTATGTTTCCCTCTCTCTCTGCCCCTCTCTTGCTCATTCTCTCTTTCTCTCTCAAAAATAAACCTTAAAAAATTAAAAGAAAAACTTATAAAAAACATTCTAATTGTTTATATTTCTGTGGTTTTAGTTGTGATCTATCGATTTTCATTTGTGATTTTATTTATTTGGGTCCTTTCTCTTTTCTTGTTGATATATCTACCTAGGAGTTTATCAATTTTATTAATTCTTTCAAAGAACCAACTCAGTTTCATTGGTCTCTTTTTGTTTCTATATCGTTTATTTCTGCTATAATCTTTATTATTTTCCTTCTTCTGCTGGCTCCAGGCTCTATTTGCTATTCTTTTTCCAGCAAAGACAGATAGTTTCCTCACACCTTCCAGGTGTAAGGTTAAGTTGCATATTTGAGACATTTCTTCCTTCTTTTTAAAAAAACTTTTTAATGTTTATTTATTTTTGGGAGAGAGGGGGAGGGAGAGAGAGAGAGAGAGAGAGAGAGAGCGAGCGAGCAGGAGTGGGGGAGGGGCAGGGAGAGACAGGGGGAGACAGAGAATCTGAAGCAGGCTCCAGGTTCTGAGCTGTCATCACAGAGCCTGATAAAGGGCTCACACTCATGCACCAAAGATCATGACCTGAGCCGAAGTCAGACACTTAACCAACTGAGCCACCCAGGTGCTCCTGAGACCTTTCTTCCTTCTTTAGGAAGACCTGGATTGCTATATACTTCCTTCTTATGATCATCTTTGCTGTATCCCAGAGGTTTTGGGCTGTCATGTTATCATTTTCATGGGCTTCCATGTACTTTTTAATTTCTTGGTTAACTTATTCATTCTTTAGTAGCATGTTCTTTAATTTCCAAGTGTTCATGGTCTTTGCAAATTTTTTCTTGTAGTTGATTTCAAGTTTCATAGTGTTGTGGTATGAAAATATGAAAGTATGATCTCAGTCTTTTTGTACTTGAGGGCTGATTTGTGTCCTAGTATATGATCTATTCTGGAGAATTTTCCATGAGCACTTGAGAAGAATGTGTATTCTGCTTTTGGTTGAAATGTTCTGAACATATCTGTTAAGTCCATTCCATCCAGTATGTCATTCAAAGCCATTGTTTCCTTGTTGATTTTCTGCTTAGATGATCTGTCCATTGTTGTAAGTGGGGTATCGAAGTCCCCTACTATTATGGTATTATTATCAATGAGTCTCTCTATGTTTGTGATTAATTGGTCTATATGTTTGGGTGTTCTCACATTGGGGGCATAGATATTTACAATTGTTAGATCTTGGTGGATAGATCCCTTATGTTACAATGCCCATCTTCATCTCTTGTTACAGTATTTATTTTAAAATCTAGTTCATTTGATACAAGTATGGCTACTCCAGCTTTCTTTTGATGACCATTAACATGATAGATGGTTCTCCATCCCCTTACTTTGAATCTGCAGGTGCCTTTAGGTATAAAATGGGTATCTTGTAAGCAGCATACGGATGAGTCTTGTTTTTGTAACCATTCTGATATGCTTTTTCTTTTGATTAGAGTGTTTAGTCCATTGACATTTAGAGTGAGTACTGAAAGATATGAATTTAGTGCCGTTGGGTTGCCTGTAGAGTTGGTATTTCTGGTGATGTTCTCTGCTTCTTTCTAATCTTTGTTGCTTTTGGTCTTTTTTGTTTTCTTTCATCTTTTCTCCTCTCAAAGAGTCCCTCTTAAAATTTCTTGCAGGGCTGGTTAGTGGTCATGCACTCCTTTAGTTTTTGTTTATCTGGGAAACTCTTTATCTCTCCTTCTCTTTTGAGTGACAGCCTTGCTGGATAAAGAATTCTTGGGTGCATATTCTTCTGATTTAGCACGTTGAATACATCTTGCCATTCCTTTCTGGCCTGCCAAGTTTCTGTGGACAGGTCTGCTGTGAACCTGATATGTTTTCCCTTATAGGTTAAGAATTTTTTTCCCTTGCTGCTTTCATAATTCCTTCCTTGTTGGTGTATTTTGTAAATTTGACTGATATGCCTTGGTGATGGTTGGTTTTTGTTGAATCTAATGGAAGTTCTCTGTGCTTCTTATATTTTGATGTTTGTGTCCTTCCCCAGATTAGGTAGGTTTTCTGCTCTAATTTACTCACATAAACCTTCTTCCCCTTTTCTCTCTCTTCATCTTCTGGGTCTCCTATGGTGCAGATATTATTTGTTTTTAATGAGCCACTGAGTTCTCGAAGTCTTGTATCATGCTCTTTGCCTTTGTATCCCTCCTTTTTTTCTGCTTCATTATTCTCCATAATTTTGTCTGTATTGCTGATTCGGTGCTCTGCTTCATCCATCCTTGCTGTCGTGGCATTCTACCTTCTTTTTTTGGTTTAACCTCTACTTTATCTGATATAAAAAAGCAGCAGTGACTAAATTTATATCTTTTTCCACCTATTTACTTTCAACCTAACTAACACATTTGAATGAGTTCTTTTTGGAACACATATAGTTGGGTAATATTTTTTTTATAAACTGCCAATATATTTTTTATTTGATATACATCAAATAGATGTAGATTATTTACATTTGATATAATGATTGATTATGTTAGGATTTAAGTCTGCCATTTTCTTTTTTGTTTTCTTTCTTTGTTTCTGTTTCCTTTTACTCATCCTGACTAGATTTTACATCTTTTATCTCCACAGAAAGGGATTCTATGTTTTTTTCAACTCCAGCTAGTATTCTTATTATCTTGCTTCTAAATTCTAGTTCAGACATCTTGGTTATATCTGTGTTGATTAAACCCCTGGCTGTCGTTTATTCCTATTTTTTATTTTGGGGTGTATTCCTCCATTTTGTCATTTTGGAGGAAGAAAACACTTAATAAAACTAAAAATTAAAAAGTAAAAAATTAAAAACAAAACAAAAAAATCAAATAAAGGAAGCTAGATCCTAGGTGTAATTTGGTCTGCTTGTTGAAAGAAACTTGGTATAAAAGAGAAAAAAGGGAAAGAAAAGAAGAAAAAGAGGAAGAAAAAGTTAAAAAATTAAAAAATACATAGAATAAAATAGGATAAAATAAAGAAAATGAATGGAGTAAAAGGAATTTTGAAAATAAAAGTAATTTAAAATATTGAAGCAAAATTTTTTGTATCCAAGAGAAAGGGGGAAAAAAACCAATTTAAACAAAAACAAAAGCAAAAAACACACACACACAAACCAAAAATTAATAAATGAACCAGCAAACAGAATGAAACCCGAAGGAATTTACATCCAGTTTTCCCTAGAACTGAAACTATGAAGCACTCTATACTCTGTACACTAAGAAGGTGGAAGGACTTGTGCTGGTCTTCTGGGGGATGTGCTTGGAGAGTACAGTTGGGTGGAGCTTGGTGTAATGGCTCTGTTCTCCACTAAGTGGAGCTGCTTAGCTTACTAGAGTGGATCAATGTGGTGTGCATACATGTGCATGAGTATGTGCATGCGTGGGAGAGGTGCAGATGGGTTTACCCAGCTCCCTAGTCTCTGGCACAGGCACTTTGGGCTCTCACTGATCAGAGATCAAGCGCCCCTCCTTTGTCTCAGGCCACTGTCCACTCCCCACCTCTACCCTGTCTGTGCCCAAGCCATCTGCCTGCCATGTGGCACCTCCCTCCAGAGTTTTATCTCAGATGGGGTTGTGTTTCAAAACCCCATACTTCAGAGACCCCTGAAGCTTGGACCTGGATCGTGTTGATTCTCTGGGGGAGGGTCCCACTGAACCATGACTGGGTGTCAGCTTGCCCCAGAAAACGTTTGTGCAATCATGCAGTGGCAGAGGTTCAGAGATTATGGCAAATCACAACATACATCCGCATCCAGGTTTCAGTGCACTCTGGTATCTTTGTTCCAATACTAGCAAATGTGGCTGCTCTCTGGGGTCTGTTGGGCCCTTTGCCTGTGGGGAAGCTTTATGGCCTCTACCAAATGGTTTCCAAACAGGGGAACTGTTTCTCCTCATGTGGCACATGGACCCCTCAGACCCTGACACCCATCCCTGGGGAATTGCCCTACTTCCTCACCAGAGCACTGCCAGGCACTGAGCTCTGGAACTCTAGACCCTGTCTGCCCTCCACTGTTTGTAGATTCCTGGTGGTATTGAAACCCTTTGCTTTCTTCCTGTCAGTGGTTTTGGGGAACATATTTCTTGTTTAGTCCCCTGAGAATGTTTTCACTTTGTTTCTCTCCAGCTACTTTTGAGGGAGGAGTGTTTGTCCTGCACTCCCAATGTGCCACATTCTCCCCCTTTCTCTGTCCTCTCTCGACATAAAAAGCTCCCTACTCTCCATGGCTTTTCTCTCTCCTAATTCATCTCTCAGCACTGCCTACCTACTGAGTTCTGGGCTCAATTTATGCAGATTGTTGTGTTAATCCTCAGATCAGTTTCCTAGGTGTGCAGATGGTTTGGTGCTGATCTAGCTGCATTTTAAGGACAAGACAGACTAAGGGTCTCCATGCTGCTCTGCCATTTTTAACTCCTTATTTTCCTCCATTTTCTTTTATTTTTCCCCACAAGTATTCCATTTAAATATATCTTATTCCATCCTCTCTATCTCTGAATACCTCTTTTATATCCTCCATCTTGTCTTTAAATTCTTGGTAATTTCTTCATATGCATTTTCCATTTCATGAATTCTCCATTCAATCAGCATGATTCTGGTTTTTAACTCACCCATTAAGTATTTTATTTCAACAGCCACATTTAAAAATCAAGTTCAATTTATTTTTCTTTCAAATTTATCTGCTAATTCTTGATATCTTCTTGTTGCTTTCTTATCAGTGAAACAGTGTTCTTATTTCTTTAAGCATTTTCGTCCATATATGGCTCTCTATTCTGTATCTGAAAGTACCACTGTTTACATACCTCAAGGGTTGGACTCTTACATTTGCTTTTTTTTTTTTGTCTTTCATTCATAGAGTGTTCCCTTCAGATATGCTTATTGATGATTTCCTGGGAGCCCCACTTTTTAATCTTAATCAGTGGGACTCCTTGAGACCTAATTTGTGGATATACTTCTTTAGAAGATTTTTTTTTTGGAGCCAAGAAATGCAAGCAGTCTCTCACCTTTATTGAGGGTGTTAGTTTTTCTTTTTTTTTTTGCCCAGAGTCCACTACATTTATTTACTTATTTTTTTAATTCTTTTTTTTAAGTTTTATTTATTATTTTTTTTAAATTTACATCCAAGTTAGTTAGCATATAGTGCAACAATGATTTCAGGAATAGATTCCCTAGTGCCCCTTACCCATTTAGCCCATCCCCCCTCCCACAACCCTTCCTGTAACCCTCAGTTTGTTCTCCATATTTATGAGTCTCTTCTGTTTTGTTCCCCTCCCTGTTTTTATATTATTTTTGTTTCCCTTCCCTTATGTTCATCTGTTCTGTCTCTTAAAGTCCTCATATGAGTAAAGTCATAAGATATTTGTCTTTCTCTGACTAATTTCACTTAGCATAATACCTTCCAGTTCCATCCACGTCGTAGCAAATGGCAAGATTTCATTCTTTGTGATTGCCGAGTGATACTCCATTTATATATACCACATCTTCTTTTTCCATTCATCCATCAGTGGACATTTGGGCTCTTTCCATACTTTGTCTACTGTTGATAGTGTTGCTATAAACATTGGGGTGCATGTGTCCCTTGGAAACAGCACACCTATATCCCGTGGATAAATGCCTAGTAGTGCAATTGCTGGGTCATAGGGTAGTTTTATTTTTAGTTTCTTGAGCAACCTCCATACTGTTTTCCAGAGTGGCTGCACCAGCTTGCATTCCTAGAGGGTGTTAGTTTTTCACAGAAGTCTCAGGCTCAACTTCCTTTTTCCTTGCTAGCCCAAGTCTCAGTATGTTGATAGGAGTGCTTCAACCAGCTTTTCTTTCAGGATAACTTTATGCTTCCTCATTATCTGTTGCTCTGACCTCAGCTAAAGGTTTTTGGTGGACAGCGTTAAATCCTGTGCTTTGAGTTCCTGTAACTTGTGAGACCGATGATGCCTTAAGAATGTGCCGCATTCAGCAATATAGTTGTTCTGAAATAGTGAGGCTCCCTAAGGGCTTTCAGACAGCCATAATGCTAGAAAGAGAAGTCATGTGGTTGCTTTTTAAATATTAATATTAAATACTAATTGTTTTTAGTGTACATAAATGCATTAAGTTTATCTTTAATTCAGCTATTTTATCTCTGAATTCTTACAGAATTTCTCTATACACAATTATGTTTCTTGGAAATAATGATAGTATTGTTTTTTCCTTTCCAGTCCTTACAGCTTTTAATTCATTTTCTTCTCTTACTATACTGACTAGAACCTTTATTACAGTGATTAACAGTAGAGCTGATAGTGGGTATCCTTTTCTCATTCTTCATCTTCAAGGAAATCCTTTCCTTTTCATCACTAAGTATAATCTTTGCTACAATGCATGTGTGCATGTGTACCTCTATGTGGAACAATTAATTCTTATTTGAAAAGTTAGAGCTTTGTAAGAATTTAAATTTGATCTTGAAAATGAGTAGGTTGTAATATGTCATAGCTTTATGGCATGTACTAACTAGATTACATTGATTAATGAAAGAAAATGTTGGAAGAGATAATAAAATTTTTATCTTGTTTGCATATTTTTATTCATTTTTATATCCAAGCATAACAAAGCTAAGCCCCTAATATTTGTTTCCTAGATTTCTTTCTCTTTCTCTTTCTTTCTTTCTTTCTTTCTTTCTTTCTTTCTTTCTTTCTTTCTTTCTTTCTTTGTTTCTTTCTTGTAATTGATATATGCATGGCCTTTCTCTGTGTGTAATCCTAATATCAGGCAAAATTAGTGTACTAGAACTAAGACATTCACGAAGTTAGGGGTTTCAGAGGGGAGAATTAATGGGGTAGATTTGATTAATTTTTCTGTTCTTTTTTGCAAAGTTTATTCTTTTACTCAGTTACCCTGATCAGGAATGGGTACATTCAGCCTTTAGCAATAAGGATTTCATCAACTCTTGAATTTGATGAGCCTGAGAGATGTTCTTTAGGTGGTATGTGTTATTTGCTTAGCTCTCAACCACCTGCATTTGAGGATGTACTTCCCTTTGCCTGGGTGCTACCATGTTATTCTTCATGCTACCAGCACCTTTCTCCCCATGGTTGATAGATGAAGGTGGCCTCTGGCCTAAACACATTTTCTTTTCTGAAAATTAGGAAGTGGAGCCCAGAGAAAGCCAGATATTCCGTCTTTAAATGAATAAACTTGAAACATACATTTCCTAGCTATGGTATGGCTATCTGTACCCACTCTGGGAATTATGGGTAAGAGAAGATGATTCTGCAGAGAATGAGAGAAGAATTCAGAGAGAAGCTGAGTTGAAAGATGGGGAGAAATAAGTGCCAGTGTTACTAACAATATACCTCTTTCTTATTCCGGTTTCTTTTTGAACCCAGCTGCCCTACAACTTTGAGGTTTATGAGACACTTCCATATCCTTAAATGACTTACTTTTTCTTTTTTGCAAAGGCCTTATGGGGCCACAGGCTTAGGCATCTAATACACCTGGATTTAAATTCTAGTTCTAGTGACCCTGAGCAAGTTCACCCCTCTGAACCTCACTTTCTGCATCTGTAAAATTAAAATAGTGACTTCTGCTTTGCAAAGTTCTTATGAGAGTTTGAGCTAATGGAAGCAGTAGAACAACTGGATCAGAGTAGATTTTTTTTAAGTTTATTTATTTATTTTAAGAGAGACAGAAAGTGTAAGTGGGAGAGGGGCACAAAGCGAGGGGACAGAGGATCTAAAGTGGGCTCCATGCTGACAACAGAGAGCCAGATGTGAGGCTCTAACTCACAAGCTCTGAGATCATGACCTGAACCAAAGTCGGATGCTTAATCCACTGAGCCATCCAAGTGCCCTGGCTTACAGTGGATTTTTAATAAATAGTCACCAGTTTTACAATTATTTTCCTGGTCCAATATGTTATCTCATAGTGCACTGTTTGCATTTTTTTTTTTTTTCACAAATCCTATTCTACCTGTGTTATTGCTTCTTGGTTGTTGATCCTGTCTTCCCATTAGATTTCAAACTTCTTGACTGGATGAATTCTAACATGTATATCTTTATACCCTATCAGAAACCATCCTGGAATTTATGTTCAATCAGTAGTTATTAAATGGGATTGATACTTTTGGGGTTTCTTGTCAGAGAAAACCAAAAGGGCCAAGAGTAGACCACTTAACCTATTACTTATGATTGCTTCCTTTATAAAGCTAGCCAAGAACAAACTGTGATGACTTCCATTGAAAAGAACGGCCCTTAAGATAATGGTTCTCCTGCCTGGATAGACCCTTGAGGACTCTATGTTGTTTTAGTCATAGCTTTTCTAATGAAACCCTATGAGGAGCTCCAGTGTACAAAACAGATTTAAGCAGAAGCTTTGTGGCTGAGCGGAAGCGAGGAGCCCCAAACCCCATATCCCATTCTCATCATATACCACAAGGTACCTGAGGGCTCTGTTGAAAAGATTTTGAAAACCATTACTTTGGATTACCAAGGATAGTCTTTGTAACCAGTAGCTATCAGGGGTTTTTACTGAATTAAAAAAAATGTGGAACCAAAGGAGCAAGATGCCATAACCCTTCCCAGAATGATTATGAATGTTTTAAAAAGCTTTAGGGAATTGTTGTCAAGCTTGTTGAAATTGATGGTGTGGGAAATTTGGGCCATTGTTACAAGCAAGAGTGGTTTTGATGAAATAGGTTGGAAAAGGTTTCCGGCTTGACATCAAAAGACAGGGGTTTGAGCTCTCTTGTTTTTTCTTAGTGACCAGTCACTTGAGGCAACTCTGCAGACTCAGCAACTCTCAACTGCAAATTGGGAATTATCATCCTCACCTACTTCACAGGTCTCTGAGCTCACATGCTAGAGAGGTAAAGCAGTTTTATAATCTGAAAAAATAGTATTATGTAAATATGACACATTTTTTAGTAATAGGATTAAGGAACTAAAGAAAAAATACAGTATATATAATTAATGACTGTCTCTAAACTCCCTTGTGTTTGTCTTGTGACTTAGTTTGCACATATTTCTTTTTATTTTCACTAAAAGAAAAATCCAAATAATTGTAATATCAATAAAGTCCTTCTTGTTGGACTGGAGGTTTCTTGTTTCTCCAAATCTTTACTTTTTGGGAATATCTGTCATGTTAACCAGGCATTGAAAGCACATTATGAACTTCTGCTTCTGCAAAGATGAAGCAAACATGTTTTTATGCCTTCCACTGAGTATAGCTAAAAAGCCTGGACATCACATGTGAAACAAAAACAACACTCTGAAGAGTAGAGGGAATAAGCAGACTGACTAAGGACCTCAGGGTCCAAGGAAAGACATGGTGGTGAGTTTCCTAGGCTTTCTTTTTTGATTCATATATCCCAGACTCAGTACTGGAGAAACTGGCAATCTGGAAATGCTGATGGGAACAGACAAAACAGGACCCAAGAAAAGATTGCTCTTTCTAGCCAAAGGATCCAGAAGGAGACAGTCTAGCACAGCAGAAAACTTTCTGACAGTATATTCATTTGCTTGTGTTGCTGTAACAAAGTACCACAGACTGGGTAGCTTAAACAATTGAAGTACATTGTCTTAAAGTTCTAAAGGTTAGAAGTCCAAAATCAAGATGTTGGTAGAATTGGTTTCATCTGAGGTCTATGAAGGAAGAATCTGTTCCAATCTTCACTCCTTGACTTGTAGGTGGCCATCTTCTTTCTCTGTCTATTCACATTTTCTTCCTTCTATGTATACCTCTTTGTCTCCATTTCCCCTTTTTATAATGATCCCAATCACATTGGATTAAGGCCCATCTTAATGACCTCATTTTAACTTGATCACCTTTTTAAGGACCTTATTTCCAAATAAGATGACATACTGAGGTACTGTGGGTTAAGACTTCAACATAAGAATTTGAGGATGATGTAATTCAACCCATAACAGTAACTGCTCTAGTCCAGCGAAACATCACAGAAAAGTCCCTGACCTTATCCCATTTCCCATGAGCAAAGGCCAAGTGCAAAGCTTATACTTCCAGTTTTGCCTAGCTATAACAAAGTACCCCCTCACCCCCAATTTCCCATTAGTGAAGACCATATGGGGAGTGCTAGGACTTTCACTCTTACACAGTGACTTACACAGTGATAAGGAGATACCCTTCTGTTCTCATTATGGTGAGGTCACAGTCAGAGGTCATAGCTCTGACTATGGTCAGAGAATTCAGGAAGACTACCTTTGCTCAGGAGAGCAAGATGTCAGAAGGAGCCATGTGGGGAGAAATAATGATCGATCACAGGCTTGGTGGGAAGTCTTAATTCTTGCTCATACCAAATAATAATAAGAAATTATCTTGGTGTCACTGGAGGCTGAGTGGAGAACCTGGGCTTCTATTTGTACTTGGCAATAATGAGATGGTATCCCCCATTCCCTGCTGAAGCTGGTCAGAGGAGCACTGCTAAAAGAGAAGATTTAAATGTGATCCAGAGTCTTACAGATTTCCATAATGTCCAAGTATCAATCAAAATCACTCCCTTGTACAAAGAACCAAGTAGATCTCAACTTCAATGAGAAAAAACAATAAACACTACTACTTACATGACACAGATGTTCAAATCACCTCCTAAAAAGGCTTCAGTGAGCAATTAGGAGTATGCTTGAAACAAGTGAAAATATAGAAAGTCTCAGCACAGAAGTCAAAGAGCCAGAAAAGAACAAAATAAAAATCTGAGAACTAAAAAAACAATGGAAATAAAACTCAGTGGATTGGCTCAACAACAGAATAGAGGAGGGAAAGGAAAGAAGAATCAATAAATTTGAAACCAGAACAGTAGAAATTACCCAATCTGAACAACATAGGGAAAAGAGACTGAAAACAATAACTAACAAACCTTTAGGGACATATGGGAGTATAACAAAAGATCTAACATTCGGGTCATTGAAGTCTCAGAAGGGGAGGAAAATAAGGATAGGGCTGAAAAAGTACTTAAACTAATGGCTGACCATTCCCCAAATTTGGCAAAAGACCTGAAACTTAGAGACCCTAGAAGCTGAGTGAACTCACATAAACCCAAGTAAGCTCACATTAAAAGCACATTGTACTTGAACTTTTGAAAACTAAAGACAAAAAAAAAAGGACTTGAAAGCACCCAGAGAAGAGCAATACATTATTTATAAGGAAAATTATTTGAATGGCAGAATATTTCTCATCATAGACTGTGGAACCCAGAATGAAGTGGTGTGAGGTTTTCAAGTTCTGAAAAAACAGTGAATTCAAATTCTATTTCCAGTAAAATATCCATCAGGAATTAAAGGGAAATCCAGATATTTTCAGATAAAGAAAAGCTAAGGAAGACAGGTAAGTTGCCAGAGGTGAATCCTGAATAAATGACCAAAGGAAGTTTTCTAAACAGAAAGGAAATGAAACATGAAGGAATCTTAGAACATCAGGAAGAAAGAAAGAACAATAGCAGAATCATGAGTATAAATGCAGTAGGCTTTTGAGTTTCTTTAAAATTTGATGGTTGAAGAAAAAAAAAACCACTGCCTGATATGTTTCTCGATATATGTAAGGATAATATTTAAGACAATTACTTTATAAACAGGGAGGCTAAAGGCAAGTAGAGTGTCGTAAGTTTCTTAAACCACTTTCACTGGTAAAACATCAGTAGACTGTGATAAATTTTGTGTGTGTGTGTGTGTGTGTGTATAAAATTTAATAGCCTAGAACATATACTAAAAAAAGCTGTACAAAGAGATACACTTCAAAATAAAAAAAACACTAAAAATTAATGAAAAGTGAATGAAAAAGTTGTTCATAGGAAGGCAAGTAAAAGGAATAGAAACAAAGAAAACAAAAAAGAATATGGCAGATTAAATCCTAACAATCAATCATTATATTAAATGTAAATAATCTACATCTATTTGATGTATATCAAATAAAAAATAGATTGGCAGTTTATAAAAAAAATTAGCCAACTATATGTGGTCCAAAAAGAACTCATTCAAATGTGTTACAGTTAGGTTGAAAGTAAATGGGTGGAAAAAGATATAAGAAAGCAGCAGTGATGAAATTTATATCAGATAAAGTAGAGGTTAAGGCAAATAAAATTATCAGATACAGGAGAAGATCAGAAACAGACATAATGATGAGAAGATCAATCCAACAAGAAGACATAGCAATGCTAAATTGTGTATCAAACAACACATTTGCAAAATGTATAAAGCAAAACCTGATAGAACAGAAGGGACCAATAGACAAATTGAAAATTATAGTTGGAGACTTCACCATTACTATCTCCACAATTAATAGAGGAACTGGACAGAAATGATCAATAGTATGAAAAAACAACACTATAAACCAACAGGTTGTAACTGACATTTATAGAATATTGTGCCAACAATGGCAGAAGAAATATTCTTTTCAAGTGCCAGTGGAGCATATGCCAAGATAGTCCATATCTTTGGCCCTAAAACAAACGTGAACACATTTTAAAAGAATTGAAATCATACAGAATATATTCTCTTACTACAACGGAGTTAAACTGGAAATCACTAACAAAGGTGACAGGAAAATCTCCGAACACTTGGAAACTAAAAAACACATGTTTGAATGATGTGTGGATACAGACAAAGTCTCAGGTAAAGTTTAAAAATACATGGAATTGAATGACAATAAATATAACATCAAAACTTGTGGGACACAGCTAAGGCAATGCTGAGAGGAAAAGGTATAGCATTAAGCACTTACATTAGAAAAGAGGGGAAAAAGATAACAAAATCAATATTATAAGCTCCCACCTCAGTGAAAAAGAAAATCAAAATCAAAAACAACCAGAAGGAAGGAAATAATAAATAAACAGCCAGAAATCATGGACATAAAAGTCAGTAAAATTGTAGAGAAAATCAATAAAGCAAAAAGCTGGTTCTTAGGAAAGATCAATAAAATTGACAAACCTCTAGTAAGACTGACAAAGGAGAAAAGAGAACACGCAAATTACTAAAATCAGGAATGAAAACAGGAGTATCACTATACCCCACAGACATCAAAAAGATAATAAGAAAATAGTATGTTAGACTCTATAACCATAAATTTGACACTAAACAACTAAAACTCTAAATAGATCATTTTAACAGTCCTTTCACTCTTAAGGACCCTGAATTTTTAATTTAAAACCTCCTGAAAAAGAAACCTCTAGGCCCTGATGGTTTCACTGGATAATTCTACCAGATACTTAAAGAAGAATTAACTCTAATTCTGTAGTCTCTTAAAGAAAATAGAAGAGGAGGGAACACTCCCCAACTATGAAGCCAGTATCACCATGATATCAAAGACAGTACAAGGAAAGAAAGAAAAAGAAAATTATAGACCAATATCCTTCATGAAAAAAAAAATCTTCAAACTAGGAATAGAAGGGAACTTCTTCAATTTGACAAAGTACATCTATAAGAAATGTACAGCTAACCTCATACGTAATGGTCAAAGACTGAATGCTTTTCCCCCTCAGATCAGGAACAGCACAAGGATGCCCACCAGTGGTAGTACCATAAGTTATAGTCAGGGCAATAGAAAAAAGGAATAAAAAAGACATATTATCAAGTAAAAAGGCAGAAATAAAACTCTTCCTAATTACAGATGACATGATTGTCTAGAGTATCTCAAGAATTGATTTAACAAAACCTCTTAGTACCAGTAAGTGAATTCAGCAAAATCTCTGGATACAAGCAACATACAAAATCAATTTTATTGTATACCAGCAATGAACACTTGGAAACTGAAATTTAAAATACAATACCATTGAGAGATTGAGAAGACAAGCTACAGACTGGGAGAAAATATTTGATAAGCACATGTCTGATAAAGGTCTGATATCTAAAATATCCAACACTCTTAAATCTCAATAGTAAGTAAACAAACAATCCAAGGAAATAATGGGCCAATGATCTGAACAGATATCTCACTGAAGAAAATGTCCAGATGGCAAATAAACATATGAAAAGATGTCCAATGTCATTATCATTAGGGAATTGCAAATTATAATAGTAACAAAATACCACTAAATACCTATTAGAATGACTAAAATCCAAAATGCAATGCCAAATGCTAACAGGATGTGGAGCACAGGAAGTCTCATTCATATGTGGTGGAAATGCAAGACAGTATGACCCCTTTGGAAGACAGTGTGGTAGTTTCTTTAAAAACTAAGTATAGGTAGGGGAGCCTGGGTAGCTTAGTCGGTTAAGTGTCCAACTCTTGGCTTCTGCTCAGGTGGTAATCTCACAGTTCATTGCATTGTGCATTGCAGCACATGCCCTGCATTGGGCTCTGTGCTGACAGTGTGGAGCTTGCTTGGGATTCTTTCTCTCTTCCTCTCTCTCTGTGCCTCCCTTGCACTCTCTCTCAAAATAAATAAACTTTTAAAAAGAACCAAAGAAAAACTTTAGTTTTATTATATGATCCAGCAACCATACTTATTTGTATTTACCCAAATGAGTTAGAAACTTAAATACACATAAAAATCTACACACAAATGTTTATATCAGCTTTATTCAGAATTGTTAAAACTTTCATGTTCTTCAGGAGGTGAGTGGATAAACTATGGTACATCAATTTGATAGAGTATTGATATTGATATTCAGTGGTAAAGAACTATCAAGCTAAGAAAAGATAAGGAAAAAACTTAAATATATATTGCTGAGTGAAAGAAGCCAGTCTGAAAAGTTTACTAGTTTATGACTCCAATTGTGTGATGTTCTAAAAAAAGCAAAACTATGAAGAAAGTAAAAAGATGAGGTAAAATGGCTGGAGATACTGAGACTAATGGGGCCTCTTTCCCTGTGGTCTCTCATTTTCTAGGAGGCACATCCAGGCTTTTTCACATGATGGTGTCTGTGCTCAATAGCAAGAAAGGGAAGGTACTTTTTGAGCCTCTAAATGTATCATGTTTTTAATACTACACCAACTCAAGCATCCATTGGCTTGTGTGATGTTCAAGGCCAGATTTAAGGAGAGGAGAATTTGTCTTCACTTTGTATAGGAGAAGCTGCAAAGTCATATGAAAAGAGGCATGGATATGAGAAAGGAGTAATCTGTGGCTATTTCACAATCTACCACATGGAATTCCAGTGGGAATCTAAGCACATATGATACATATGGTTCATAATCCAGACACTCAGCATGACTGTGGGTTTCTTGGTGTCAGAGGTGGCCTACTTCACTGGAAAGAAAACTCTTATGTTTTCCTGGCAAGCAGAAAATTACCTGCTGTAATTTGCCACTTTAACACTGTCGTTTATTAAACTATTGTCTTTCATCTCCAAACCCAAATTTATATATGCTGCTTTGTGATTCTGGGAGCTGATGCCCTGCATATTCCCTTTTTGCCTTGCTAGCAGGTTCCTTTGAGCTCTGCTGATGGAGACCACTAGAAGGTTACTGAAAAGCTGGAGAGGAAGAAATGACACACTCCTTTGGTCTGCTTCTTAGGGACTTCCTGTAAGCTTTTCTTCCTGTGGGCTTCATTCCAGAATCATTTTGTCATTCTGTCCATGGAAGTTGCTTCCTGTAGTCGCAGTTGAATCCAGTTGCAGTTTTCGTACCATCTTTAGAGCTGGTTTCATCAGCCCCTATTCAGATACACTGGTAGCAGCCACTCATCAACCCCTCTTCAGAGACCTGAGTTTGGCGCCTCCTCACAACCCCTTAGTTGTAATAACTGCAGCCTCTTCTCTTCATTCTCTCAGTCTTTGGAGTGGTCAGTACTTATTTGAAAAGTTAGGGTTCTTTTTGTTTTTTTTAGTTAGCTGGTTGGAACTCTTTAACTCTTTAGGAAGAGTTAACAAGTCTTTATATTAAATTTTCTTTGTGAAATTAACTCGTGTAGTTTCTATTTTCTGTGGGAACCTTGACCAGGGAGGAAGAGGAAGACAAGGAGGGGAAACTGGCTTGATATGTACAAGGCACCACTAGTTTCCTGCCATTAGTTTCCTAATTACAATTATCAAATGCTTAGGACATTGTTTATCTTATTTTGTGGGGCTAGCATAACCTTGATAGTGAGACTTGACAAGGATAGTATGAGAAAAGGAAAGTTATAGCCCATCTCTCTAAGAAACAGAGATGCAAAGTATTAGCAAACCAAATTTAGCACTGTGTATAAAATGTTTTATGGCCTGGGCTTGTTTTTGAAGTACTATCTTGGTTTAACATTAATAAATCAGTTGATATATAATGATTATATATTATATAATAAGATACATTATAAAGGGGAAAATGATCATCTTAATCGATTCAGAAAAATAATTTGATAAAATTCATTATATCCAATGTGAAAATTTTTAGCCTACTAGGAATAAAAAGAAACCTATTTTATCTGACAACTAATATCTAAAAAACCTGCAACAAACATCATTATTAATGGATAAACAATAAAAATCTTTTGTGATCAGGAAAAAAATAGAGGTACCTATCATCACTTCCATTCAACATGGCACTGGATTTCCTAGCCAGTGGAATAAAGCAGGAAAAGGAAATAAATGGTACAGGACTGTAAAGGAAGAAATAAAGCTGTCATTCTTCATAGATGATATGACTGTGAATATAGAAAACTTAAAAGAATCAATTGACAAACTATTAAAATTAGTAGGAATTTTTTAATATATTTTTTTATTTTAGAGAGAGTGTGTGTGAGTGGTAGGGAGGGACAGAGGGATTGTTAGGATCTTAAGCAGGCTCCTTGCTCATTGCAGATCCCAATGCAGGGCTCAACCCTATGACCCTGAGATTGTGATCTGAGCCAAAATCAAGAGTTGGGCACTCAACTGACCCAGCCACCCAGGGGCCCCTAAAATTAGTAAGAATTTAACAAGGTTTCTGGAAACAAAATCAATATGGAAAGATAAACCACATTTATATATATTAGCAACAAATAGAAAATGCAATTTAAAATATATACCATATCTATCAAAAATATGAAAAGCCTAGAAATCTAAAGTTGTATAATGTCGCTAACCTTAAAGTTAAAAACTTAACATTGAAAAGGACTTAAATAGACAGGCATAGCATGTTTATGAAATATACCATTTCTCCAAAGATTAATCTAAAACTTTAATGCAGTCTTAATCAGAATCCCCCCAAAAGACACTTATATAGAAATATAAGGAATGAAGTATTGCCAAGAACCTTTTAAAGGAAAACCTAGTTGGGACAGATATAATATTGGGCCACAATTATCCAATGTAGTAATGGCATAGGTATAAAGAGGCCAATAGAACAGAATAGAAAATCAAGAAATGGAATAACCCTTGTATATACATTAGATGCATAACAGAAATGGTTTTATAGATCAGTGGGGAGAGGAGAGATTTTCCAGTAAATGGTTTTGGGAAAATTGGTTATTTATATGAAAAAAAGAAATGAAATTGAACCTCTACCTCATAATATACAAAATAATTCCAGGTAGAACAAAGGCCTAAAGATGTAAAAGGGAAAGCAATAAAGATTTTAGAAAGATACTTTAGAAGATAACTGGAGAAAAATTTCTTAAACAAGGCACAAAAGCATTAGCCATAAAGGATAAATACCCTGACTAGACCTGCATTACAATTAACAACTTAAATTTATCATGAGACACCATGAAGAAAATGAGAAAAACCATATCATTGGAAAGACACTTACAACACATACAACTGACATAAGAATAGTATCAAGAACATATAAAGAATTCTGGCAAATGAATAAAGACAAATCCAGTGGAAAAATGGATGAGAAATCTGAACCCTTCACACAAAAGAGCAAACAGAGTAAAACATATGAAAAAATGTTTAACCCCATTGTTAATCAGGCCATGACAAATTAAAACCCTAAAGAGATATCATTGCATACCCATACCCTTAACAACATTTTAAAAAGTTAGCAGAGACAAAGTTTGTTGGCAACTTGGCTGACAAGAATGTTACTTGAGGCCACCATTTTGGAAAAGAGCTGGGTTTACTTTAAGTTGAGCTCGCTTCTATACTAAGACATAGCATCCCCACTCTAGAGAAAATCTTGTTCAAGAGGACTAGGAGCTATAAAAAAGAATGTTCACAGTAGGACTGTTGATAATAGCCCCAAACTAGAAATAAATGCAATGTCATCAGCAGAAACTAACAAAGGCTGATCTATTCATAAAATGCAATACTACACAGGAACAAAAATGACTGGACCATGGGTATGCATGACACAGTTATAATGTTGAGCAAATGAAGGAAGCTCTGAAGAATAATGATTTTGTTAATGTAAAACAGGCAAAGTTAAAATCTTCTTGGGATTAATATACAGATAGAAAAACTGATAAACACCCAGAGAATGACTACCTTAAAAGTCAGGACGGTGGCAACATTTTAAAGGGTTGTGAGAAGGAAGGAATTATTGTGGAGTCCAAGGCAGGGACCCGTGGGCTGGTTCCTAAAGTGCTGGCAAAGTTCTGCTTCTTAATCTGGTTGGAGGTAATGTGTCTGTGCGTGTGTGTGTGTGTGTGCGTGCACACGTGCGATTTTTCTTTCAACTGTATATGTGTATATACACTATTCTGCATGTGTACTATATTTTGGTTAAAAAATATGTTTTGTCTCTTATAGTATTTAAGAATTGCAGAAAAGGAAATGTGGGATCTGCAAAAGTTGCTTTGTCTTGAAAGTTGCCCCTTAAAAAAAAAAGTAGTATTTTTATTCCTTTACTTGTACACAGATGTTGATGTTAATTATCATTATTAATCAATGTTAAGTCGGTTCATTGTAGATTTGGCATGGTGTTGTCTTAAAAATTCATGAGATACCAGTCCGAAAACAGCTATTCTCATGGTTCTCAGAAGCTTAGCTTGTCATCATCATGGAAAACATTGACCATAACCCTTGAAAAAGACTTGTATGGGGCTGAGAATGCCCCAGAATGCATTGCTAGGAGCACCCCTCCATTTATAACCCCAAGTAGAACTCCATTTTGTCATTGTAACATTGATGCTTTGCTTTGGGGAACAAAATTTCTACATAAAAAAAAAAGCAACAAAACAGCAATTATGTAAATTGAATGGAAGGAAACCTATAGTATCCTGTTTGAGGTAATTTTCCTCATAATGACTGTTGGGGAAGAGGAGAATGGGAAAGACTGGAGGTTAAAAATGGGAAATTGTGTATGTGTATGTAATAAGCTTGCACAGAGAGCAGATGCACGGTGTGGAAGTCATGTATAGAGGCAATAATCTGTGACAGAAAGATTTACATAATATTCTTTCAGGGCAAGTTCCCCATTTTAAAAAGATGGTGAAATGCAGACGGCATGCCTGACTGTAATGAATCTAAATCAGGTAAATAATTTGCACTCTCAGATTATGCTCCCCCCTCAATCCACACTTGGCTAAATGGATCTATTACAGCTTAGAGGGTAAAGAGAATTGAAGTTACCTTGAGATGCACGTGTGACCTAAGTGAAAACATTGCATTTTGAAAGGCAGAATTGTAGTGATAGGAATTCACAATTTTTATCTTGCAGATCATAATTAATAATTGGTGAATTTATAAGTAGAAGATAAATATCCCCAAATCATGAAACAATTGCTGTTTTACACACACACACACACACACACACACACACACACACACCCCTCTCAAAACTGGCGTAGAGGACTCTGGGTTTAATGGGATGCTGATTCTTCCTGCACTAGCTTCGTGCCATAAGATGAACATTATGTTAAACATCTATCAGTAACCATTCCTGTTTTCTGCTCCTTAGTAGTAAATTTTCATTAGGGACTGGAATGCCTTTTGGCTAAAGAAGGAAAACCAAGAATGCAAGATGCTGTTCACTTCATGTGATGTCACTCAAAATAGGATAAGAATGAGATCCAACTGTCTTACTTCCTTTAAATGACAGTCCCTACATTTTGAGCTTTCCTGGCTTTTATTTATAAACACTTCTCTTGTCTGTTATGCTCTCTATTACAATTCATATAATTTGGAGTGACTTATCCTCTGCTTTTAAATTGAGGCTGGATGTCTTTTTTTGTGTGGGTGCATTTGACTCAGGGAGACTAATAGGCTTGACTCCATCAGCCCCTGATGCCAGGTTTACAGTTTCTAACTTTTTATGGTGCGATGGTCATAAGTTGTTAGAAAGTCTTGACTTGGATACTTAATACCCTGTCTGTATTACACAATTTTCAATTAACCTAAAAACCTCTTAGTGAAATGCTTAACTAGAGCTAGAGTAATTAACTGCCTATAATTACTATACAAAGCAATTTAAAGTATTGTTTCACATGTGTAGGACTTGGGTTTTTTCCTTTGCGTATTGTACATGAATCATATTGTCTATTGTATGTGCATGGTTATTTCTTTTTTTCAGGTAATTACAAAATACTGAAAGGGGAAAGAAAATCATAGAATGTGTCTCAAATACCAGTGTTGTTGTGTGTCTTCCATATTTTTACTTTCTTTTTTAGGTTATCATTATGGTTACCAGAATAAGGTGGGCAAAGGAAAGAATTCTAATGAGGTTTAAAAAAAAATACAGTTTATTTGGTGGTGTGTCTGATTTACCAAGACACATCCCTGTTTCAGATGCAGACAGTCATCAATTATTACTACACATTTATCATCATAAAATCCTCATTTTGACTTTTTTTTTTAGGGAAAGTGAAAATATATGTATGTGTACACACAGACACACATACACATAAAGAGCTGTCTCTCAGGGCTAGGCTATTACTTGCCCCCGCTTGGAAGAAAAGGCTTTCTCAATGGGATTATGTCCTCTGTCATAACCTATCAGTTGTCTGATCAGAAATTCATAATGCAGCCCATCTATTGCTCAGCTCGGCCAAGGCTGTGGGATGGAATTTAAATAGACAAATGCCAGACTTGGGCGTTGACATTCTCTCTGTCTCTCTCAATCTTTTTCTTTCTCTGTTCTTCCTCCCAATCATACTGTCTTTCTTTTCTTTTTCTTACCTTTGTTTGTTTATTTGCTTGTTTGTTTTTAAAGTCCTCCACATACTAACATTTTATATCAGGCATGAATTAACGTGATGAGAAGGTATCAGGAAATGGAGAATGGATGGTGAGTGGAGAGGCAGAGGGAGGGAGAGGCAGAGGGAGGGAGGATGAGAGACTGAGATGAAGGAAATTGTAAATTATTGCTGTGGTACCCTCGCTGGATAGTAAAACCTGGTTGATTTTTTTCTTTCATTTAAAAGAAAATATTTCAGGATAAATTACTTACCACATACCCTTACTCAACCAGCAAGATGCCTGTGTATAGATAGGGTTTACATCTGTCCGTATCACACCCCTTCTTTTTGTGTGGCTGGTGTGGAGAAAATGCATTTGAATGTGTACCATCTTGGCTTCCTTGAGTTGCATAGCCGCTGAGGGTATCAGTTCTGTAGAGTTATAACTTGATGACGTTTCACTTTGGTCTGATAAAGTAGTGATCCAGGTTCTCTCTTCCTTCTCATCTTCTCTAACCCCAGTAGAAGTAAATCAGATTTTTCTCTCAGACCACAGTGAAAGGGAAAACTGGTTTAACTGGTAATACATTAAAACTCTCTGTAGAACTTCAGTGTGGAAAGTTGAGGGCTTTTGTGTTCAGGCAGACGAATGAATGTGAATCACACTGGTCGGGCTCTGCTGCAAATGATTAAAAAATGAAAATCTCTATGAGAAACCTGCCCATTGCCCTGCCTCTCTTCTCCTTCTTTTTTTTTAAAATTTTTAATATTTATTTTTTGAGGGGGGGCAAGGGGTAGAGAGAGAGGGAGACTTAGGATTTGAAGCAGCCTCCAAGGCTCTGAGCTGTTAGCACATAGCCTGACATCAGGCTCGAACTCAGACTGTGAGATCATGACCTGAGCCAAAGTTGGAGTGAGATCTTGACCTGAGCAGAAGTTGGATGCTTAACTGACTAAGCCACCCAGGCACCCCACCCTACCTCTTTTCTTGAAGGAAGGTGGGAACATTCATTCAACTTTGTGTCACATTACTGGCTTTTAAATGTCATGCCTCCTCCTTCTCCCTTCTGGGTATCTTTTCCATGGGCTCAAAAGTGAATCCTGAACTAGGAGTTTCATTGTGTTGGTGCGGCAAGTCCTGTCCTTGCGGCTACTTCTAGAAAATTTTACCCCTTGATTTTAATGTTTTTGGCAGTAATGTTTAGTTAAAAAGAAACATAAGTATTTATTATTTTTTTTGAATCAACATCAATTTTCTGGTATTTAAATTTATTTCAGAGGACAAACTCCCAATAAATTTTGTCCCCATGGGAAAACATACAGAATGGGGGATTTTGCACAACCTTGTAACAAATACCTTAGCCTTAAAAAAAGTGACATTCTGCACTATAATAATACTATTTCTGCCTGGAGAAGGACAGTGCTATATACCAGAAAGTGTTGCTAAATATTTCTATAATTAAAATGATCTCTGTTCAAATGTTACAGCCTTCTTAGGTTTTAAGTGATGAGAGCGTTGGTAGCCAGCAGAAAAAGTATCAGATGAACTGGTGCCAATTGTCCAATTAAGAAACTCACTGACCCACTAGGGGTAGAATTTCTTTTGTTGCCATGTTCGTTTTTGATGTCTTCACTAACTTGTGGGCACTTGACCCATGGAGAATCCAATTAGTACAGTATTTAGTTCAGTTGCTATAGAAAAAAAATAAATTTAAACCAAATTCACCGAAGACCCAAGTAAGTCTCCTTCCTTCTGAGGTTTATATTGGTAAATAAGGGAGCCCTTATATTTACCCTCCTTGGCATTTTCTCCATTGCTTCAGAGTTTGATGAGCACTCCCTCCAGTTGTTGCTATTTTTTAGAAAGGTCCAAAGGTATATTTCTGGTGGGTCAGGGTTTTAAATGTGTGTCTTTTTTTTTTTTTAAGCCAACAGCTTTAATGAGATAGACATATTATACCATTCATGCATTTGAAGTGCATCATTCATTGATTTCCAGCATATTCAGAGTTGTGCAATCACGATCATACTTAGCTTTAGAACATTTTCATCATCCCCAAAAGAAATCCCATACCCATTAGTAAATGCTCCCATTTCTTCCTGATTCCCTATCCCCTAACATTTCTAGGTAACCACTGTTCTACTTTTTGTCTGTATGGATTTGTCTGCTCTGGACATTTCATAAATGGAATTATATAATATATGATGCTTTGTGACTGACAAATGTGGTTCTAAATGTGCTGGGACACTAACCTATTTGGGAATCCAGAAAGATGCACACGATGGGGCACCTGGGTGGCTCAGTTGGCTAAACGTTCGAATCTTGGCTTCAGCTCAAGTCATGATCTTGTGGCTTCATGGGTTCAAGGCCTGTATCAGGCTCTGTGCTGGCACTGTGGAGCCTGCTTGGAATTCTCTTTCTCACTCTCTCTCTCTCTCCTTCCTTAACTTGTGTTGTCTCTGTATCTCTCAAAATAAATGAATAAATAGATAGATAGATAGATAGATAGATAGATGTACACACACAAATATTGAGACACAAATGTAGAGAACAGTGTTGGGGATGGATTGACCCTCCTCATGTCCATGGACCCCGATTTAAGAGGATCATTCACTGGGCAGAAGCATTCTTTGTCTACATGAGCAGGCAGATTTAGGGGAGGAGAGGTAAAAAGATACCCCTTGAGACTGACATAGTGGGTCGCTGTGTCCTCACTGGCCCTGAGGTTTTCCTGTTGTCCAGTACTGCTTATTTTCTTCTTGAGTGCATTTTGGTAAAGACCAGTAGAGTCTATCTATTGCTTTCCCAAAACAGCAAACATTCATTCGGTAATTGCTGGAATTTACATGTAAGTCATATATTCGTTACTGTTAAATAAAATTGTACAGCCTAAAAAAAAAAAGGATGGATCTAAAAGAAATAAAAATTGTGAATATGATTTTATATCTTAACTGTTTTGCTTTATAATTCACCTCTGCTACAAGCCAGGTGAACGTGGAAAAGATGGATGAACGTTCTGGCAGTCCCTTGGATGAATAAATAAATGAGTAAAAGCCACAGGCAGAGCCCCAAAGATGCTTTTTAGGAACCAAAGGCCTTGCCTTTTCGCCAAATGGCCACTGGTCCTCTTTTCTCTCTGCCTATTTACACACACACGTTTATTTTCTTCCTGCTAGCTTCCTGTAAGCTGGCTGTATAAGTACAAGATAGTTCGTCTTACTCTGTTCAAGCTTGGTATGTATCCAAACCTGCCTCTGTAGCCCTAATTGTTCCATTTTTAGGCGAGCGGCTTCCAGCAGGCACATGACAGTCTGGTATCTTTTTGCAGACCTTCCGTGCCATGCAGGACATGCATAATTGCAGCCAATCCATTGAGCCATTCTTAAGATCGTTTCCCATGCATGCCTTCCCATTTCCTATTTCAGTGTGTCTGACTTGCTCAGCTTCCAAGAGAGCCTCCTGGAGAGGAGCCCAGGTAGATCACTATGTCTTTCCTCTATGTTCTTTTCCCAGAAGGGAGTCACAATACAGTTCCATCCCATCCACCTCTCTTAGTTCATGGGGCAAAATTTCTAGCCAAGTAATGCATGTTATTTTTAAATAACATTTACTGTTTTTTCTTTCTTTTTTCTCTATTTCTTCCTCCCTGTTTTGATGGTTTGCTCTTTTTTTTTTTTTTTTTTTTTTTACCTTGGGAAACTTATTTTAAAAGCAACAGAATTTGTTGGAAAAACAATTTTACACACACAATGAATATTTATCTCCATGTTATTATAAACAGGAAGTACTGGAGGTACATGGGACAGAAAGCACAATAAATTTCTTTCTCATTTTCAGTTATAAGCCAGGATCTAATTCTGTCTTGAGATTAATTAAAAAGAAATACTGGGTTTCGCAGTGCTCAGGCAGGAATGGGCACAAACCTGGGGTAAAAAAAGCTGGCCCTCAGACATCACTGTCATTCCCCTCACTCCCTTGATTTCATAACGTGGGATCTTCCCGGGCACCTTGGGGACAACCAGAGCTTCGTCTAACGGGTTACAAGCCAAGGTCTTGGAAAACTGGGATTTCTCAGTTGCTTGTCATCCCCATGAGTCATTTCCATTACCAGAGGGAATATAAACCAGGCTTTCTTCTTTTCTTTTCCACAGTGTCAGGAAATGAAAACTAAAAATTGGGAAAAAAGAAAGAAATTCACACGTATGACAAGAGGGGAGAGTATCCATCTCAAAATTGACCTCCTGAAATTAGGTCAAGTGGGGTTTCTTTGCCTCAGTGAAGAAGTTGCTGATTCGGAGAAGCCTAAGAGAGGAGAAATTGAGCCATGCAGGGATTGTCAGGCTTATCCACATGTCAATGGACATTATTTTGTCCTTTGAGATTTAAACTGATGGTTAGATAATATGTCCTATAGGAAACCCAAGGATCTTACCAAAAATGCAATTAATTTCTGGGGCCTGTGTTTTTGTGGCCCCTCATGGCGTTAAGTCCTTGATTATAGTGACTTCCAAGTCCCCACATAAACCATACTCTATCAGGCTTTTTTTTTGGTTGTGTTTTCTTTTCTTTCTGAAGATCTCTGCGTTCCACAGCACCCTACTTAGGGAGGTCAATCCTTGCCTTCATTTTCCTCTAAACCACTTACCTAAGCTATGCTTTAGCAACTCACTTGGTTAAAGGTTTGGAGGCAAGGGGAGTTTCCTTCGCAGTGATAGAAGCAACTTACTATCGAATATTCTATATATTTGTGCAAAGAAGTCTTTGGCCTCTTAACTACAGAAATTTCATTGCTTTTCTCTGGAATCACTTCTTTTTCTATTTCAAGCCTTGCTCACTTCTTGTCTCCTTCTCCCACCTCCTAAATTCTGTGTTTGTGCATGAAAAGCATTTTAGCATTTTCTTGCTGTTTTTATCTTGCAATTGGGTTCATTTTCCGCATGCAAACTGGCATATGAAAGTGTTTCCTGTCCAGAGATGGGAATCCAAAGATACCAGAGAATGAAAGCTACTCCTTGTTGTTAAAAAAGTAAGAGAGAGAGGGAGAGAGAGAGAAAGAAAGAAAGAAAAAGTCACTCTGCTACATACCTCCCTGAGGACTGAGGATCATGAAGGCAGAGCAAAATAAAGCCACTCTTTTGTGAAGGAACAGCTTTGGAATAATCCTATCATGTTTTTCTGGATTGTCCTGCTGGTGACACTATATATGACATTTATAGTTTTTGTATTGCATCACTGAGTTGATTTTTAAATCACTGAAATATTTCTGTTTGAATTCTTTAAGTGGAAAAGTAAGATTTGCCTTCCAAGAGTAGGAAGCAGTGGAAACTACAGAGAAATAAGAAAGGAACTGTTTGAAGCTTCCAGAAGTAAATATGAAAAGATTGTTTTGTATCCTGATTACTAAATAAAAATGGCATCTGCTGATATCAATATTAAGAGTTTCTCAGGCTGGTTATGAAGCTTTATAAAAGAGTAGGTAAATAAATCTTGTGGATGACCAAAATGAAATAAAAAATCCAAACCCATTTGAAATATAATTTGAAATGAAAGTTCTTAAAAAAATGAAAATTTCAGAGGAATCTATCCAATAGTTGCCTATATAGAGAAGTGATCAATGTTTTTTTCATTTTTTTAAAAATATAATTTATTGTCAAATTGGTTTCCATACAATACCCAGTGCTCATCCCCACAAGTGCCCTCTTCAATGCCCATCACCCACTTTCCCCTCTCCCTCACCCCCATCAACCCTCTGTTTGTTCTCAGTATTTAAGAGGCTCTTATGGCTTGCCTCCCTCCCTCTCTGTAACTTTTTTTTCCCTTTCCCTTCCCCTATGGTCTTCTGTTAAGTTTCTCAAGATCCACATATGAATGAAAACATATGGTATGTCTTTCTCTGACTGACTTATTTCACTTAGCATAATACTCTCCAGTTCCATCCACGTTGCTGCAAATGGCCAGATTTCATGCTTTCTCATTGCCAAGTACTATTCCATGGTATATATAAACCACATCTTCTTTATCCATTTGTCAGTTGGTAGACCTTTAGGCTCTTTCCATAATTTGGCTATTGTTGAAAGTGCTGGTATAAACATTGGGGTACAAGTGCCTGTATGCATCATTGCTCCTGTATCCCTTGGGTAAATTCCTAGCAATGCTATTGCTGGGTCATAGAGTAGTTGTATTTTTAATTTTTGAGGATCCTCCACACTGTTTTCCAGAGTGGCTGCACCAGTTTGCATTCCCACCAAAAGTGCAAGAGGGTTCCCGTTGCATCTACATCCTCCCCAGCATCTATAGTCTCCTGATTTGTTCATTTTAGCCACTCTGACCAGCATTAGGTGGTATCTCCACATGGTTTTGATTTGTATTTCCCTGATGATGCGTGATGTTGAGCATTGTTTCATGTGTCTGTTGGCCATTTGGATGTCTTCTTTGGAAAAGTGTCTATTCATGTCTTCTGCCCATTTCTTCACTGGATTATTTGTTTTTCGGGTATGCAGTTTGGTGAGTTCTTCATAGATTTTAGATACTAGCTCTTTATCCAATATGTCATTTGCAAATATCTTCTCCCATTCCGTTTGTTGCCTTTTAGTTTTGTTGATGTGCCTTTGGAGATGTGTTGATTAAGAAATTGCTGCAGCTGAGGTCAAAGAGGTTTTTTCCTTGCCTTCTCCTCTAGGGTTTTGATGGTTTCCTGTCTCACATTCAAGTCCTTCATCCATTTTGAGTTTATTTTTGTGTATGGTGTAAGAAAGTGGTCTAGTTTCTTTCTTCTGCATGTTGCTGTCCAGTTCTCCTAGCACCGTTTGTTAAAGAGACTTTTTTCCATTGGACACTCTTTCCTGCTTTGTCAAAGGTTAATTGCCCACACATTTGTGGGTCCAATTCTGGGATCTCTATTCTATTACATTGGACTATGTGTCTGTTTTTGTGCCAATACCATACTGTCTTGATGATTACAACTTTGTAGTAGAGACTAAAGTCTGGGATTGTGATGCCTCCCACTTTGGTTTTCTTCTGCAATATTACTTTGGCTGTTTGGAGTCTTTTGTGGTTCCATACAAATTTTAGGATTGTTTGTTCGAGCTTTGAAAAGAATGCTGGTGCAACTTTGATTGGGATTGCATTGAATGTGTAGATTGCTTTGGATAGCACTGACATTTTAACAATATTTATTCTTCCAATCCATGAGCAGGGAATGTTTTTCCATTTCTTTGTGTCTTCTTCAATTTCCTTCATAAGCTTTCTGTAGTTTTCAGCATACAGATCTTTTACATCTTTGGTTAGGTTTATTCCTAGGTATTTCATTATTCTTGGTGCAATTGTGAATGGGATCACTTTATTTCTCTTTCTGTTGCTTCTTTATTGGTGTATAAAATGTTTTTTTAAGAGAGAGAAAGAGTGGGCAAGTGGGGGAGAGGGACAGAGAGAGAAGGAGAAAGAAAGAATCTCAAGCAGGCTCCACACTGTCAGCATAGAGCCCAATGCACGGCTCAGTCCCACAACCCTGGGATCATGACCTGACCCAAAAATCAAGAGTTGGACACTCAACTGACTGAGCCACCCAGATGCCCCAGTGATCAATGTTTTAAAATTTACAACTCTTTACAAAAGGGTACTATTTATTAGCTATTACTAGATTCTACAAAGCTATAACATGAGGTATAAATAATAAGCAAAAGTTTAAAGTTTATTATCAGAATTAAATGAAAGCAGATCCTGGGCAAAATTTCCCCTCTGATGAAAATATACTGGTAGACTCATCTCTGCCTTTTGTGTTTTGGTTCTGGCCAACCTGTATCCCAACTTCAGCTCGCTGGATTTCTGATTAGGTAAAAATCCAGTGTAGAGAATCAGAATCGAAAATTATGGAGCCTGTAATAACCATATTTTCCTGTGCACTTCAGATTCATTTTGTTGGCCAGAAGTCTGCTGCTTTTCATCTGTATTTCTCTGCTGGTAAAGCTTCAGTCCTCCTTGTTTGTAAATCTTGGTAGGAATTACTTGTAGGTTAGCAGAGTTTTCATGATGTCATCAGATATTTCCTGATGATAACTCCTGGACATCTCATACCCACTCTATCTCCACATGAATATTTCAAATTGGTGGGACTGTGAAGCACAAGGCTTAATCTCTTGTTCAAACATCTTGAAAGGTCTAGGCATTTAATATGTGCACACACTTCTGAGAGGGCTCTGGTGGTGTTGAAAACTAGTTTAGTTTGGCATGCAAAAGGGCTGATGGATATGTACCCTGATGTAAACATTTTCTATTGTTTAGTGGGGTTTCTTTGGAAGGTATCCTGTAAGAGAACACTAAGTGAGTTTCTTTAGAAAGCTTCAGTGCTTTTAACAGAATAAAACAAGAAGGGATGATTTGAGGGCTCATCACTAAACTGAAAACTATAGCAAAGTTGGTTTGGTAGAAATGTACCATTTCTTGTATCTATATCTGGCCTTCAGAACCTTTGAATATGTTTTGTCTGTGTACGTAGGTGTGTGTGTGTGTGTGTGTGTGTGTGTGTGTGTAGGTGTTAATTATTGATGATGGATGTTTGTTTAGCTGACACATTCAATGAGTTGAGTTTTATTTATGGTCAGGGAAGATACAGAAGCAACACCAACTATAACACATGAAAACCAATATTGTATCTGCCATGTCTGATCCAATATAAATACTTCTAGAGACAGAAGATGGAGTGTCAATCACAGGAATTTCCCAACCTTAGTGTGCTTGGTATATACTCACTGTTCATCCCTCAAGTCTTTTGGTTAGCTGATAGTGACGGAAATAATGGGATTATTCTGCAGCATTATAAAAGCTAGAACTCAGGTCCAGTGTTTTCAGTATTATCCTGTCCATTGAGTATGGTGTTCATTCTTTGTTTTTTGCTAACATCCTTCCTTTTGTATTGTAGATTTGAGGTGGCTTTTTCTTGACTGTGTGATGCCTTTCCCCAACTCTTTGGGGTACATTATATATCACAATGTACCTGAATGTATGTATCTGTTTGCATGTTGTGTTCTAATTGGGTAGTTGAGGGGCAGTTTTCATCCTAGTTAAGGTGACCATGAGCACCTCCCTCACAGTTGGTGACCTGTAATTCCAACAAATCCCCTGACCTATAAGGAAAGCTGCAAGGGGAATCATTCAAGGCAGTCACAGTGCTTTTTTCCCCCTGTGCCAAAGGGAGAGGGGTATACAGTGGCTTTAGCCTCTAGGGAAGTGATTCTTTACTTATTTATGGTCATGGATTCCTTTGAGATTCTGATGAAAACTGTGTCCATGTGCACACACACATACATTCTTCCTCTCTCACACACATCCACATATCCTCTCTCTCTCTCCCTCTCTCTCACACACACACCTCTCAAGTTTTATGCAACATTTCAGAGGATTCTTGTACTCCCTGAGACTCATCAATAATCCTTAAGCTTAAGGCTTAAGCATCCAGGTTAAGGCACCCTCATGTAGAGAATCCACATACTGAACATTCTGCATACCAAGATAAAAATCCATTTTGACTTATTATAAGATTGAGTGAATAAGTGACCACTATACCTTGTGTCTCTTGGGATTTCCCCCCTTCTGTATCCTGCCTCTGGGTCTTTTCCATTCATTTTCTGATTTTTGTCCTCCGGTCCCTTGCAGCAGCAGTGCCCCAATCTGGATATTCTATCCAGATTTCCTTCTTATTCGAGTTCTCTTCTAATGAAATCTTTTTTCCATTCCTCCTCCACCAGGCTTTTCTCCATCTGTTTCCCACATGACTTGTTCCTTTAGGGGACTTGACAAATTTGATGGTGATGCTTACAGGAAACGGGCTTTAGGGTGGGTTATATAATTTTGGTAGCAGCCACTGTACAGTATGACAAAAATGTTATGATCCCAGTTTAATTTTGTCAATATCAAAATGCAGAGAAAAAAGTGCAGGGAGGAGATGTGGTGGTGACATTTTACAGACACACAAGTTTTGATATAAAACAAAGGCTATTGATGTTTTATCAAAAAAGGTTTAATATTTAATAAGTCACTGTGTACATGAATTATGATCCAGGAAAATGAGGCACTGACTTTGTTTTCAAGCATGTTTAACAGGGGCTTTCAGTTTTAGAAGTGAAGGTCTGGTGAACCATAGTTGGTTTTTAAGTAATTTAATTCTGGCCCACATTTTAAGCAGACTTTGCTGAAACCACTGAAAATGAAAACCAATGAAGTGTCCATTTCAAGATACATCTTAGAATTAAGCAAGTTAAATCAATGGAAATCAATAGGATGTTAGGAGAAGCAAGAAAACTACCTAGCAGGTCAGCAGTAAAGTAGTGAATTAACTTTTCATGCCAGAATCAGTGTATTTCCATTGCAGACCTGGGGTTCCATGGGCTCACGTGGGTGAGCATGTGATTTCTTGCATTGTGATTGTCCTGCATATGATTTCTTGATTTAACAATTTGAAGCCCATACTCGTGTGACACTGCTGTGCAATATCATCTGTTACAGGGCTGGAGCTGGAGTAGGGACAGAACTTGTTTTTCGAACTTAGGCTCAATCAGGCCTGAGATCCAGGGATGTGTGAGCTTCCTTAAATGAAAAGAAAGCTCTTGCTTGCTTTCCTGTGAAATGCTTGGTAGAATTCCTGTGTTGAGATTTTGGTCAATGACTGTAATAGGTGATTATGACTCAGTACATTGAATGTTGTACCTTGTTTTGATAGCATTGATAGCATCCACTATTTAAACAATTATTCAAATATTAGGTTAATGAAATTCTATATGCACTAAACAGCTTCTCATCAGCTATTTATTTTTAGAAGCCTAAGGGTCTACTCCCATTTAATTTAATTCCAGTTCTTGTCCACTAAGAAAACAAATGACAGGAAATTAAGATGATGTAGAACACGAAGGATTTAGGCTAAATATATGGAGCAATTTGATAATAGTTAAAATCACACCAACATATGAATGGTTAACATGAACTTCTTTTTCCTGAAACCATAACCATGGTTTTTCATTTGTCTGGGATGGTTTAAATAAGGCCTCGGTCAAATTCTGAAGAATGTTTTAGTGAACTTTACTGAGAATAATGTATTTTAAAGAGTTGAAAATTGATCAAGGCATTAAAGCATTCTTAGTTAGAGATGGCGATTTCCAGGTTACCTGTGTACATTTTAAAAAGTACATTTAGATGGTTTATCTTGTGCTGACATGAATTCTTAACAAGTAATTGTATACTTACACAAGATATGCTGTAGTATATTAGATAAGGAGATTAAAGAAGGGGGCCTATGCCCTACATGAAAGTACAACATCATTCATGCTTTTTACTATCTTTGTAAGAGTGATGGACAATTTATTGTATATTTCTGCAATTAAAAATCTCAGAAGTTTGGTGCAGAGTACAAAACCCAAGACTTAATTAGATGTAGACGTAAGAGCCAATTCCCCTGTGTTAGAAAGAGTGAGGGTACTTAGATTTTTGCAGACTTCCTAATTAAGGCACAAAGCCATCTTCATCTTCAACCTGAGAATTGTAAGTGGAAGATGACTCTATTAAGAATCCACCAGAACTTTCTTAAGTTGGTAGATGAACTGGTGACCTGGAAATGGGTAAATGGGGATCTGGTTGTTGTTCACTTCAAGGAATAATATTTAGACTGAACTGTGTCTTGGAAATTTTTTATTTTTACTGCATTTCAAATACTCTATCGACAATGGTCAATACTCAGTTTTGGCCTAAACAGTGACAATTTTGTCTTTGCATCTTATTCAGTGTGTTTGCAAGCTATATGTGTTTGCTGGAAGTTCTCCTTTTAAAAATGGAGGTAACAAAAACATAAGAGACTGTTAAAAACTGAGAACAAACTGAGGGTTGATGGGGGGTGGGAGGGAGGGGAGGGTGGGTGATGGGTATTGAGGAGGGCACCTTTTGGGATGAGCACTGGGTGTTGTATGGAAACCAATTTGACAATAAACTTCATATATTAAAATAAATAAATAAATAAATAAATAAATAAATAAATAAATAGATAGATAAATAAATGGAGGTAACAGTTATACTTGCCTCATCAGGTTTTCTGAGGATTAAATGAGATAATACATACAGCTTGCTCAGAATGATGCTCACGAACCATTTTAACAAGCATTATTGTTAGGATTTTTTTTTTTCAAAAAACAACCCATTGTATTTTTTTGGACAGCACCACCACTAAATTTTTTAAAGCCTTTTTTTCTTCTTTTAGTGGCTTGAAATATCATAACAGGCACTGGATCGTGAATGAAACGTGACCTCATTTAAAACCGCTTCTGGGGGCGCCTGGGTGGCTCAGTCAGTTGAGGGGCCGACTTTGGCTCAGGTCACGATCTCACAGTCCGTGAGTTCGAGCCCCGTGTCGGGCTCTGTTCTGACAGCTCAGAGCCTGTTTCAGATTCTGTGTCTCCCTCTCTCTGCCCCTCCCCCGTTCATGCTCTGTCTCTCTGTCTCAAAAAAAAAAATAAACGTTAAAAAAAAAATTAAAAAAAAAAACCGCTTCTGTGTTGTGGCGCGCTACCTAATTTAGCTGTCTATCCTTAATGCTTTGTAAATGTCTTTTACCTAGTAAGTGCTAGTATGTATTGAACCGAATTGCTTTGAATTGAGTTTTCTCTTAGGGTACAGAGCAGTTTTTAATTGCACCTTAGTGTTTTTTTTTTTTTTTAAACCTTCATTGTAAGAGGTATAAATTAATTAGGCATAGGGAGTATATTTTGAGATACTTGTAAAAGATAGTTGTGGTAAGAAAATGTCAGAAGATAGTAACTCTGTCATTACTAGATATGTGGAAACACATAAAATACACAAATGGGATCCTTGGGGGCAGAGGGACACAAGGGGAAGATTTGGCTGTTGGTCACACCGCTATCTGGACAGCTGAGGAATCATGCTGTGGATGACCTGTAATTAGCCTCCATGAGCTATTAGAGGTTCTCCTGTTTGAGACCTTGTCCCAGGAGAAAAGGCTGCCTGATAGGAAGGGACAGTACATGTCCAACTCTTCTCTTAAAGAACCAAATCTGGTTTTTGTTGAAGTGGTGTATTCTCTGGGACTCCTGGTATTGATGGAAATCATTTTTTAGCCATTTCATATGATATATTGTTTAAATTTTGACAAACATTAAATTAGGCATTAATTTCCTATGCGTATAGCTTTTATGCAGCTATAAACCTAAACTGTATTTACAGAGTACTATATAAATTTCCTATAAAAACCATTAAAGTTTAAATTAACAACATTAATTTAATGTTCTATGTGATGTTTTGTTGAAACTAAAGCACGATGATGGATTGAGTCAGAAAAAATGTACTTGCGTATTTGATACTTTACTTATTAAGTTGATTCTTTGAATTTTGAGCCTGATGGGATTATCATTTTAATAATTTGCAGCATCATGGTTATTTTTCCTTTTACACACTGAGTTCATTTTAAATCACTGATCCATCATTTTGATGACCCATTCAAGTTGATAGTGCTACTCAAAATACAATATTGAAATTTAAAAATATGCATTAATGAAAAATTCTTTGCTATTATTTTCTATGCTTCTTGAAAATGTTTTGCAAGTGTGTTATATATAAATATGGTGGTATCACTATTAATTTAAAGTGGAAATCTTACAATGGAACTGTTATGGGATTTGGCCTATGTTAATATGTGCTGTGTGATGATTCCATTTTCGCACATTTTGTTCCATATCATTTTTTATAGAACTTTTGTTTCTATAATGTCCTATGAAATCTTTTGGCAAGAACTTGGCATATATATGAAATCAGCCTTTGCTTTTTTCTCATTAGATTTAATTTAACTATTTAACTATTAAAAGGAACATATGTATCTACCACATTGTCATTTTCATGATGACAAATCAAAAGCTCAGTTTATTAAGTAGCTTAGGAACCTATGTCTTACACTGAAGAAATAGGTCTCAATAATCACTGCAAAAAAGGTTTGTCTTTATTGTGTAAAGAATTTCACACGACCATCACGACAGACATGGCTTGATAATTTTGTGTTTGGATTTTTCAATTTTGTGAAACTTCAGTGTAGCACATGAATATGTTATTTGAGTACACTGGGGACAAGGATAAGAAGAACTGAAATGGAAGGAAGTTTCATTGTGAAATAGATGTATCTGCTACCATGACCATATGTAGGGTTGATTTTTCAAAAGAAAGCCATCAAGTATTCGTTACAAAAAAAAAGTGATTCCCCTGGGGCCGCTGGGTGGCTCAGTCAGTTAAGCCTCCAACTTCAGCTCAGGTCATGATCTCCTGATTCGTGGGTTGGAGCCCCTCAGTGCCTGTAGCCTGCTTCAGATTCTGTGTCTCCCTCTTTATCTGCCCCTCCCCAACTCACACTCTGTCTCTCTACATAAATAAAACATTAAAAAATTAAAAAAAATTGTGATTCCCAAAGCATTTTAGAATCGAGATAACATTGCACATTATTCAGGTCAGCACAAGAAACTTCAATGGTTGAACCCTGCTAAATATGTCCATTGATACTTTATTCTTAGCTTATTTTATTGCATATTTTAGTTATTTCCTAAGCTTCTCATAAACACCCTAATTCTGGTAGTAAATTTTTACTCTATGGCATTAATTTGTCTTGAAAACAAACTCTGTGTGTGGTGTGTGTGTATATGTGTATTTTAAACAGTAATTTCATTTGAAGGAGTGGCTGGAAGTATCAGAAAGCCTGAAGGCCAGTGCTGGCTCTGCCACTCACCAACTCAGAAATGTTGAAAAAGTCCAGGTGTCTCAGCCTCAATTTCCTTATCTGTGAAGTGGGACTGATACTAATCCCTCTGCCTCATCAGGGGGTTAGTTGTAATGAGATAGAGTAGATTTACTATACTTTGAAAGGGTGAAATCTTAGGTGTATATATGTTATTACACTAAAAAGAGATTCCAAATGCTGATCTAAGGGTTTAAAATCTTACTTATTTGCAATCATTAAGATTCTTTCATTCTTTTTCTTCTATTGGACAGCTTGACGTATTATGCCATCCTTCAATCACATCATTTAAAAAGGTATTATAGATCATATCTCAACAAACTTCAGGTTGAGTCTTGCCTACCTATCATGTTTATAAATAAAGTTTTATTGGAACACAGCTGTGCTCACTGGTTTAGTATTGTCTCTGGCCGCTTTGTGTGGGTTTTTTTTTTTTTTTTTTTTTTACTACAGTGGCAGTTGAATAGTTGTGATGAGACTGTATGGCTTGCAAAACCTAAAATATTTACTGTCTGGCTCTTGGCAGAAAAATATTGGTACACTCTGTGACATAGCACTAAAAGCCTAGAACCTACTGCAATCCAGCCCTGTCTGGAAACTAAGTTTTTCATAGGTGATGTAATTTTGTTCCAAGATCTATACTCTGTGGTAAGTGTCCCTGAGTGGGACCCTCTTGGTAGGCATCAGCCTCTATCTCTCCTCTTCTGATCCATGACTTCAAAGATGGGGTCGCCTTGTGATATTGTTTATTTTCTTGCTCCTTTCACGGGTTGTTTCTTTAAAAGAGTATTCGCAGTGACTTGTATGATGTTGCTGAAAATTTCATTTAGAAATCTATCTAGGTTCATTTTAAATCGAGTTCATTACTAGGGTACACCAGAATACGCAGGCTACTGTCGCACAAGTTTTTAAGCTCAAACGGCACATTGACTAATGTAAATTATTAACCTAGCAAATAATGTGGAAAGATAAGATACAGTGGGTAAGTTCGCATTGAAAATGCACTTAGATATTTTTTCCTGTTTCCAGGTTTTCATATGTTTAAGTTTTTGGACTTAGTATGTTACATTCATGTGACTTTGGAAGAATTAGGAGTGATGGGGGGATTTGGCAGTGTCTGCAAGTTTACATTCCACTAATTTAGAAAAGTCAGAGGCGTTTCATTTACAGTATAGAATTTTAGAGCTGAAATAGACCTCAGAGATCAGCATTTCCCAACCTCTTTTGACCCATGGATGATTTTCATAGTAATTTATAATCTTGTCAACCCTCTTAGGAATTTTAAAAATCAGTTCATCATTTTTGTGCGGTATATTATGAAGAGGTAATTTTAAGGGAAAACTATTTCATCTTAGGTTAGTACATTATTAAGGAGTATATTATAAAATTTATTTTGATGCCATCATCAGTGATGTTGTATATAAACAAATACTGCCTTTTTTTTCACTTAATGAGTGGTAAATACTTTTTAAATTTATAGAGAAAAGATTATGAAAGGAAAGGGTGACTTGTCAAAAACTGGAAACATGACATTATCTTCACATGTAGTTTTGGAATTGAAGTGTATAAAAGAGGTAAAATTTGCTTTAATAATCCAATATATTGAAATTCTTAGATTTTATACTATAAAAATTAATTTTAAATAATTTTTGTATCTGTGCTTTATTTTTAAAATAGGTTTTAATGTTTATTTTTGAGAGAGAAAGAGAGAGTATGAGCAGGGGAGGGGCAGAGAGAGAGGGAGACAAAGAATCTGAAGCAGGCTCCATGCTCCGAGCTGTCAGCACAGAGCCCAATGCAGAGCTCATACCTACCACCTGTGAGATCATGACGAGAGTCAAAGTCAGACGTTCAACCCACTGAGCCATCGAGGCACCCCTGTATTTATGCTTTAAATGATGATATCAGGGAGGTTTGGAGTTTCCCATTTCTAAAGAAATCATATTGACAGAAAAGTCCCGTTGAAAAGCCAAATTGGATATAATTGCTTGTATGTATGTACACATATGTACATAAATTTTACTGGAGCATTTTTCAAGTACTAGACATATTTGATGTGCTATATAAAATTTTTGGTCAGGTAAATATATCTTGTGAACCTGAGGCGATTTGGCATAATTATTTTAATCCCCTCATGAGCTTCATTTCAATCTCTCTCCCCCTCTTTTTGGTCTTTGGCATGAAGCAAAGCCCTGTGATGATTATGCACTACATTCCACATGACTGTGACCAAGACATCTTAAAACCATGTGATGTTCAAGGACCTTTGGTAGCTGACTGAGTCTAGGTCCAGTGTGCACTCGTCACTGCTGATCTCATGCTCATTCTACATCTGCTTGGAGGCTCTCGAATGCTCTAACTTGAAAGGGAATTTCAATTATTATAGGTCTTCCAAAGGAATGTAAACAGATGTTATTGACAAGAACCCCATAGTCTGCTCATCTTATATATGAGGAAAGGGGAACCAAGAGAAGTGAAGCAGTATTCCCAAGTTCACACAGTAGCCTAGTGGCTGTGCCAGGCCTACAAACAGGACTTCTCACTCTGAGTGCTCCATTCATGTGTCTTGACTGAACCATTTAGCATCTTGCTACCTGAATGCATGTGATTAAATAATGGCACTATGCCCTTCACAAACCACGTGAAGTAAACCTGATTTGATTTTTAATTGGCGGCTCACCAATTACTACACTCTGCAACATGTATTGTGTTATAAAGCTATTATGTAGCAGAAGGAAGCCTGTCCAAATATTTCTAAGACCTCTCTTTTGAAGATGTTAATTCTTAATGTACCTTCCGTTATGGTATGCCAGTGGTCTAAAGGTAATTATTTGTGTATAAGTTCACTCACAGCAAACATCTATTCCATGGAAGTCACTTTGTAACAAAGGGTATTGAACCTGAACTAATGAACTATTTATTGGCAGCAAGTCATTGACTGAATTTATAAAATGACAAAAAATTTGGAGGGTAACCTGCTGCAGTAGATTTCAATAGAAACAGATTCTCCTCATAACATTAAAGAATAATTTATTTAGGTCATTTCTCAAAATTCATAGTGAAGATTAAGGAGTGTTTATTGTAGCATATGATCTCTATTGGTCCCATAGAATTCCATTCAAGAGATAACTGTCCATTTGTAAAGTTGCTTTGATCATGGTGGTTTTTCCTACAGATTATAATGAAGGCATTCTTGGGTGTCTTCAACTGATTGATTGTTAACTGTTCATTCAGCGTATATTTATTGATTTGTAGTCCTTCCCCTTCATTGTTAAATTTATCAGATTGCGTTATCACCCAACTCAAGGCCATACTGTCATCTGGTTGGAGATGATTTTAAACCAATCTGTGACTACCGGTAGGAGTGGACAATTGCCTGTTTGTAAGGTAATATGTTTAGTGGCTGGTCTATACTAAGGTGAAATGCTAACATGAAAGGATACCAAAGATCAGAAAGCATTTAGAATTTATTCTGGCCAAAGTATATGTCTTTATGAATGGGAATATACTCTGGTTCTCTGAATTTAGATTTCAAATTTTTTAGGCAAACTTTTAGGATGATGAGGAAAACAAAGTCAACTAGGTAGTCAACAATTACTACTGTGTTTCCCAGCATTTTCTACTATTCATAGCTGCCTGCATACATTCTTGATTAGGTCATGCTGCGCCGGTGCACTTTCCCAAAGAAATACTTCTCAGGTGGAGTGGGAGACAAATTCTGACTACGTTTAAACCTTTATCCAATAGACTGTATTTATTAGCACCACACTTCAAAACAACCATTGTCAAAGGTAATAAAATAATCCTTGTGTCCATTTGCCCATTGTTTAATTCTCTATGATCAATTGTGAACATGATCATTATTTGGAAAAATAATTTTTTTTTACCTTGGCATAGTGATATACTAGAAGAAAACCATTTGTGTTAGAAGATTTTTGCCTAAAATCCTAATTAAACACTTATGCTCTTGGGTTGTGTCATGAGGCAATCATCTCTGCCCTCCATGTAGGGGTCCCTAGACTTGATGGACGGTGGAATCTCCTGATGCCTTAAAGACTTTAAGGCTTAATAACACCATGCTCTTGAAGCAAACTAAGTTGTTACAGGAACATTAAAGCCCATCCTTAAAACATATGATGTAAAAACCCTTAAAGTTTACCCCCTTTGTCATGATTAAGAGCCATGAAGTTGTAAGTGAGATATTTGGTTACAGAGTAAGTCCTATTTATGAAAACTTCATAGGTGATTCCCCAGGGTGGATCACCATGCCATGCTGACCGTACTACCAAAGTCAGGCACCTTTGAATAACACTTTGTATTCTATATGGTCTGTCTCCCCTCCCCCTACAACTGGAATGGGGAAGGAGGAGAATATAAAAATAGAAGATGTGACTTCTTTTCCTGCCACTTTACTATCTCAGTGGGAGTCACCAATGGCAGATTATTCACATGACTATGTTGTAAAATCGTAGGTTTTTAATGTCTGGACTACTGAGTACAAACATAACATTTAAATAAAAATAATGCCGAGTTATTTATCTTCACCAAATCTTCTCTGTCCCATATTGGATGTGAGCTGTCTCTTTAATAATGCAAAGGAGTAGTAAATTTCAAGCTGAGGATGGGCAATAACAAGGAGAGTGATCTGCACGCTGCCCTAATGTCAGTGGAGTGCCTTAGGAGAACACCTTATTAGTTCTAACAGGCTGGTTAGCGCAGGGTCACCTCTCTGCCTCCATCTTTCCCAGCAGGGTCACTCATCTCTGGGCTCTGTTTGGGAGGAAAGAAGTGAGGGGGAGGGGAAAGCATGTATTTAAAGCTTCTCTCATCTTTCCAGCATTGAGAGCTGTTTTTGTTGTTCAATTGTTACTTACCTTTTCTTTCTCTCTCCTTTTCTCCTCCCCTTCTCTCCTCCCCTTCTCTCCTCCCCTTTTTCTCTGTCCCTAGCCGCCCCTCCCTCTCCTCTCCTGGGGTGTCTGCTTACATTCTCTGTGTAGAGTTAAAACAGAAACCTCTGTCAGGGTATTTTTTTTCTCATTGTTTCATTTTTAGAAGTCATCTGAAGTAACTGTGGTTTATAAATCTATATTTAAATGAGTATTTACTGTGTTGAAAACATTAACTGGAAGTGGGGCCTAACATAGCTAAGCTTCCAATTAACATGACTAGCAAAAAAAAAAAAAAAGGAATATAGACATATGTTTGCGCACCTTTTACTGTCTTAAAAAATTGAGAAAATATATATTTTAAATTAATCTCATTTTAGTATTGCACTTAATAGATTTTCATAAAAGGAAAGATTAACTCTCCTCTTTTTAAAAATGTATTTTTGTGCTCTTTGATTTTTTTTTCATCATAGCTACAAATATCAACCCTTCCTCCTCCCTAGCTCCCATCCCCATCCCCATCCCCCATCCCAAAATGAATGCAAAGAAATACTATTAGACTGTCTGGTTATGTATTTTTTATGAGGCCATACAAGACGCTGTCTGACCCCTTGCAGCTCATGTTATAAGCACACTGAAGATGCTTTTCATTTGGGTTTTGCTTTTCAGCCTGGATGACCTCTATTAAATAAAAAAAAGGGGGGGTGGGAGTGGGGGGACAGGCCTAATATGTGACCCCAGGGACTAGTCGCTTCAAGGATTACATTTAATTCATATGATAATATTGAAATATAACGTTCCTTGGTCTAATGTTTTGGTTATTTTCTCTTTCTCTTTATTTTGGGGACTCATTGATCAGTCTCGTCATAGATTTTTTTTTTTTATCAATTTTGGATAGAGAGCTATAATTCATGCATTAGGGTCAGATTCTTAAAATTACATTTCCCCCCTCCTTTTCAAATTCAAGCCATGAATACGAAACATATCTCTCTTTTCATGGTTTCTTTGAGAGACAGAAATTAATTTTTCTGATGTGTGTCTGCCAGGAGTTATGTTTCAAATAAAGAAAGCCTTTTTATTTTGGCATACTTGCTTAACCATCCTCAACAACTGATCCCCAAGTTCTCCATTAGTGGAACACTAACACCTTTTAACCTCCTTCCTTCCTTCCTCTGCAAAATCATTTGTACATGTAAAATGGTGTTCTCTCATATGTAATGTGTCATGATCTAGATAATGATCCACATTTGGGTCCTTGTGTGTGGTACACAAATATGCTATAATTTGTATTTTTACATTGCTTTTATAATGATCTTTGTTTTATAATGCCCCTATTAGTTACTGAATGCTCATATGCACAAATTTTAAGGGACTTAAAACTTCCCCGTGCATCTTTTTTTTTTTTAAAAGGGATATATATTGTTCATACCATTTAAGTTTAGGATTAATGTTCAAAACCAATTTGCAAAAGCATCCCCCTGGCCAGTTAGAATTCTATTTCTATTAAAGTTTCTCACAAACCGGATGCCTTGTTGTCTTTGCTAGTTGAAATAAACAGGTTGAGAAAGGGAACTGAACAACACCCTGTTTGTTGTATTTTGAAAATGTTTTTATTCCTTTCACTTAACAGACTAGCACTTAATTTCTTTGAATCAGCTGCTGTTCATCAGTGCAGTAGTGGTTCACTTGTCTTAGAAGGCAGGTTCCTTGGAGGGACAGTAACATTTCACCGGAGCTAATAAAGTCAATTAGGATAATATTATACAGTAGGCCACTAGAAAATCAGCTGCATTTTGCACGAATCATTCCATGTTTTTAATTCATACCAATTTTATGCTTCATAAGGAATATTTAAAAAGAACTATTATTATTAGTTACATCAGTTTGCACATATATTTAATTGCAATCTTTCTTTCTTTCTTTCTTTCTTTCTTTCTTTCTTTCTTTCTTTCCTTCCTTCCTTCCTTCCTTCCTTCCTTCCTTCCTTCCTTCCTTCGTAGTTGCAGGAAAATTTGTGGACATGTTCACACATTTTTATTACCATAAAAGTACTGATGAAAACTGATCAAAGCTGGGAAATTCATCTCAGTAGCTTGAAACCCCATCTCAAGCCAGTCCCTTATTACCCAGGTATTGCCACAAATGTGATTCAGCAAATAAAGCCCCTAGCTGCCTGGCCCCCTCTGCAATCAGCAGCAAAGTGATTCCGCAATGGGGTTTTCACAATGACTCATAATTTTCCTACGTTTGTTTGCAGAACAGTCTTAACATTTTTGACATCTGAGTTACTGGTGAAAACGTTCATATGTCTCTATGTATACATATAGTATATATATTTTTGTCTTGGTTAGTCACAGTATGTGAGAGGGATGTTTTAAAAACAGACTCCAGGTTCTCCTTTGTAAAGCATTAAGCTGTGACCCTCCCCTCCTCTCTTCCCTCCCCCTGTAGCCCTGGACTTCATGATGCCTTCTTGACTGGTAGCTGAACATGGACTTGTCTTTTTATTTTTTTTTTATAAACCCAGTCACAACACAGAAAGAGGAGGAGGAGGAAGAGAGAGAGAAAGAGAGAGAGGGAGAGAGAGAGAGAGAGAGAGAGAGAGAAGTAAAAACCCTGAAGGATGGTTCTCAAAAATTCTAAAGGAACCACAGGGAATTCCTTTTAAGAGCAACAGAAAGCAAGCTAGCTGAGGTAAGGCAGATGTGGACAGCCTTTCTTTTCTTCTCTTTTCTTCCCTTCCCTCTCTCTGTCTCTTTCTGTGTCTTCCTCTCCGTTCCCCCTTTCTCCTCATATTCTCTCCCTCTCTTTCCCTTTCCATTCATGTGTTCTCCCTCTCTCGCTCCCCCCTCCCCTTCCCCCCCACCCCCTCCAGAGCTGTTTCTTTCTGGCTCGGGGAGGGTAGTTGGGTGGGGGAGCTACCTAACTTCTTCCCCGCATAAGCAATCTGAGAATGGAACTCATGTGAATATGCAAATAGGACTGCCTGGGCCGCGTTGCTGACACGTGTATGTGTTGTATCCTTCTCCCCACCTCCCTGTCTTAGCGTCTGATCTTCAACAGATTGCTGTTGTTTCTTGTGATCACCAGCACAGCGTGCTGGAAAGAGAGATGGGGGGAGAGGTGGGGATTGGAGGGAGTGTTGTGGGGCTGGAAGGCAGGAAATCAGACATGATTGCTGTGACTTTTTTATATTAATGTGTGGCTTTTTTCTAGCTCATTTGCATGTCAAAGTGGCGGAGGTGTGAGGGCAGAGATTAGTATGGAGATGACAATGAATTAAATGTGATCACTTCTCAGAGCAGGGGGGAAGGGGGGTAAGGGGCTGGGGGGGGTGGGTGAGATGGGGGGGCAAGCAAGACAGAGTGAGAGCAAGAGGGGAGCGCCGCTTCTGATCTTCACCACACAGTTGATTGATGTCACCAGCGAACAGAATGCATCTTTTTATTGTGATGATGGTGATGGTGGTGGTGGTGATGCTGATTGCCATGATTACACTTATCGTTAGTGTGAAATTTGAATTTTAAGTGGTCAGTGCTGCAGCTCCAGTGCACGTGATTGTTGGGTCCATCAGTGCAAACCCTTTACTGTCAAAATGTAACGCCGCTCTACGTGTGCTTTTATTTAAAAAGGAGGATACAACATTACTGGGAAAGAGATTACTAATTTGTGATGTTACACAGTAGGCTGGGATACCAAGGTTTTTCCTTGTAGCTTCAGTTCTATTTTGCATGTGGCTCCCCCCGACCCCACCACAACCAGAAAAAGAGGGAGGTTGAGATTAAAAACATTTTTATTATTGCAAAAAAAAAAAAAAAAAGAAATCTTTCACTGGATCGGTGGGGTGGCAAGGGTTTCAACCGTTGACAATAAAGAAAATGCAATTTCATCTCTGGCATTCGGTGTTATCTCCCTTTAATAACAAAACCAAACCAGACTGATTACTGAACAAAGCAAATTCTCAGGCGGCTAGTTGCAGGTCTGAATGCCGGAGTAAAAACTGAACATTTTTTCCCTTTCCTTTTGGCTATTTTGTACGCAACACCTGCAAATGTGCGCGGAGTAGTTGTGAAAGGATTCGTGGGGGAAGAAAGGGGAGGTTTTTTTTTTTTTGAAAAAAAAAGAACTCTTCCATAATTAAAAGAAGAAAAAGAATATAAACACAGACTACAAAGATTTTTAGACTGCGTTGATTTATTTGTCTTAGAAGTCAAATTCGTTCTGCCAGTGAGTTTTCCTCTGATTAGTCTCCTCTCCTGCTTCTTCAGGAGGACGGACTTCCTATAGTATAGACAAATCAGTATAGAAATTTAGGACTAATTGTTATGTGTGCAATAACCCTGATGATATAAATGAGCACTTAAGAATCCACAGAACATCACTAACATTAATTTATTGAAAAAGAAAATCCAAAGCAACTCCATTAGTTTTTCCTTGTTATTGTTAAGGACTTTAAATGGATTTCCTAATTGGATAATTTTATTCACAAGAATAATATACAAATGGAAAACAAGCCCTAACTCTAAGGGTGGAGGGGGTGGGTCTGCATGAGGAGGAAGAGTCACTGTTAAGAGTGAACCACTGTCAGCCTCTAGAAAACTGGCTCAGATAGTGCCCTAAAGAGAAAGAGGAGGGATTTGGAGAAGAACACCCATGCGTGAGAATGAGCTGACCAACTTAAGCCAGTGCAGAAGATGCTTTAAGCCTATTTAAGCAATACAACCGATAAAGCCCTTTGCCTTCTTTTTATGATATTTTAGAATCCTTGTTGCCCCTTTTTGACCATAGGCACTTCACATTCGTCTAAGTTTTCCTAAGATGGAACATCATATCTCCCCCACCCCACCCCCCCGCCCTTTTACTTGTTTTCTTCCACCTTTTTGGCATTTTCTGTCCACCACCTTGATCTCTTTAGAAGGGCGCTTGGGTTTGCGTTGTTTAGCGTGCCTTTCCCAGGTGGAGGTAGCTGTGCTCACTGAATGCTGTGCGGGGCTACTATTAATAGCAAAGTATCCCGTGTCCTGTTCTTACACCCTTTGCCTGCCAAATGCATAGAGTGAATCAAGACAGTCAGAGAAAAGTTCTTGAATGCTGGTCTGGAGTGGCTTTCCTCCCATACATCAACACCTGTATCCTGGTTCTCCATCTGTCCCCAGGTTGTATGCCTGCTTCTTCGACATCCGGCTTTCTCCTTGCCTTAGTCTTCTAGGCCAATAAAGAAGAAAGGCAGGGATGAGGATTGTTCCTATTGATCTGCCCAAGGGGATCATTAGGCATCTGTATCAATCTACAAATCAGTGGGCCTGTGTTACTAGCTTGGGCAGTCATTGCCAATTTGTTCCTATTAGATGGAGGAGCCTGGAGGTGTTTGATGAGCAGATTGGGTCTTTATCTCAGCACTAGAGAGTATGCAGGCTTGCCGCCAGACAGCAGAGCTTTACGGGACTTTTTTTTTTTTTTGTAGAGGGGACAGGGATCCTTATGGGTATTGGTTTTTTATAGCCTGAAATCTGTCTGCACCTTAACTAGACCTCCAAGGTGGATTGCATCCTGTCCTCACTAAACTGTCTGTAGTTATAATTAACCCCCACGTTGCCTTCTCCAGCCCTGACATCTCCTCGAAAAGCTGCCTCAGAAATCTCTTCTGGAGGATTCTTTTGTAATTCTTTTCAGGACCGGCATCTGAAGGATTGAAATGTAAACACTTTTCCAGTCCTTCCTTCTGTTTCTTTGCTCAGAGGAGCAGAGGGTTTTTACTATTGAGCAGGTGACATTTTTAGCTGTGATTTTCTCTGCAGTTCAGTTAGAGATAGTAAAAGTTAAACTCCAGGTAATTTTGTTGGGGGAATCCTGTTTACCTCTTTGAATTGAACTCGAGATGGAAATGTGTTCCCATTGACATCTTTTTATTTAAAAAAAAATCTTGAAAAATCATCCTCGTATTTAGTCTTTGGCTTTGAAAGAGCAACAGCCATGGCGAAAGCCATGTTCTCTTCTATGCATGTAGATCTGAAAAATAAAAATTATGTTTCCACGGGGGGCTGGGGAGGGGAAAAGGATAATGAGTGAATAAGCACAATTTATGCTGTTACCGCTGCTGGCATGACATTTCTTCTTCATTATTTGGTGAAAACCTCACTTTTAAACCTGGTTTTACTCATTCCTGACGTGAGCATTATTCAGTATAAATATCTGTCCATTGCCAGGCCATGGGGATGCTCTCAGTGACATTTCTGCTTTATAGCTTGTGGTGGGGGTGGAGGAGGGGAGGCCAGGGAAGGTGGACTGATGCAGATGGGGAGGGAGGCGACCAGGCAGGGTTCACTTCGTGGGAGCTCTGTTTTTATCCTGCCCTTGAATTTATTACTTGCCAATAATAAACTGTTTTTGGAGCTGGGGCTCCGGGGAGGTGGGTAAAGTGATCACCCTGAGCTGTGTACTTAGCAGTTGTGTGTTGCCTTGAAATTTGTTCATCATTCCACAGGGGCAAAGTGTTTTGTTTTGTTTTGTTTTGTTTTGTTTTTTTTTAAGTAGAACCTTTCATATTTTGAGTATTGAAAATGAGACGAACTCTTGGGACTGGACACCCACCAATTTCCAAGTGGTTTTGGCCTGTTTTTAGTTCCCTAACATACTTGAGGTAATTGTTAAAAAACAAAACAAAACAAAACACCCTGCATTTTCCTACTTTGCCCTTAGTGATGATTACTGCTTATTAGTTTGTATTTGCATTATCTCACCTGTGTATCCAGTTCATCCTCTCTAAAGAAGCCCTCATTTTCTTTCATTCGACAAGTGCCTCCTTTTTTTTTTTTTTTTTTTTTTTTTTTTTTTTTTTTTTTGGTTGTCGAGTAGCTCACAGAACTTTACAGAAAGACATCTGTGTGGGGTATATGATTGCTGGAAGTTAAACCATCTTAATTTATCATAAACCAGACATCCAGTCAACTTTTATCTTTACAGTGCCTGTACAGAAATCGATTTGGAGTGGACTCAGAGGAATGTTTTAAGAGTTTGTTTTGCAAATATTTATAAACCTTTTTCTCTGGAGCAACATCTCTTTTAGAAGAGTCACCCTGCTCTTAAGAGCAGGGCTTATTTTCTGGGAGACCCTGCCAAAATCTGTTGCTTGTTTTATCCTGAGGGTTGGGAGTTCAAATTTATTTCGCCACCGATGTACTGTGGAAGCTAGATATGCGTGTGAATAGGCTGGTTATTTCATCCATCTTTGGGATGCTCCGCTCCATTCTCTGAGCCCCACAAGAACTTTAAAATGAGCGAAACCACCCAGGTGCTCGGTGGGATTTTCCGCCTGAAGGACAGAAACTGGATCTTTCTTGCGTTTTTCTTCAGGAGAGAAAATAAACCCGTCATTTTCTCCTCACCTAAACGCTTATTACTTAAGGATGTGGACAGTATGTTGCAACTTGATAGAAACTTTTAATCACGGAGAGTCTGGCTCTTGAGCCTGGGCGTGTGTGGTTTGCAGTTCACCTAGTCCCCGCACGAGGGACACTGTTTTGCCTTCTCTCATAGCGATACAACACGTTTTCATTCCTTAACACGCTGTTTGTTTATCTATCCATATATCTCCCTGGTTTTTCTTGTTTTATTTAGTGTGGCTTCCAATGTGCCATTCTTCCACGAAACAATTGATACATTCTCGGCACGCTGTTGTGAGTAGAAAAAACTCCTAGATTAATGGTCAGTGTCTCGCACACGCACATTTGTGTTGTGATACTATGGAAGAGCTGCGAATTACTGACAAGATCTAGAATAATTCCTAATGCTGTCGAAGGCTTCATTTTCTCCTCGGCATGATGGATGAGGCATAAGAAGTGCTTTCTGAGATCATTATGTGCATCATTCTGTTAAGTGTTATTAAAGTCCGTCTGTCTTAGGCAGCAGAAACAATATCTTTGCCCTTATTTTGCTCGTGTTTTTAAAAACTGCAACTGCAGATTCTTTCCTTCCTAATGGGAGCTTTGCTTTTTTGAGATCATCTGACTGTTAATTTGTGCCATAAAATTATTAAGAATTGTATTTTTCTTTCTACTTAAAATTTGATTCTATTATTCCATAAACAAATTCTAGTCCATTTCTAAACCTTGAATTCACAGTGTCTTAGAAATGCATTTTACGAAAAACAGAGATGTGGGAAGTGACTAGAATTTGGGGTGTGAGTTTCAGTCTGTAACTTCAAAGAGCTTTAGTAGCCTTTTATTTTCTGGCCTCCCACTATTTTAAATATCTTGACTATTTGTTACCTCAAATTGATTGTGTAAGAAACAGGGTGAATATGAATTTGACCGATACTTCTTTGAATTCCTCCCTTATAGGCAGATGTATTTAGAGCTGACAATGCTAAGACATGTATATGGGGACGAAAACTTTGCTCTAACACTGGGTCAGGGAAAGTTTGTTTTTATAAAATTGTGCATTTGGAGGGAAAATTTCCCTTAGTTGTTTGGGGGCACTTGAATGGGAGTGGTTGAATGGGGGTCTGGGAGTGAAAGTGGAATGCCTGTTTAATAGGGCAGCCCAGGTAAATTACAGATGGTTCGTATTATATCTCCAGCAATTTCACCCAAACAGAAGAATTTACTTTAAATGTTTGTAACCTTCCTTTAAGCCACAGATTTTTCTTTTTGCAATAATAAAATACAATCTCCTTCACAGAACATTTCCTATATTCCCCAGTTGCCCTCCCCCATCACTGTGTTGGTGTTGTTGTTACTGTTTTTGAAGAGTGTGCTAGAGCATTTTTAGACTCTGGCAGGTTTCATCAAAAGAAAATGAATCAAGTGAAAAGAAGTAGATCTTAATACTTTGTTTTAAAACACTGCTTTGCCTTGTTCAGAGATTCAGTGAGATCTAGCAAGGCTCACTTTTACACTTTTAATAGAATTCTAGAAGTTTCTGCACAGCTGGGAGAAGCTCAGCCATCCACAGCATAGCACATTTTTGAACATTTAATTTTATATTTGAATAATTCTCCAGATCAGGCTATAATCATGAATGTCATATAAAAAGATTTTTTTTATAAATTACATTATTTCACAGATGTGCAAATACTTCTGAGAAAAAAATTACATTGATCAGTTTTTAATACCCCCCTGTCTCACCCTTCAGTCAAAGGGAAAAATAGCTTTTTTCCCATCTTTGTCTTCAGAAAGGTGCTAGATTGTAAACATCTGAAGGAAATGAAAGGGGGTTGGCCAGTCCACCCCAAACTCTTTCCAGATTTTCAATCCTTTCAGCAGCAGCCTTCAGTTTTCAGAAAAGAGGGAGGGTCTAGGGGGAAAAAAAAGAAAGGAGATGTCTCTGTTTATTATTAAAATTTAAAACGAGAAGCATTGCTGTAACTGGCTAATTTTGAATATACTAATTTAGAGGGCTTGCACAACAAGAGGCAAAATTTAGACAACGTGTGTACTGTGGTAATTGGGAAAAGATAAGGCATTTGCAGCTAATTAAGATCTAATTCTGGAAAAAGAACAATAAGCAACAGATGGCTATCATTTCTTTTATAGTTTCTGAAACAATAGCATGTGGATATTTAATTCAAAAACTCTTCAGACAAACACAGTTATTTTTACTTAGGCAGAAAGATGATTATTCTTTGTATAGTGTTTCCGAAGCATCCGGTATTTATTTTAGTTTAAATAAGGGCATTTCAGAATTTGTATTTTGTAAATATTGGAATATTTCCCGAAGCAACAATTGAAGTCATGAACCGTGGTCATTTTGGGAACAGTCACCTGTGGTTGGAAACACCACTGTTACTCAGGGCTGAAATGAACAAGTGCTTTTGAATCTGAAACAAACAATTTATTTAAAAGTCCTGACTGTGTTGTTGTTGTTGTTTTTTGTTGTTTGTTTGTTTCATGTTTCTTTCCTTAACGGCTCTGACTGAGGAGTATGGCACAGCCTTCGAACCCTTATAATATTTGGATATTTGATATGTTGTCATAAAGATATTCTGAAAATGGAAAAAAATTGCATTAGCATTTGGCCCATGGATAATGCTCTGGTTAAGCTAGCTGCAGTTTTTCAGTACTGTTTTTTGACCCAACATAAGTTTTTTTTTTTCTTTTTGGACCCAAAACACTGAGAATGATATACAAAAATAAAACAAGGTGTATTCAGATCAGTAGGTATGAAATCACAATCGCCTCTTTGTCTTGCAGAAGCCATACATGCCAGACGCACTATGAGAAAAATAATCTAAAGTGTTGGGTTTATTTTCAATATGCAAGTAGTATAAAAATATGCAAGCTCTGATCGCAGTGTGCTGGAAACCACTCCACAAAAAAATGTGTAACGAAAGCTGTTACTATAAGTGCGGTTCATGTATTGGAACAGCTGTGACAGCCTGATACAGTTTAACACTTGTTCAATTATAAGAAAAAGAAATTCAGAAGGGAACTTGATTTAGATAAGAATTTTAAATAATCCTTGAAATTTCCAAAGGAAGTTTTCCTTGCAGTCAAAATCCTATCTTTTCTCCAGTTTGTCTTCTTGTCTTTTCCTATGTTTAGTGTCCAGCCCCCTTCTAGAGACCTTGGAAGGAACAGCTGTGCTTGACTTGACCACCTTCTCTTTCCAAACTCTGCTCATATTTTATGTTTTTTAGGGTCTGGGTTACAGCGATTTGCAAATTATTTCAGGTGTCTGCTTTTTTATATTCACTTGGGAAATTGCAAAGAAATCACTTAGTAGCTGGCTACCCTTTATGTCCACTCCTTTTTTTCGTTTTCAAGTGATTTTACTGTGTTTTTAATGCAGATATATTCAAGTGCATATAAGAAAGTCTGACACTGATATTGACACCAAATCTTTAGTTCTGGAAATTTGAACACATGCCCCTATTTTCTCTTTGTTTAGCAAATGCTTGACTGATGTGGGTGCAATGTGTGTGATGGTTTGAATAGATCATATATATGTTTCATATATGTGTGTATGTCTCTGTAATACATACACATACACACATATATGTAATAGATATATAATGTGCTGTAGCTATAATATGCTATATAATCTGCTACATCTAAACTAATTCCTGGAGTAACTAACAGAAGGAACATATGTTCCATGTGTAAAATTTGTTTAGCTAAACTTTTATTTTGTGAGTTGAGGTGTCTCTATGGTTTGTTATGTGTGTAAGGCTTAATTTGCTAATACTGCATATTTTGAAAGTAAAATATTAATAATGTTTGCTTGGTGTTCTCAAAAATCAGCATTTTAATATCATATTGAAATTTCCTTCCTCAAACAACAACAACAACAACAACAACAAAAGAAACCCCAAACAAACCCAGAAGACAAAGCCAGCCTTTAAGCTAACAGAAATTATTTAATATTTATAATCTGAAAGACTATTGTTTTCTTAACTTGACAAAAAAATAATACTCTCAGGCATTTTCAAAAGGAGCCCGAATCCCCAATGATTATGACCAATGCCTGCTGGTAGACAATATGGGGAATTTTGTGTTTGTACCAGGGAGACAGATGGCTCTCAACCCTCCATTTACAGAGACGTCTGTCTCAGCTTCATAATTTCCCCCAACTTTACATTATTAAGTCTCTGAACGTGAACAGGAGAAAGAAAATAGTGAACTTGTCAAGTGGTTTTTTTGGGATACTTAATGCCCAAGAAGCTTACGAAAGGATCAGTGCATTGTAAGTCTGGCTGGAAGGGGAAAAAATGGTGAAAGCTATCTTTTTTCATCCTGTGGTGGTTGGTATGGGCAATTTAAAGTAGGATCCTGGAATTTCCAGACCCTGACTCTATCTTCTAAGTCATTTCTGTACCTGGAATAAAATGTTGCTGTAGAAATTATTGACATAATAGTCCCCATGAGGACTCATAGCCATCAAAGTGAAATCTCACAATAAATTCAGAGGCCACCTGGAGAACCACCGTTAAAGAGCTTTTTAGAGGAGAAAAAAAAAACTTTAAAAGCTTAATTCTTCTTAAATATAAGTTCACTGATCATGTTTCTGTACCACTTTCCTAGAGTTTAGTTCTTTACTTTTAGCTTTGTTAAATAATCCTTTAAAGCTTTTTTGACAGCAAAAATGCTGTGTTTTGTATAGATGACATCACTAGCCCAACTCCAGCCACGTTGAAAGCCAAGGGGTTACTAAGCAATAAACCTCAGTCAGGATTTCTGCGTGTCTCGGGGCATAAAAGCCTTAAAACGTGAGGTGGGTCTTAGTGATCTGTGGGACAAACATTTCTACTATAATACCAGAAGCATTATTGATCAGTTTGAGGGGAACATTTTTTTTAAAAGCTAATTAGTCTTTGCAGAGTTGAATAACTAATGCTGTTTTACACTTAGCACTTAGGCGGTGCTTTTCATCTTCAAAGTGCTTTGAAAACATTAACTAATTAATCATTAGCTAATTTAGCAACTGACGATAAAAGTTAAGAGTCTGAAAGAGGCTGGATTCTACCAGTGTTTTGTGCCAATAGCTCCTCTGTGGAATCAAAGGGAAGGCTCTGTCTGGATGGTACCCGTGGGGGCAGGTTGCCAGGTGTGGGGGACTTTTGGAGTCACTGCTCAGGTAATCTCTATAGAGGACTGAAACAGAACCCTTTAGACCCACACCCCTGAACAATCTTAACAGGTAGTGATCAGCTTTTTTTTTTTTAAACCATTTTTTCTTTAAAGCTACCTTAGTAGCCGGAGCCCTAGAAAATATCCAGAATATGTCGGAATACTGAAAGTGACTAGTATGGCAATCATAGGCAGAATGGGAAGTATATGTGTGAATGAATGATCTTTACCAGTAAACCTTCCTGGGTCCATTGCAATGTAATCCATGAATGCTACCCTGGAAATCTAGCTTCATTTAGGAAACTTAATGCAGAAACAGAAGAGGATTTTCTTGCATCTCGTGACAAACAGAATGCTTTCTAGGGGGCTTGTCTGCGCTGCACTGTAGTCCCATCCATTATGTGAATGAGATGTGAAAATAGTTCCTTGTTTCCCTGAGATATCAGCAGACCGCACAGGCTGAGTTTCTTTAAAAATACGGAGACAGTTCATCTATAGACTTATTCTGAATGAGTGAGTATGTGTGGTCCAGCTCATTTAAAGAAAGAAACACTTCACAAAGCCACCAGTATTATAGAAAGTGGCACCAATGACTGCAGTTTTGAAGAGTGAATATACTTTGCTTTGCATTCAATTCCTTCTCAATCCCGCATACCATTTTCCTACAAGGAAAAGCAAGATTTCAGAGTATTAAAAAATGTCAAATGTTAAAAATTTGTTTTCTTTGCTCTTGCTTAGTATCACCAAAGGGTTGGTAAACAGCAAGCAGAAGACAGGTGTTGTTTGTATATATTTTTTCCATTGTGAATGCTACAGAGGGATGAGTATCTGATTGAAAACTTGCAGCCAACTAAACTTAGATGATAAAAAAAACAACAGAACAGACAATGGAGATCTACTGCATTCTGTCAGTTGCTGCAGAATTTCTCGGTTCTGTTGGAAACATTTGGATGGAGACTGTAGATGTGTCCTGGGACAGTACTTAAAAGATTGGATTCCTAGTGAGAGGTGTTTCAGGTTCATACAGATCTACACTGGTCTGAGGCTGAACTTGGCTATAGCTTTAACTTCCCTACTCCTCTTGAATGTTGACTTACGTCGCCCCTGCCCCTGCCCATGCCCCGAATCCACTTTGTCCTCTTAACTTTATCTTAAGCCCATCTTTTCTTACAGAGGGATAATTTTAGAAAGTCCTCAGTTTCAGGTTATGTTCCTAATTTGAAAATTTCAACAATGCCTGTTAAAATGTTCTATTTTGGAGGAAAAAGACTTCATGTTTAAAGATCACTTATTTTTCAGTTCACTTTTTGACTCTGGATAGTGAAGTCCCTTAATGTAAATGCTGAAAAGAACGACTGCCCATGCCCCTCCCCATCCTCCACCTGAACCCCCTGCTTGGCCGAATATGTCATCAAGATGGCAAGTTTTCCCTCCTTGATTTTGGGGCATATCCTTTGACAGCTACCACACTTGAGCTAGCTCTCCCCTTTTGCTCCCTCCCTAGAACTTGCAAGGGAACCCATTGGAAAGGTCAGGAGCACTGATTAGCCCTGAGGTTAAAGAAATTATTAAATGGAGATTGTCATTTTTCCATTCATATCTTGTATCTTTAAAAAATATTATTTCATGCAACATGAATCATAGCCAGATAGAGAATCATGTGAGAACTAATTTATAGAACACTGAAGTTAGTATCCTACAACAGTTACCAACGCACAGGGCAGGATTTTGTTCCTGAGGTGGCCTCTGGCAATGCGTGTGGACCTTGTTGATTGTCACAGCTGTGTGTGTGAGGGTGCCATTGGCGTCTCTTGGGTAGAGGCTGGGGATGCTGTTCACCACCCTACAAGCACAGGACAGCTCCCTGGAAACAAAGAATTAACTACCCTCCTAATGTGAATAGTGTGCAGGTTGAGAATGTCTGCTTTTGACTTATGCCTATATACTGTACTTGGAATATACTTGGTGGTAGCTTTTAGGTAGGAACATCTTTTCTTTTTAATAGTGCTTATGAAATAAATTCTTATTTAATTGGGCTGATAGTCCCTTCTTGTTTCTTAAATATGGCTTTCTTCAACTTGAATAATTCTGCATAAAGAGTGAGAAATGGTGGCCCTGCATCCTTTCTGTTTCTCATTTTAAAAAATTATGGAGCAAGCCAGCCAGAATGAAAGAGAAACGCGCAAATGATGAACAGAGGACGCGTTGGTGGAAATGTGAGAAACATGGCTTGTGAAACCTGGACAGATTTTTACCTTCTGAAAACTACCTTAGATTCTATATCTCCTACAGCAGAAGAAGATATAAAAAGGGACTTTATGCTCATGATGTCAGGGCTCTCCCTGTGTCCCCTCCTCACCCAAACCCTGGCCTTTTCCCATTGTGATTTTCAGGGATAAAAAAAAAAAATCTTGTGCAGAGAAGATTCTGCCACAAACTGCTTAAAAAAATCACAAGCTAGAGATTGCAGAAAAGAACCCTAAGGTCACTCACTGCTGGTGATTATTTTTCTGGGTGTTGTTAACTTGTTACTCAAGAGTAGTTGGAAGGAGCTGAAGAGAGGCTTTTAGCTGGAAATTAAGAAGCAAAATGCTGGGAGGAGATCCCAGATGAAGAACAGAATGGTCTATAATAAGAACTGATGTTTCAGTGACTATATATATATATATATATATATATATATATATATACTATATACTATATACTATACTATATATATATATATATATATATATATATATATATATATATATATAATCTTTTTTAGCAGTGAAGAATGCAGAACTGGATGTCTCTCCAGTGAAATCTCTCTGCTTTTTAAACTGGCCTTGCTGTTTAAAGTGAAGTTGAACTTCACTTTCCCAGTAGATGGCATTGTAGTCTGTTCAGTGGAAAAGAGCTTCCCTTAACCAATAGGACTTGAATTTTTTTTTTCCCTGAGCTTCCTCCTTGATAATGTACCCTCCCTCCCCCTTGCATTAAATACTAGCTTGAGGTTATAAATAAGAATCTTGTTTTCGCTAGTTACCTGTAACTCTCAAAAGATTTGATTTAAAAAAAGAAAGATACAGTAGATAATTTAATATCCCTATATCAAATGAAAAAAATATATAGACTAGATCTGGTATTGTGGCATATGGAAAAAATATGCAAGCATGGAATATTTTCAGACTACACTGTTTCAAAATGAGAGCTTCCTCTGGTCTGCCTAAGTACACTTTTCAGTATTAATCCGTTATACTTACAGCGTTTTGGAGTCAGTGTGAAGAGAAGCCTTGAGAAAGTTATTCTGTGTCAAAGATACTCAGACACATTGTGTTCTCAACTGAAACCCTAACACACTTTGAGTCTTCTTTAGTAATTCTTAACTAATTACTTAGCCTCCCCCTCCCCACCCCTTTCTGAAGCCATCTTTGTCTGTCTTTCATGTATATTATATGTAAGACAAATAATAGCATATTTTTTGGGGGGGGTCAAATATAAATATTTTTTCACGGTATTAGGTTTCCTTCTTTTAAACCATTGAACCTAAAAAAATAACATCAGTAATTGATTGAGCTAGGGATAGTTTTCATTGCTTGGTGTGAAAAAGATATGCCTATGTGTGCCTTATTATTATTATTCTGCTTATTATGAAGGTCCCTGAAGAGTAGTCAGAACATTAAACTGGGGTTTTAACCAAAGAGAGAATTGATGATATGAAGAATAGGTACATTGTTCTTAAAAAATACATAAAGAAGATTTACCTATGTAAATACCTTTTTAAAATAGATTGTATTGATAATTACAATCAAATGAAAATGGATTTCTTTTTTTTGGATGAACGTTGAAATCAAAACTATGTTTGTGTGTGTCTCTGTGTGTGTTTTTAACAGAATCTGGGTTGACCCTTCAGTGTCTTTATCTCTCTGTGGTTATTATGTTCTCTTTTTAAAAATATGTTGCTAAGACTGTAATTTTTTTCTCCCCAAACAAAATCCTCTTTCCACTGAATATAATCTATATTTTGCTGATAGTCATTTGGTAATAATGTTTGACTTCCATTTATCAATACTGTTTCTTTCCATTATTTTTAATCACAAGATTATAAGCTGTGTATTTAGTTATTATTTAAGCTAAATGGTGTCTTTGGCTGTTAGCTCGAAAAGATAATATCCCAATATCAGGATTAAGTTTTCATCTGTATCAACTGGCTTAAAAATACCCAACTTGATTCCTTTTGAATTAACTGAGTCTTATTTTATTTTATTTTTTTTTTTCAATATCACCTATCACCATAGTAACCACAAGCTGTCAGTTCAGCTTCTGACATTTTTCTCATTTGGTAAGATTTCAGAATTGCCATCCTCCCTGCCAACATGTCATGAACAAGAAAAAAAAATTGCATGAAAAATCTAATGGGTGTCTGGTCTGATTGTCCTCATTCGTGGCAGGAAAGACAAAAACTGATGAATTGTGAAATGTATTCAGAGGGATTCAAGGAAGCAAGTGCCTGGGACCCCCCTCCCCCCCACACCTCGTTTTCATTTTGTTATGCTTGATGCACCATACATGCTTACCCTGACACTTGGGTTTGTAGAAATTTAAGATGAACAATTTTTACATTCACCCTGCTGATCTCCCTCCCCTACTTTGTTTTTTTTTTTTTTTTTTTTTTTTTTTTTTTTTTTTTTTGTAAAAAGTCATCATTAAAAATAAAGTTACCAGGGTTCATATGTAGCTTGATTTCTCACTCGGATCATAGATTTTTTTTAGTAAGTTCAAATTGGCTTCCAGTATTTAAGATGGTGTTCTTGCAAAGGTAAAGCCCTGTTTTGGAGCCACATATGGACCGTGGACGCACATGGTGGGTTATGTGTGTGTGCGAGTGTGTGTGTGTGTGTGTGTGTGTGTGTGTGTGTGTGTACACAAGCGGGTGGTTGAGAAAGGATATTAGACCCATTTGAAAAAAGAAACAAAGCTGATTCTAGACCTTTTCTAGGGCTTGTTTTTCATTGCAAAGAAAAGTAGGAGAAATGCTGTATGTTATAATTCTTTCCAGCCTTTTGATTTAACAAATGAATGGGGAAAAATCTTGCTAATGACTTTCTACCCTAAATACCTGTCTGGATAGTGGATGAAAGGAGCTGTTTCTGTACTTATTTCCTTCCTTTTGGTTGCCAAACTTGTTAGAGAAAAATACAAAGACGAAAGGTAAGTGAAATCATGTACGTTAGCTGATATAAACATGCAAATTACTGAATAGGTGCTACTGATAAGACACAAACGTATACCCCATATATGGATCCTATCACTGATACTTCTGCAAGACATGTGATACGTATGTGGTCTCAGTACAAGTAAACATACATTAGCATGTGTTTGTATGCACACAGATGTTTGTACTGTGAATCTATCCTAAAGCTATCTAGGCGTACATGGGTTTGATAAAACTTACGTGTCTTTCCAGAGGTTTTGTTTTGAGCTAGATCAATCTTACAGGGTATTTTTTTTTTCCATGACAGTCTACAAATTCAGGCTCAGCAGCAGGAACTCATTCCAGAAACATAAAGCTGATTTGATAAGCAGCTGCAGAAACCAGTGCCTTTTTACGAACGGGTGGGCAACTCCAGGATCATGCGTGTAGATGTCGGGATGTTTCCATTGCACATCGCCTATGCTGTGGCTTTAGCTCCTTTAAAAAAATTCACACACTGGATAGTTTGGGGGCACATTACAGAATTTACTGTAGATTTTTCTTCACAAGTACATTTAAACATTACATATGGGTAAGAAGGAATGGAAAGGCCCAGTGAAAAATATCTCCATTAAGGACCAAAGTCTCTTAATTTAAAAAGCAAAATCACATGTATATTTTTGATGCAATTTATATGAATATTAAAACATTTAATGCTCAATGTAGGTGGATTGATAACATGATTTTGGCATCCATGATTAATGATGGTGCTAGAAATATACATGCATAAGTGCATACATATGTATATGGCTATAATGTGTGTGTAAAATAAGCAATTTGGTTCATCATGCTTTTGCTATTTGATTATTTTTAAATTTAAACACTTTGGAGAAACCAAACGAATAATGCTTGAATGTTTGCTGCTATTATTATGAACAAATATAACCCTTGAGAAATAACTAGAAAATTGATATTGAATCTCAGGGTATATTTCAAACACATACTTGGAAGTGGAAAAATAGAAAGTATTTTTTTTTGAGTGCTGGCAAATAAATTTACCTCATAAAAGAAAAAAGCTAGAAAAATATAAATCTTTTAATAAGAAATAATAATATTTTTATAAGCTGTATTTTAAAATGAATGGTATAAACAGAATACACTTTAATGCCTTTATGCTTTATAAGATTTATAACAATAATCAGCAAAACCTTGTAACTGTGTTTGCACCTTATGTGCCTTCAAGCCATTGGACCTTGCAGTTAATTGTATAAATTCCATACACTATGGGAAATCACGATGTATCATTCATATTCAGCATGTGTCATGTGTATAAATATTAAAATATATTAGCCAAAAATGGCTGATTATTCCTCAAACATTTTGTGATAAATCTTATCTTTTTATGGGTTGGGTGGGGGAAACTAAATATTTTATATTATTTGGAAATATTCTTTAAACAACCTAGATTTATTATTAACATTTTAAACATTTATAACTGTGTTAAAATATTCTGAGACTTAGCTCACTGAACAGCTATATACCCGGGTAAAGTTATTTCTGCATGCAGCATATACAAATGGGTCAGACTTCACTGTTCTCTGGTAGGGTGCCTAATGTGACTGTCCATTGGTGCCAAACTTCTGCATATAAAACACCCATTGGGAGATATGTTGAGAGTTACATGGAATCTAGGATACAGATCCAGACAGGACCTACCATATGATCTGTGTGTGCAGGCTTGTTTTGAAACCTCTGTAATTACAATTCTTGTCTTTAAAAAACACTTTTAAATAAGGCAGCTTATTGGTGATTTTTTTTTGTATGTGAATCCTTTATTTTCATTGTGTATTTAAGGAGATCTTTTTTAAAATGTGGGTTCAGTGCACTCAAACATAAACACAGAAAGTCAGATCTACAAATGTCTGATGTAATAGCAAATGTAAAAAATTAGAGTGATACATATTTATTGAGACTGATAGAGATGCCTAATGAATAAACAAACACAGGGTTGAACTGTTTTACAAATGTGTTTGGCAACTGCCCGTAGCAGTGAGTGTGTACATTTTGAGGGGAGGAAATGTCAGAACAGAGTCTTGTAAATACATGCAGCTGGAAAGAATAAAATAAAAAATGATGACTAGTGCTGACAGGCAGACTTGGGGTGTATGATATACTTTGTTCATTTGATTCTTAGAACTCAGTCGGGGGTTAAATTGGAATCCAGACATCAAAGAATTCTTCCACCAGACCCAAATTTTGCCCGTATAATTTTTTTTCTTACAGTTGTCATAATTTTAGCTAATTTCACAGTGCAATAAATTTTTACCGTTTGAAGTCTTTTTTTTCTCCTTAAATATGCACACAGTATGTATGTAATATATCTCATGTGAACTGCACACACACTTGCTATTAGGTACACATACACATAAAAGGGACAGACATACACACACATGTATATCACACACGTGCCCGGACATGCACATTCACACATGGAGAAAGAAATGGCGCAGGCAGCCACTGCATTCATCTGACGTTAATCTTGAAATATTAAAGAGAAGGCTAATTGTTTTCAGTAGCAACGTGTTTGTTTCCTTTTTCTTTCTTACCTATTTTTTTCCCCCTTCCTCACTGTTGTGTCTGAAAACGTTGGGAGCATGTGGTGCTGCATATTTGGAGGTTTTGCAGGTTTCTGTATGATGTTTATCTGAAGGTCAGGGCTGAGGAAATACATCAGGTTGGGATGTTTGCTGGTTGCCATTTAGCCTTGCTCCTCTTATCAGATCGTTTTGTCTCGTGGGCCACAAACAAGGAACTCCTCTGAAGAGAGAGTAAAAAAGAAGCATTATTTTACGTGTATGCAATTTTTTCCTTTTTTAAAGAGTCACAACACCATTTCTGTATATACTTAACTTTCAGGGGTCCTTAGGTTCATTGGCTTATGATTATAATTCCATTTACCATTTGTATTTCTCAAGTAAAAATGTTAAAGGTAAATGTGCTATTTCCCTTTAAAAAGTAAAAACAGCGGTAAATCACATCCACGAGGTAATGTGTCATTTCTGAGCCACTGGGATGCGTTCACTATACCTGGTTTTATCTGAGTAAATGCCACTTCTGCCGAGTCTGGTAAAGCAACACATGGAAGTTGCTTAAGAGGGTTTTCTTTACTTGTGCTTTCCATAGATCTAAGAATCTTGTTTTGTTGATGGTGAACCTGCCTGTTTTCAAATGGGCTCTGCTAATGCGGGCCTGTATAATTTGGTCACCACCACCACCAGAGAAGGTAAACAGGCTGTGGCTCTCAGTCCATGAAATTAACATTGTTAATGGAAGCCCCAGGTGGAGAGAGTGTTTCATACTAGGAGTGGTGTAAATTTATTCAAGGTAACTGTCCAATATCCATCACTTCATGCACTATTCAAAGGGCATGCCGAGCCAAGGAAAATGAACTTCTGGTCTCCTGCTATTAAGAAAAGATCTCCTCCTATTTATATGGAGCGTGATTAGATAGGAGCCATATTGGAGAATGAAAGCCATTTACGATTAAGTGTTGGTCATGGCTCTTGGGAACCAGGTAAGGGATGCCTGTTGGCTTTCAAGATTATTGGGCAAGCGATTTTGGTTCTAATTCCAACGAGTCCCTCATCTACAATTAAAAATTAGAATATGGGTCTCAAAGTTGGCTATAAAATCCTGTGTTTGGACCTGTGAAAAATCCTAGATGACCCTCATTATGGTGGGCCTGCCATTTTTCACCAGTACAATTACTCTTTGAAATAATTTCAAAGGAATGGATCTCATTGGGAATTCCTGGAGGAAGCCAAGTTTCATTTCCCTAAGCATTTATCTAGCTCAGGGGTCTCTGAAGCTGCTTGTTGCTTTTCAGAGTGATTATTTATTTTGTTAGCTAGCCTGGCTACAGTCTCACTATTAAACAACTACTGTCGGAGGTATCCATTAAGGACTTGATTTTTTTTTTTTTTAAATAGGGACTGATGAGAGACTACCATAAGCTTTGTTATGCTGTCCTTTGCAAAAGATAAACATTTGCTTTCCATCTTGATGTCATCTTTTCAGGTTATTATTTGGTCACTAATTTATCTCACCATTAGCGAATTATGGTAGATTATTGCTTGGATGCATTAAAAGCACCAAGGAGCTGTGGTCCTGTGGCTATTTCGGGCAAAGTCATAAGCACACTCTTTTTTTTTTTTTTTATTGTCCTCCCAGGGAGCAGAATTTGAACTTAATATTCCATGAAATAAGCCATTGTAATCACGTTGGGTTAATAGAAGAAGTAAAATTGCCTCTCCTCTCACAAGACATTAGAGCAAGGCTGCGTTATTAAAGTTTTCTTGCGGACAGGCGGTTTAAAATATATCCTCAGTGGCTGACGCAAGTCCTTTCAGGGTGGATGACAGCTTTTCAGACCTTAATAGGCTGCTCACTCCTGGCCCATGAGTTTCCAACAATTCTTCCTTTCGAGCCAGGCTATGACATGATGGCTAAAATGTGACATAACAGACGACCACGGGCTATGGAAACCCTTCCTCATTAAGGGGCTGTATGCAAATTTGTATCAGTAAGTAAACAAAACTTGTAAACACTATTGATTTAGACCACTGCTTCTCACTTGTCTAACCTGAAAAATTCTCTGTTGGATGCCCCCCTTGGAATCCACAGCCCACTGCTATATATGGTAATAAAAGTCTAGCAAGGATGGATTCTCTATTTGACTGGCCCAGGAGTTGGTGAGTCAATGGGCAACATTATTCAAAGCTTTTTTAAAAACAATCTTGCTATGAAGTTGCACTTGGTCTTACTGTGAGCTAAATTTAGGTAAAAGTAATAAGAAGAAAGTAGTGAGGTATTTATGTGTCTCTCCTCCTCCCACACCGGGTTGCTACCCGCCCCCCCCCCCCCCCACACTGATGTTTGTATTCAGGTCCAGCGAATACCAGGAAGGCAGGTATTATAAACCTTCATAAACGAATTCCAACATTTCCACGGTTTTGAATCGACACTGAACTTAATTTGAATTGGGGACTCAATCTCAGGATGTATTTTCCTCTTAGTGACTTTATGAGCAAAGAAAAGGAAAAGGAGTTTGTTCACAAATGCTTCATAAATGCCATTTCCAAGTCAGATCTTGTCCATGAAATAGAATAATGGGCATTCATCTGGGTAGTTTTCAGCTCCTTAGGACAAAGAAAGAATTGTTTCAAGGGTTGGGGTGGACTAGTGTGAAGCTTGCTTTGGCTTTTTCCTCTTGGCATCCTTGTTGAGGTTTCTCTTTCCTCACAGCTTATCTCTATAGGACTGAACAGCTGAGTCACCTGCTACCTGGTGGTGATGCTTCGAGGTTCTAAGGACTAGCTGGAGGCAATTCTTTGTTACTAGCATTGCCTTCAGCCTGCTAGTAGAGAGGGAATACCTACCTCGTGTGGTGTGTCCAATGACCAGTGGTATGGGAGATTGTCTCAAGGTCCTGGTGTTAATGCAGGATACAAGCAGGAAAACTCAGATGTGTCTAAAATGATTATCAGGGAACTATCCTTATCCCTAAATGTGATGGAAAAATAGATACATAGTGAGGGAGATGGAAAAGATGAGATTTTGACCTATTTAACATTTTGACGTATGAGATTTTGACATATTTAATATTTGGAAATAGCTCAGTAAGGAGTCGAATGGTTTATTTTCCAGTGAATCAAGAAGCTTTATGAAACTGACTTGAGGCCCACTTAGAGGCTGGACACAGAGGAGATACAGGAGAATTGAACCAAACCTATGTGCATTGTACATCTGCTGTGTTTCAGGCATTTTCCTAGGCTCCTAAGATTCCAGCTGTAAAAGAAGTGGTCCCTGGCTGAAAGAAACTTGCCGAAGCATAAGACTACTCCCTCCCTCTGAACAAACAGGAAACAGGGTTGAGATATTGTGAGATGCCTTGGCTTCCCTTCAAGCCCCTCACATCATGCACAGGCTACCTGTGCTACCTAACTCATCCCACAGTAGCAGGCATCACTAGGTCAGTGCCAGCCCTTGTAGATGGAAACACGTTAATAGCCACCCGTTTTGTCATTATTTTCTTGCCCTGGTGTATGTGTATGCGCCTGTTTCTTTCCCATGATAATCCTTAACTATAGTCATGCAAATACACAAATAAGTTATGTATGTATATCCCACAAATTCGAAAAGCATTTTTCCCGTTATCTTTTGCATGGGCAAGTCCTTTGTAGTGGCGTGCATTTTATCTGTGGTGCATAAACAGTTAGCCCTTTGTCTGTGTAACTTTTACTTGAAGACAGTTCTCTGCAGATGCTGAGCTTTTTTTCCCCCGGTATTGACATAATTCATCTCAGCTGATAAGTTTTAGTCCCTTTTCCTAGTCAAATGGCATCTAAAATTTAACTAAACATTCCCTCTGTGTTTACTCTTCAAGTTGATTTGGGTGGTCGGGGCTGTTTGCTTATTCATGAGTTATATTTAAAATGCTGTCTTTTCTAAAACAGCCCGTAGGTTGCCACACTCGGAATCCGCAGTGCCGCTTCCGACTGCGTTTCCAAAGTTGTACAATTTATGTGTGCCTTGACCATGATAAGGTTTTTTAAAAAAGTGTTGTAAACATTACTAGCTACTGGGGAGGTTAATGCGACGCATTCTTAAAGAATACTGACCTGGATGAATCTGTCCCGGGCTTTCAGAGAGCACTGGGCATTTCATCCTCATTTAAATTTAATAGGACAACATTCACCATGTTCAAAGGGTAGAACTTCCAAGGAAGGGAAGTGGTATAAAGAAGATTATGAAATCATGGGAAAGAATAAAAGTGTTCTTTAAAAAGCAGATCAATAGCTGGCTTAAAGTCCTTAGATTATAAACTGATAATGCAGAGTATTGAAAGAAAAATACGGAGCCTGGGCATGTGATGGAACTAGAGGGGAAAGCCAGCTCATTAAAAAAGGAAAAAAAAAAGGATGTAAAGAAACCCTTCAGAGCGCCCTGTATAACGTTTGCACTGGGACATCCTCTGCATTCAAATGAAAAAATAGGCTTTAGTTAATATGCTTAGGTTTGTTAGAGGGTACAAGGGGTTCGCTGTACTGCCAGGTAAATTTTGCGTTCACGTGGTAAAATGTAGAAGTACACACAGTTTCAGAGGGGTCGGAGAGAAGCTTCTGTGGATACCAGTGAGAACCTTTGCGTGTGTATAAACCTTACTGTTTTCACTGCGTGACTTGGACATTACTGATTCCACTATAGGTTGTCTGTGGTCTGCATTGGTTATGACTCTTGGTTACAGATATTACAACTCTGGGAAATTAAATAAAGGGGTATTTATTGGAAGGAAAAAAAGGGGAGCAGTGAGCTGGGTCCGGGCACCAGGTTTAGGGCAGGGTAGGAAGAACAAGGAAGCTACTCAAAGGGCTGGCGGTGTGAAAAAGGAAGCATGGCGTGCCACTCCCATGACAGTGGTCTGGCTGGAGGGCCATTGTTGCTGCTTTGATAAAAGGCTCACCATTTCTCTCTGTTTTTGCATCACTTGCTCAAGATGGAAAGTTCTATGAGAGGGTATCATCTTGGTCAAGCTTAGACCACGAGTCCATCTCCGGGAACGATCGGGCCACTGTAGATTCTCAAATGAAAAGCAAGTCCCGGGACTTACCTTCTGAGCATGCTTACACTACTGAGGGAGAGGCAATTGTTCATGAAAGGCAGGGTGCACTTGGGGAATGGGCATTGGGTGCCCAGAAAAATGATAGGTGTCTACTATACCTTCTAATTAAGCAGTGCTTATTAAATAGCACAACTGCAAGGTGTTAAGTACCCTTTGAATTAGCTTATAAAGAAACACAAAGTGGGGTGCCTGGGTGGCTAAGCTGTTAAGCATTCAACTGTTGATTTTGGCTCAAGTCACGATCTCATAGTTGGTGGAATTGAGCTCTGCAACATGCTCTGCACTGATAGTGTGGACCCTGCTTGGGATTCTCTCTCTCCCTCTGTCTCTGTCCTTCCCCCACTCATGCTTGTGCTCTCGCTCTCTGTCTCTCTCTCTCTACCGCTCTTTGTCTCAATAAATAAGGGGGCGCCTGGGTGGCGCAGTCGGTTAAGCGTCCGACTTCAGCCAGGTCACGATCTCGCGGTCTGTGAGTTCGAGCCCCGCGTCGGGCTCTGGGCTGATGGCTCAGAGCCTGGAGCCTGTTTCCGATTCTGTGTCTCCCTCTCTCTCTGCCCCTCCCCCGTTCATGCTCTGTCTCTCTCTGTCCCAAAAATAAATAAACGTTGAAAAAAAAAATTAAAAAAAAAAAAGTAAATAAGACACAAAGCTTTCAACACATAACATTTTAAGAGGCTAGACTAACCAAGAAGTAAAAAACTAAAATATAGGGGATAAAGTTACCATGACCACATGTGAGGTTGTGAATGACTCCCAAGGCAAAGGTCATGTCTATGGTCCTTCTGGTATTTTTCACAAAGCTAGAGAGCATTTGTTTTACCTACAATTTGCAATCTGTGTTATCAAGCTGCTTGATGTTCAAGTGCATGAGTGAGTGAAGCAGAACCAGATTTAGGATCTGGCTCTGCCTTACTTACTCAGGAGAGGGGCCTCAGTTTCCCCATTTGTAAACTGGAGCTCACAATTTTGGTTTGAACATTTTATGAGATAATTGACATGATGCATCTGATAGAAGACTTGGCTCAAAGAGCATTTTCAATAAATGTTAGCATAGTGGATGCTGTCAATGTGTTGCTTCAAATCCCTTTGACTTGCTTCTTTGTTCACCTATAGTTTTTCTTTTCTTAATGTTTGTGTGTGTGTGTGTGTGAGAGAGAGAGAGAGAGAGACAGAGACAGAGACAGAGAGACAGACAGAGTGTGAACAGGGAGGGGCAGAGAGAGAGGGAGACAAAGAATCCAAAGCAGGCTCCAGGTTCTGAGTTCTCAGCACAGACCCTGACATGGGGTTCAAACTTGTGAACCACAAGCTCATGAATGAGTTGAGGTTGGACGCTTAACCGGTTGAGCCACGCAGGTACCCCTTTGTTCACCTGTAGTTGAGGTGGACAGTTCCAGGCTGCTGATAATTTCTGCACTCCAGGGTCTCTGTCTCTTAGTCTATGGGCTATTTCCAGACCACAGGCACTAGCCCAGTTCATGCACTGGGCAGCATGAAGTGACAGGGATATATGCCTCTCGGGACAACTTCCATGCCTTTGAGGACAACTTCAAACAAAGAAGGATCAAGAAGGGAGTTGGGGGATGAGCAGTTTGTTTCTCCAGCCCTTCATGGGACACTTCTGAGGCTTGTCATACATGGTATGGTCAGAGATGTCCCTGTAGGACTCAGCAGTCGGTGAACCATTATTGTATTATCTCTTTACCCTGCTCTCCCACTTGTCCTTCCTGGGTTCAGTTACTGAATGAGCTCCCTCCAACCAAGTCCTTGAATTGAAGTCTGCTTTTGAGGGAAACCAAACCCAAATGGCTGTCATGGTCAACTGAGAAATTGTTAAAGGAGGGAGCAACCAATAAATGAATTTTTGACCAAAAAATGGTTTCACCTTATTTATTTTTTGGTGCCTGGAGTAAATAAGGAGAGAATAAACAAGGATAAAATTCACCTGGAAAAGATAAAATTCACCTTTGAAAAGTGCAAGACTTTCATAGGAGAGGAGGACTTGTTAGCATTTGAAGAGAAAAAAATTAAAACTTTTCAGTTTATTTATTTGTTTTGAGAGAGACAGATAGCATGAGCAGAGAAAGGGATGAGGTAGAGGAAGAGAGGGAGAATCCCAAGCACGCTCTGCACTGTCAGCGCAGAGCCCAACAGGGGCTCAAACTGATGAAATTGTGAGATCATGACTTGAGCCGAAACTGAACCAACATGGGCGCCCCCCCCCCAATTTTTTAAGAGAATATGAGTGGGGGGGGGCAGAGGGAGACAGAACCATATGCGGGCTCCACACCTAGGGTGGAGAGTGATCTCAGGACCCACCATGAGATCATGACGTGAGCTGAAATCAAGAGCTGGATGCTTAACTGACTGAGCCACCCAGGTGCCCCAGAAATTGAGTTCTGAGAGTAAGAGCATGATGCTCAAAGCTGTCACTAGGTCAGACCTTGGACAGAAGTGGTTGCTTCTCTGAGTCCTAGAAGTTCACGTTTTTCCCAAGTCAGGACCAGGATGCTGTGCCAGTGGCCTGCAAGTAGGAGTGAGTGGGAGGAAGGAAACTGACAGTAAGTGTGTAGTTAGTGAGCACAGCAGAGAAGCTACCTAGAACATCAGACAGTTGGGAGATTGAGGAGCCTCACTCCCAGGAAACAGGATATTTCCTAAATGAACACGTGGCATGCAGGCTTCACACACGTGCCTCATTCCCCCTCACTGAGCTCTAGCCACACCTGTCTTCCAGTTTTGCAGATGTTGTTAGTGCCTCAGGAGTCTTGTGATTTCCTCAACTTGAGTTGTTCTTAGGCCATCCAGACCTTTTATTTGTTTAAGTCCTTATTTTCAGATCCCAGTTGTATGAGCTAATATTGGCTGCATAACATACCATCCCAGAGCAGTCATTGTATAGTTGCTCATGGTTCTGTGGTCAACAGTTTTAGATGGTTTCACCTAGAATGATTGGTCTCTGGTGTTGACTTTGATGACTCATTTGGGCCCTCAGCTGCGGTGCGGGGCGCCTCTCTCATGCAGATGTTCCAACAGCATGAGAAAAGAAGCAGCAAGATCACTTGAGACCTAGGTCCCGGACTCACATAGTGTCACCTCTATGAGATTCTGTTGGTCACAGCCAGTGAGGCAGTAATCATTGCTTCTCCATGAGCCGCAGTGACTGCATGTCCATTACCACTCTGTGACACTGCTAAATAGTGTTTCTTCAGGGCTGCCGGGACACTCCATTGCCAGCCTATGTCACATCACTCTGCACAACGTTTTTAGTCCAAATGTGCTATTCGATTATTTGACTGATGTGTGCCCCACTCTTCCATGTTTATCATCGTATCCTTAGAATTTAATGTAGGGCCTGGCACAAAGTAATTAATAACTCTTTGGAAAGAAGAATGGTTTGGGGGACAAGTGTAAAATTGACTGTGGTGGTAGAGAAAACTATTAAGGTGGAGGGGACAGAAATTTGGCTTGGAAGCTGAGATCAGTTGGGAGTAAAGCCATGAAACCAGAAGCAGCAAATTCTGGCATTGGATTGTAAAACAAGCCCATAATCTATTCGAAATACATAGGACATATACCAAAATAAAAGTAATTCTTTGGAAAGTTTAGATGAGGCAAAGCATAAAGCAAGAGTAACTAAAAAAGCCTTGCCTTCTCAATGTGAAGCTGGAATTGCTACGTACTGTGCTATCATTTTACTGTCAGAAAAACTGGACCGCATACGTATCAACCAGAGTTTAGTTACTAGTAAGAAATTATGAAATCAAGAAGGCTGTAGGAATATGCATCATTTATGTACTCGTTCACCCTTTGACGAAACATCTCGAGTCCCTCCTGAGTACAGTGCAATTGGCCAGATGCTTTGCAAGATGTAATGAATATAAAAAAGGTCCGTGTATTATAGGGTATAGTAGAGATCAAAGATATGCATACACGCCTAATTCAGGATCTGGAAAGTGATTTATGTTGGGAAGAATCCCTCTGTAAAATGACTGGAGAATTTGGAGAATGCTAAAGGGGAACTTAGAGTCCACATCACTATACGTCTTCTTTTTTTTTTTTTTTTTTTTTTTTTTTGCCTTTCTCGTAATTTCTCAGATTGAAAACTTAATTGCCCCTCTCGCAGGTACTCTGTTCTCTGTGAGGAAGGTCTCCTGTTGGACTTTACAAAGGCTGGGACTTTGTAAACCACGTCAACCATCTCATGGTCTTAGGCAAAGAGCGTGTATTTCTCTTTGATCATTCATGTTCTTCAGCCCGGATACCTTCTGGGTCATCCTCCAGGTGTGGTCTATGTTCTGGGGTCATTGTTCATGATCCCTCACTTTCTGTCCATTGCCTACATACTAAAACTTAACTTTCAATGCCTTGTTCCTCTAGGGAGTGCTTCTACTAATTAATTTGTCCCAGCTGTGCCAACCAGGGGTCTTTTGGAGGTAAGAGCTTACTTTAAAGTTGTATGACATGCAGATATCACGTCAGGCTGACGGGTAGCAATTTTGGTCTAGATAGCTTTCTTTACATCTTTCTGTTCATCTCTTGTCTTGCTAGTGAGGATGGGATTCCAGTACCTCTGGGGGTAACAGACAACAGGTACAGATTGTTACTATATATCAAGCACAAAACCAAGAACTTTGACATGTATTTGATGAGGTTCTTCGTTACAGACAACAGAATCCACTGTAGGAAGTTAAAGTCACCGGAGATTTCCAGTGGTAAAGATAGCTCATAAATTCAGAGAGAAGGCCTAAGGTACAGACCCCCAACTGGGCTTCCAGAAACGACTCCTAGAAACCGGCCTCAGAACAGATTAGCCATAGGAATGGTAGCTTTTGCTACAATCAGAAAGCTGGGGACCCAGTTGCGGGTTCAGAAACACATAGTATTTGGTGATCTATGCCCACAAAATGTACATCCAACACTTGGTCTCTCTGTCTCTCTATGTAACTCATGTGGGTGCTTCTAATTAAAAGAATCTAAATGAGCCGGGGGGGGAGGGCAGAAAATGTAGCTTTTAGATTCTTCTCTGGGAGGCTGAGATGGTATGCTGTAGGGAACTATCACATTGTGGAAAGGAGCTTCCAAAATTTTTGGGAAGTGACACTTGCAAATGATCTTTCCATAAATATGAACCACACATTTTGAATATTTCATTTCCGTATGATTGATTTTCTCTGAACTCTGGCAGGCAGGGATTAGTACTTCCTCTTCTAAGGTTAGAGGAAAAGGCACAGAGAACCAAATAACATGTACAAAGGAGGAAATAGAATGGCAATTAAAACCTGGAGTACTCTGACTCCCCAGTCCTCTGATTTCCTTGGCACCATTTTTGGTCATATTAAAGAGCATTTTTCTTCGCTGGCCTCAGAATATTTCAAAACGCAGTGATCATGCTCATGTTAAACAGACGATTTTGATTCTAAGAGTAGAAGTTCTGTAGAAATATTTACAAATACATCAGTAGCCTTATTTCCATTGGAGAGTCTAGCAAAGGGAACTAAGAAAATCCTGCCTGCCCTCCTCCATCCAGAATGTCTAGGAATGTGTGGAGTAGAGGAGGCATGTGGTAGGAGGTGGGGAGTCCATCCCTGACACTTGTTGTTCGGGCTTTTATGGTGAAGCTGTGCTAATGTCTTTAATCACTTCCAAAGAAATGACAAGCAGAGTTCTGCAACAAAAAGGCCTGAACTTTTATCAAGTAGTAGCGTCTTTAGGAGACAGCATGGGACAAATAGAAAACAGGCCCGAAGAAGGTGCAGAGTCTGCTTTGTCTCACTTTTTTTCCCCCTAGCAAGATAGAAGTGAGATCTTTCTATAAAGACCAAAATGGCTCCATGAGAATTGCCGTATTAGACAAGAGGTCTTTTTACATTTTATGCGATGCATTTGTATTGAAAACATATGTTGAAAGGCCAGAGTAATTTTCTTTACAGACAATGAATCTTACAACTGGTTTGAACAGTTTTTCAAAACGCAAACTCAAATGTTTTAGCACTCCCTGTGATGGGTTGGACTAGAAAAACTGAAAAATCTGTGAGGGAGAGCAAGAAGACAAGAGAAGCAAATTCGGCATGGAACTGTTTGAGAAGTGGCACATTCTAAGAAACTCTGAAGTGCAGAGAACCTTCAAAAGGCAGAGATTCCCTTGCTTGGGAAACTTTTGGTTGTGGTCGTTGCTCACAATTTTAGGGACAGTTGTATTTATCATTTTTTGAATGTGAGAAATTTGACAAGTCATCATTTTTTATCTAGAAAAGCAAGCAAGCTCTTAGAAAAAATAGCACTTTTGGGTGCTCTTGGTTCGGATGGTCTAATCCTAGGTTCCTGTTTGCTATTGTGGGGTTTTTTTTTTTTTTTTGTCCAGCAATGATCAAGGCAGTATCTTTAAACAAAAGTGAAAAGTTGTTGTGACCTTCACTGTCAGACTCAATTTGAACCAGGCCACAGGACTTTGCGTTTTATTTTTTAAATTAGCCATTCCTGTCTCTTGGTGTTTGTCTACAGGCTGCTCCTGCTGCATGAAAAAGACGTGCAGTGGGATGCTTTTACTTTCCTTCACATTTCCACCTAAACAGCAGTAGGCTACCTTTTAAAAATGCTCTGAACCAAAGCATGACTCACTGCCATTGTGTGAGTTTTATATTAGGCTTTATTAGTATGTTAATATGCGAAGCGTTTTGTCTTTGAGTCTTCGTGGTCTTGGTCAACTTCTCCCCAGGTTTTCTTTTCTCTTCGCTAGAAGAGAGCATGTTTCCCTTGCGTGGCTTCTGTTTTGATGTTTTTGCTTTCTTGTTGTCATCTTTCTCTTGAATTGATGGGTATTGCTTTGTTAACAGATGTTGGAGTTCTACTTTCCAAGTTTAAGAGCAGGACCATACCTTGGGCAGTGCTCCTCAAGTCTTCCTAAATGTGAAGGCAGTTGGGTGCTGTAGAAGTAAAACGACTTGTTCAAGGTCATACCTCTAGTTACTGGCCACTTCAGTCTCTCCCTTGTGCCAGATGGCTGATAGGCAGAGGGGTGGTGACAGATAGAGATGCTGCTTTCCCACTAGTGGGCACATCAGAGATTGGAAATAGACAGGCTTTGATTCACAAACACAATTTAATTTTGACTCCCCCGCTGCAGCAATGTGACAATAAGAAGATTCAAATTTAGTGGTACCCTTTTACTCTTTTTGGCCTGGTAACATTTATCACTTTATGAAGCAGGAGCTAAGGGTCATTTTGGAAACTTATTTTGGACAACAGGGGACTTCAGTCCTTCCCTGGGACCTGCAAGTTGTTGTCAGGGAAACTTTAAATGTAATTCCTCATCTCAGGCTGAAATTTGGAAATATTTCCTCCCATCTAGCCATACAACTGCTCTTCTCTGGGGAAAAGATAGTGATTTATACTCTTGTTGTCTTCCCTTGGGTATTGTTTTCTTTCTCAATAGATAAATGGAGTGTACACAAATAAAAACTGAGAGAAAAACAAAGGGAGGAATAGATGGCTGTGAATGGCTAGTTCACTTGGCAAGAGCTGGGTCAGAATGAGGTCTCCGTCTCCTTTCCTCTGCTTCTTACATGCCCCATAATTTTCTGGAAGTTGTGGATTATTATGGAGCTAAGAATCCCATCATCACGATACATTCCCTCTGGAAACCCTGTATTAAAACCAAACCAAGCTGTGTTTACCTCCTGCTTGCAGGAACACCCTGGACATCTTTTGTGATAGCTTTATATTTTTGTATATCGAAAAGTTTAATGTAGGATTATTCCTCCTAAATCCAAATGCTAGATTGGCCCATATATCCTTTTACAAGAAAGACTCCATGATACTGGTTTTCTTTTATAGTGAGTGAGACAGCGTATGGTAGTGTTTCGCCAGTGCGTAACAATGTTGCGCAGTATCCTAAAAGACAGTGTGATAGTGTGGTGCAATTCACAAAAACGTTCATTTCCTTTCAAAGTGGCCAGTGGGGTTTTGGTGCTAAACAACCCAACTCTGGCCATTGTTGCCAATGGAAATTGCCTGTTGTCATTGGAACATCCAAGACTCCATCAAGATCAGCAGCCATTCTCCCCAGAATGGTGCATCTTTAGACATGCAGGCCTTCCCGGGAGTTCTTTGATGTGGTCTGAACCTCTTTCTATTTTATTTATCATTCTTGGTCTTGTAACACCACTGTTCACTGGTTTTTACCCACTGAGCTTTTCCTGTGTAGGACCCCAAACTCACATGTACCTGGGGAGGCAGACATTGTAGGACAAGTTCCTTTGCCTGGTTTAGTCAGGGACGTGTTTTCAATTTCGTGTAAGGTGTCAAAAGTTAGTATCCAGTCTCTACCACAGGAATGGGGATCCTGTTTTTTTACAGCCCAGGGAAAGAGAATCTTTACGGAGTCTCCATCTTATTAGAAAGTGCCAAACAAGATTTCTGGTACAGTATATTCAAACTTCTACAGTGTCCAGCAGCTCTGTTGAGGGTTCCTATGTTAGCATCTTTTTCTTAGAAATTTTTGATCCTCGTTTCATGGGGTTTCATCACAGAACACATTATAGGGGAAAATATTGCACCCACACTGCTTTAAACATTTTTAAATATTTTTTTGTCAATGGTTTAGAATAAGGAAATCCAGGAGCAAAGAGGAAACTTTGGAAAGAAGTGGGAGCAATGGGGTTATTTTATCCTAGAGAGGGGACATGGCCCTTCTACCAGAGGACTCAGCATCTTCACAAACAACCACTTTTTCAACTGGTAAATATATTTAGGGAGAAGTGCATTTAGATACCATCTTTACTCATTTATTCTTCAAACTGTAATACAGCACATTTTGGGTTTCAGTATATTGCATTTTAAAACTAATGATGCATTCATTCCAGAGCAAATCTTATTTCTAAGCCCTAATTTAATAGAATTAAACTCTAAGCTGAATTGGTTTTATGAGATAAAACTCTGAAGTTGATAACTACATTTAGGCGTAGTTCAGGTATTGAGTTTCTAATTTGCTTCCTGAGCATGGAAATCCCTCAGATAATCAATATTGACTACCTTTAATTGGTAGGAAAGGCTCTTGCTGAGTTTTCGGTCTTCTACTGAAGGAATTGCCTCTGCACATTGGTTGTCTGTGCCGCTCTGATTGGTCATGACTCTAGAGCCCTGGGCTTGAGTTCATTTGAAGTTGGATATTTGTTTCTAACCATTTGACCACGCTACATTCAGTTCTGTTCAAACCACAATGGGGCGTGGAAATCTTTTTTTCTGTATGCCTCAGAGAGTTTCTTCATTCACTTTAGTTTTCCTCTTGAAGGCTATAAATTTAGTCTTCATTGCAGACATTATTATTTTTGTTTCATGGGGCAGAAGGCAGGCTGGTCAAGATAAGATCAGGAGCTTTCCCAAGGTTGGGGACGTTTCTGATTATGGCATGACACTTTGTAAATCAGTTCTAATACCTTCTGAAAATGAAAATCCTGCTAATTGTTAGATGAAGTATTCACAGATGCTACAGGCATTTGGAAATGGATTTCTCCAAATCCCTTAAAAATCAGATGGTGGCTTAATTTGGTAAAGGAAATATACTTTACATGTGATTTTAAAACACAGGCAAATGTGTATTTTTCTTTCGGAGTTGAGGGTACCTATTCATCCCATCCTTGATCCAAATCCTTTGAGAAAGATTTTTGTTGTTGTTGTTCTTGCCAATCTGGGAGGAATTTATTTAAAGGAATTAAATGTGAATACTATAGAACTGCTCCTGCATCCAATCTCATTTTTCAAAAATAAGGCAATTTAAAATTTTTATTGTTTCTTTTTTCTTATTATCTAGGTAATACATACTCAGTGTAAAATATTTTTTGAAACTGGAGTATAGCATACAAAATTGGACAAAAATAAAATGTAATCCCACCACCTCACATAATCATTGCCAACAGTGAAGAGTATATATCCTCTTTTGTCCTCCATGCATATACGCTTTTGTACAGTTTATGAAATTGGGATCAAATGCACATACTTCTTTGTAGACTGCTTTTTAGATTTAAAGTTAGGTTGGGAACATTTCCTCATGCTATTAAATACACTTTTACAACATGATTTTTTACTGGTTCCACACTACGGATGCACCATAATATATTTAACTGATTTCCTGTTATTGGGTATTTATTTTCTTCTACATTTCTGAGCATTATAAATAATGTCATGATAGATAACCTTGAACATAAATCTTGGAAAGCTGTTTTAAGCTCCATACTATTTTGTATGTATAGAAGATCTTGCCCCACGTACCCATTTTGTCATGTTTTTGCTCTGGGTTCTCTGACTTGTTTTTTCCTGTCTTTGTCATTTCAGAAATTCTCCGGCATGATGATGAAATGTTTATACACTTAGGTTATTTGTGAAGTTTAGTTGAGCTCTTTGAATTCTGTGCTCTAGTAAACACTTTGTGAACTGCTTGTATTTTCCAGAGATGACTAAATCTGTGTATTTTATTCTCATCGATAAATTTGCACTAATTTCAAGGTATATGTAGCAAGCTGAACTGGTTCTCAAATCAGAAGAGCTTTGGCATTTAAGGTTTATAGGAGTCAGTGTTCTTCCCCTGTGGAAAAATCCCTGTGGTATGGGTGACCTTGCCAGCTGCTCCCGTGGCCACTCACCCGCCACGCCCTGGATATTTGCAGCCCAGGGAAGTTGGCTAGCTCTCTGCTAGATCAGAGGCCACTGAATATGAAATCCAGACTGAAATGCTGGAAAAGTAAATCATGGATCTGGCAAATTTTAATGCACGTAAATTACATTTTGTCAGCTTCATTGCCCCGAATTTCATGCACAAATGTGGGACATTGAACGACTGGCATTTGACAAAAAAAAAAAAAAAAAAAAAAAGAAAAAAAAGAAAAGAAAAGCTAACATCTTATTAATGCAAGCAATCTCTGATTCAAATGGCTGCAGGCAAGAACTCATTACTGTTTCAATGGGACAATTGCTGTTTTTCCTTCTGTTCATATTAATTTATCAGAAAGATTTAAGGAAGCTTTTGTTCTCCAGTTTGCTCCACACTGGACTGGAAGCACCAGTGGCTTTGGAAAGATACTGGCTTTTGGACGCTGGTGGAAACTAGGAGATTTGGGGTCCTCACTCATCCCAGAGCGCTTGTGCGTTGTGATTTATGTAACAACACGTACATCCTCTTGAGTCTGCATCTGGGCACGCCTCCTTCCACTGCAGATCCTTGTTTTTTCTTCTCTGTGGTTAACCTCTCGGAAAAGCTCTTGTTGAAAAACCCAGGTACTGGATCAACACAGCAGGTGCTTTACGTCCTGTACAAAGAACTAGAGGTCTTAGGTTGCCGTCTAGAATTAAGAATTGGTGTTCCTTTTTTTGGTGAGGGAGGAAGGAGGGATAAATTCCTTTATCTCATCAACCCCAGCAAACTTGGGATTTTGTGCTTTCCTTTCTATTAGATCAGAGAAAATACCCAACTTCAGAGAAGCAAAAGTCCATTCCTGGTTCAGTTCTGTATATTCATTCTTATTTTTATCGATCTAAAATAGGAACAAATGTGTACTTTTTAAAATAGTAACTTTCCATACCAGAGAGAATGTGACACTCAAAATACCAGCAAGTTTATGGATGGGTTTGACCTGACACTACCTGTTTGTCTATGGTAATCCAAGAAAACATCTGTTTTATTTCCTTAAACATCTGGCTTGCCTCTCAGCAACATATACACAAAACATCTACACAAGCAAAAGACCTAGTGTTGTAGATGTGTGTTTCTATGTGCTTTTTTTGTGTTCAGCTGAAAGTTCCTGCAAACGTGTACTCTTCAGAATGAAACAATGGCTCTTTTATTGTAGTCTTGACTGAGGTGCAGAATGGAGACAAATGACCAATTCTAGCACATGTGACAGTAAGAAATCCTCAGAGGTTTTGGGGAACTTTGTCAGTCTTAACAGCAAACTTCACGATGTGCAAAGTTTTAGTCGCAGCCAACATGTTGCGTGGAAATGAAACTTTGACCTCGACTTTTGAGCATCCTGCCATGCTTTCAGGCATGGGCAAGAAGGCCTAGGCTTTTAGGAGGAAAATCTGACAGAAGGGTCAGGGCTGAAACCCTGGTGGTTATATTATAGTGGTGATGATGACCAATTTCATCAGCTGGAAGCAAAGAGGGCATAATATCAGTTCACAATCCCGTGAGACCTGGAACTCCTCTTTCGATAACAAATATTTTATAACATTCTCTTTACTAGCCTACAAGAAATACATAGACATTATAACCTACCATTCACATAATTTAAAAAAGTCAATAAAGTGCCCCAATAGTAATATAAAACAAAATTGAAAGGAAAACAATTTATAATAAAACATGCATTTGCATATGAAAATACTCAGGACAACCATACTAGAAAACATAATGGAGAAGTGAATAACTGTACCCGTGTGTAGCCTCACCATGAGTCAGTGACAAATGCAGACTTATAATATGTTGTTTTGGCGATTTTGTTTCATTAAGTGGCTCTATCATGACTTTGACATGGGGAACAACTCTTGGGAGAGTTAGGAACAAAACAGCATACAGTTGTCCCTTGATTTATCTGGCAATTCTATTCCTGGACAATTGAGGAATTAGGAGAATTCAGGAATATAAACAAACTATTTACCATTCAGTGTGAATTTCTATTCGCACTGAATGGTAAATAATTTGCTTATAGGTGAAAGTATTTAGGTTCCAGGCTCAGATAACGATAAACAAATTTTTACCTTTGTAAATGTCCAGTGGAGTATTGGAAAGTCATGAAGGAAATAGGTGAGACTGTTCTTCATTGTGAGAGGTTGTTTTGGGTCATGCTAGATGTTTCACATTCCTGGATCTGCCCACTAAATGTCAATAGTGCCCTCCCCATGCTATTGCTGTGAGAATCAAAACTGAGTTCAATGAATTCAATTCTATGAATTCAAGCACAGAGTATACCCAGGTAGGCTGTATATTGGTGTGTTTTGACATACAGTGGTAAAGGTTTATTACCATAAGATTTCAGTAGGAGTTCTTCAGTTTGTAGCTCCTTAGTCTCCTGGGAGGTACTTTTTGAAGGCATTAAATATATGCTACATTTGAAAGCTTAACATGTGCCTAGCATTACATGATACAGTATCTATACATTATTTTATTAACCCCCTACCTGTAACTTTTGAAGATGCTAGTGAAAACAGAGCCCATAAGAGGAGAAGGCCCAACAAAACTTACCCAACTGACAACTCTCAGAGTAAGATTTGAGCTCAAGTTTGTCCAAAGAAGTAATAGAACAGCAGCCTCAGTGAAGATAACTTCAGGAGAGTACAGTTGTTAGATTTTCCCTCCTTCTATAAACTGCCCTTAAAATATGCTTCAGGAGTGGTGTCTAGAATGTGGCCACACCTTAGCAAAACTTTTGGGCCCTTGATTATCTTACATGCTGTGCCCTGTTGAAGGCTTTCTTATGCACCACGTTCTAGTGGTTAATTTTCCTCTCTCTGAATTGAGTTCTATATTTTAATCTATGTTAGAGCTCTTTGTAGAAAAAAAATAGTTTGTAACCATGTTTTGACAGCAATAAGACAGACTGTAACTCGGAAGTGGAGATGTTGTGGTCTTTTGTAATTGTGCTTAATCACAACACATTTCAACAAAAGGAAAGTTTAGAAGGAGGATACAAAGTAAGAAAGGATAAAATAATGGAGGCGGCATAGAGCCTTGCATGTTTTGCCCCAGATCACCCTGGTTGGTGGATCCCACATTTTGGTGGAGTGATTGGCCATGTTTCCATGGTGGATGCTGGAGGTGATGTGCCACCTAAATCCTCTGTGGTCCCTTTTACCAGTGGGGTGCCCACTCCCACTCACCCTCAGCTTCTGCTGAGAAGCCTGCTGATTACATGTGCAACCTTCTCCAGAAGGTTGGCCTTGGCCAAGCAGAACTGCTTCTCTGGGAGGTTCTCGGAGTTCTCTCTCTCAACCTGGAGGTGAGACTTCCCCTGAAATTACATTCTTGCTCCCTCCTTCCCCTTCCCCTTCCCCTTCTTGATACCATCACTCCCCTTTTCCTGAGAGCTCTCACTTAACAACTCTTATGAACGATGACTCATGTGCCTGTCTAAAGGCTCTTTCTGTGGAACCACACTTGAGACCCACCCAGTTTTCAGAAAGTAACCATGCTGATTGCCACCCAACTTCCTGAAAGATTGATTAAAAAAAAAAATAATGACCATCTTATTAAACATTTTCTCTGCCTACAGTACTCTACAAAACACTTTATATATACTTTCTCTTTTATTCACTCTAAAAATTTTCATAGTTGAGGAAACTGGCTTAGAAATGTTAACTTGCCCCAGCCGCATGCAGGTTAGTAATTGATGGAGATGGGCTTTGACTTCAGACCCTGTGGTCTGAACCACGTTATTCTGCCTCCCTGGTTAGTGATCACCCAAACAGTGAGCCCTCAGCAAACTCAGCCATTATTTTCAAGATTCAGCATTGTTTACTAAAGAGAAGTCTTGCCAAACTAATATTATTTCTTTTTGTTTAAATTTTTTTAATGTTTATTTATTTTTGAGAGAGAGAGACAGTGTGTAAGTGGGGGAGGAGTGGAGAAAGAGGGAGACACAGAATCTGAAGCAGGCTCCAGGCTCTGAGCTGTCAGCCCAGAACCTGATGTGGGGCTCGGACTCACGAACCACGAGATCATGACCTGAGCTGAAGTCGGACGCTTATCAATTGAGCCACCCAGGCGCCCCTATTTCTTTTTTTTATTTTTTATCTTTATTATTTATTTATTTATTTATTTATTTTTAATGTTTATTTATTTTTGAGACAGAGAGAGACACAGCATGAGCAGGGAAGGGGCAGAGAGGGAGGGAGACACAGAATGTGAAGCAGGCTCCAGGCTCTGAGCTGTCAGCACAGAGCCCGACATGGGGCTCGAACTCACGAACTGTGAGATCATAACCTGAGCCGAAGTCAGAAGCTTAACCGACTGAGCCACCCAGGCACCCCCTATTTCTTTTTTTAAAATGAGTGCAGTGTCACTGGACTAAGGGAACATCCTGGATTTTAGCAAGACTCTTGTTAAAGTCTCTTACAAAATGGAGAAATGTGGGCTAATTGGTGGAATATAGTTAGTTAAATGACCACACTCAGTAAGTTTTCTTAACCAGAGAGAATTACCCTTCTTTTATAACTACTCTCAAATTGGAGGCCCTGTTATTTTTAAAAATTTTAAATCCATAGCTTAGATGACAGCCCAGAACCTATACTTTACCAGTATGCAAACTGACAGAGAACTAATACATTGGCTATGGTGTTCTCTAGAACATGCTATGGGAAGCACTGCTTTAAAGGATTTGCCAATATTTGTTTTTATTTGTTAGAGATCGAGTATCAGGCATCATTGGTCTAGTTTCATAATAGCTTTTTGCTTGGGCTCAGGCTTGAGCACAGACCCGGTATTAAAAATAAGACTGGAAATGTAAAGCTCCTGAGTGACCCTGACAGAGTCTCCCTTCTGCTGGCCATCTTCAGTCCTGCATCACACACGATGCTTCAGTTCTGAGATTCAGACCTGTTCCAGCTGACATTTTGGGAAACACTGACTACATTGAAATAATCCCATGTCCAGGCTAGATTGGACATAAACTGTATAAAACAAAACTTACTCTTCCTCTGAGTCTTAGTAATGTTACTAATGGGAACCATCATTATTTATTAAATACTATGTGCTGGATGTAGAACTAGTTATTCCATATGCCTTATCTAATTTAATCTTCACAACAGCCACGCAAGGTAGCTTTTATTCATTTTATGAGACAGATGTGTAAACTGAGGACCCAGGAGGGTAACAGACTTGCCTTATGTCACTCAGTTACCAAAGGATGGATCCAGGATTTCACTCTACCTGAGTCCAGTCACACTCTGGAGAGACTCAACTCACCGTGCTGTATGACTTCATCAGGCCCAAGGTGAGTCTATAGATGCCTTTTGAGGGAGTCCTCTCCTGGCATGGTTCTGACAGGAATACTTTTCCCGGGGACCAAGCAAATCCCCCTTTGACACTGGGGTTGTAGTGTGATACTGACATTACCAGATTGGGATCAATACTTAAGGGCTTTTAAAACCCTGGAATCTTGGAAAACCAAAGAGATGGGTATGGCTCATAATGGGAAAAGAGAGAGAGAGAGGGAGAGGGAGCCAGGGAGAGGGAGAGAGGGAGGAACAGAGAGAGAAATAAGTTAAAAACATTTCAAAAATAAAAAAGCACCTGATGGGAAAGTTTCTACCAAGAAGTCAGTTTACTATTTGTTGGGATCCAAAAACTTGTGGTAGCTCCCCCTTCAAGGCTGAATTTGTCCTTTTTGGGGGGTTAAAATGTGTCTTGTAAAGTATCTGACTCTGGAGGATTAGTTTTCTGTCCATGTTTAAAGGTTTGCCTTTGTGGATGAGAAGCCCCAGCTTCTACTGTAGGAACTTCACGGTCACATATTTTCTCATGCGCGAGTAGGTAGCAAGAGGGCGCCCAGACATTTGGCTTGCTGCTGAGGAATCCGTGCTTATTCATGCATATTTACAAGGTAATTAGTTGTCCATTCATTCATTAGCGTGTTTATAGGGCCACTCGCAAAGCCTCTCAATGCGGAGGAGAGAGACAGCCAAGGCAGGCCTCCGGGGAACACTTGGGTTAAACAGAGTCACAGCTGGATTTAGTGGAACCCACCAGCCCCAAAACCAGAACTAGTTTAGTAATCAAATGTAGCTTGTCAGTCACCCTGAAATGAGGCATTGAATTGGCTTATTCACATTTCCCTTCCAAAAGTCAGGCAGACGCTCAGGAAGTTTCTGTTTTTCAAGACTTTCACTACCAGGCAGAAATTTCAGTATTTCCTTTTTTTCTTTTTTAAGCAACTCTTACTCAAATTGACATATAATTTGCTTATACGTGAATTCACTTTTTAGCATATGGAGCTGTGAATGTTGATAAACACATATAGCCCTGTAACTGTCACCACAACCAGGGCACAGAACAATTTCCATGTGTTTGAAAAGTAAAGAGTGGTTGTGTTTTATCTTGTTCACAATCATTTGAATAGATCTGATGTGGACATGCCTTACTACCTGGAGCAGGAAAAGATGCTATTTTCAGAAAGAAGGGTCTGTGGTGGGAAGGAAGGTTTGGATCCATGACAGCGCAGGATGGTTGCAGGGGCCATTTTGGGGAAATCCTGACAGAGCCAGCCTGTCTCAGTGGAGTGATACATCATCAGAAGGGAGTAAATCGTTCTGCTGACTCATAATTGATTTAGGATGAGTTATCTAGTTTTCCAAAGCTTTTTTTTCTCCTTCCCTCCCTCCCTCCCTCTCCCTCTCCTTGTGTATAAAACAAGGATAATGTTTTCTGCTGTTGTGGCTTGGTGTGAGTTAAAAACATTCTCTGAAGGGTTGGGAGTGGTCCTCCGTATATTTAAAAGATGCACTTGAGGCTGGATCCACCATGGAGGAAGATGCTTCTTGCCCAGGAATCCTTTGGGTTCCTGATGAGCCACTCCTGGGTATCAAAGGGAGGCACTTTGTAGACCCTCTGGTTTTGAAAAATCTGTCCCTGTGTTAGAACTGAGGGGGAAAAAAGCCATCTAGCTCTTCTAATTATCTTCTCCTTTTCAAATCCCCTCTGAATCATTGTTTTCCTCACTCCATGGATGCACTTCCTATGGTCATGGGCTTGCTTCAAGACTGAATTCCTTTAGTAATTTTGAAACACCTTCAAATTCACCTCCTTGAGGAAATGTTTATCTAAACTCACCTTGTGAAGAGCAGAAGGTGTCAGTGCAAGGCTGCTTGTAAGAAAGAGAAGTTCCTCTAGTGCCTCCATTTCCTCAGTTCCTGGTGTGTGTCCCAGCAGCCTTTCACTTCCTGTCCCCAGAGCCCAGCAGGGGGAGCATAGTGTAGGGGCCAGAGCTCCGTTGTTAGAGTGGGGCTACTATCTATTTATCTGTCTGCCTATCCATCTAACCAAGCATCCGTCCATCCATCAATCCATCCATCATCGCTATCATTAATCTGTACCTATCTATTTATCATCTCTATTATCTATCGTCTATCAGCCATTTCTGTATCATCTCTAGCATTTCCTCATCTGTCATCTGTTTTTCTCTCCATCATCTACCTAGCTCTTTCTTTATCCATCCACACCTTGGGCATCTTATTTATCCTCTCAAGGTCTCAGTTTCCTCATCTGTAAAATGAGGTGAACAATAATGCCTCCAGGGGTGTTACGAGGATGAAATGATATAACATATACAGCATTTAGACTCATTCCTATCACATAGGAAGGCTCTATCCTATGAGCCTTCCATGTCCTAATTATTTTCAGGACCTCCTTTTCTCTTTCCTTCTCTCCCATATTCCATTCACAAGAGTAGGGCCTCGCTTTCTCATTTGGGACTTTCCTCAAACCCTACCTTCAGTCAAGTCCAAGGGTTGGTGGCAAAACAGCTGTTATTTTCACCCCTTTTGCGCACACTCACTTCATCATCAGGACTGATACAAATAAGTATCAGCACATTTTTATAGCTGTCTTTTCTATTTGTGGTTTGCTCATTTACGCACCTCCCACCCCTTTCTTTCTGCTGTAGTTTTGTGTGGTGACCAGTTCAGTTTCTGCCTTCTTGGACATGTGTTCAGAAGTATGATTCTCAGTGTTTAGGTCATTGAAGAGTTTGTAGCTTATGCAGCAGAAGGAGAGCTCTCCTGCCCGCCTCCTCATTTCACATGGCCTGTCAGCTAAGGATGGTTTTTACATTTTTAAATGGTTGGAAGAAAATAAAAAAGAATAATATTTCATAACATGATGATTGTGTAAAATTAAAATTTTGGTGTCCATAAAGTTTTATTAGAACACAGCTCTGCCCATTTGTTTACAAATTGCCTATGGCCACTGTCACACATTGTAATGGCAGAGTTGAGTAGTTGGGACAGAGACAGAGTGGCTTGAAAAGCCTAAAATATTTACTGTCTGGCTCTTTACAGAAAATGTTTGCTGACTTGGAGTCTTGTTCTAAGTAAACCCAACGATTTTAAAAACAGGGAGTATCCGGATAGGAAAGGTAGGAGATTGAAAGCAGATTATTTTAAGGACAGTTGCCTTTGTGGAGCTGTTGTTTCCCCTTTTTGGGATTTCCTATTCCTTGTATTATGCCCTTAACATACTTGATGGCATGTGTGTTAAGTCTGTTTGCATAAAACTTTCACATCAAGTCAGTTTCCTGATGCTGTGCCCGCCGGTAAAAGACCCCATCATCTTTGAGAACTGGGTTTCTCAGGACACAATCGCTTTCCTCAATGGCGAAGGCTTTGTTTCTTTGTGAACTGTGGTAGCTCTTCCTGAATCTCTTTCATTGATGTTCAACACCGGGCCTTTTGTGTCGAATATCTTCACACGTTTTAAAACAGTGCAACATCGGGGCTTTTCAGCTGTGCACACGGAAGGAGTCTACGCATTGTCTTTCTATTGGGGTGATTGACTTGTTCTTTAAATAAAACCACAGCCTTTGTTCTCAGTTCCCTACTAACTGCCATATTCAAATTGTTTGTTCTTGTCTAATATCGCTTGTTGGTGCCAGTTTTTCTGCAGTCTTGCAAACAATTAAGTGCAATGTTTACAATGTAAATTGACACCTATTCTGGAAAAATTCTGCAAAAACAAAGAAAGAAATCCAAATAACAAAATGGGGGAAAAAAAGAAATCAGGCAGTCCTTTATTTTGTACATAATGTGTTCCTGAAAACTTGTCCAAGAGTGGAACAATCGACGCCCGCATTGTTAAAAGTGGGGGTTCCGTTTACAGAGAATTTAAAAAAAAGTCACAAAAGGCCTCATTCAGATCTGGGCAGACTGTGTCTGCCTGGGATCCTCAGAGCCAGGTCATGATTGGTGGCAGTGGGTTAGGGAGATGACAGCATATGCTAGATCTTAGGGAAATTGAACCAGGCTTCTACCCTAAGTGTGGTTGATGGTCAGACAGCCCCTAATCCGGAGTCTCTACAGAAAGATGTGTTAGGTGTCTGGAATAAAAGTAGGGGAAACGTTGGTTGTTGTTTTTCTTAATTCTTCTACCCTGTTACTAGTAACATGGATTCTTATCCAGCCCCCTCCTGTACATACACAAACACACACACACACACACACACACACACACGTAGCTATCACCTGTTTACAAAGGGAGAACCATTGTAAACTAGGAGAGGACTGATGTGTTGAGACAGGGATGGGACACAGGCTGGAGACTGCCTCCCCATCAAAAATGCTGACTCCAGGTGACTAGCTTCCGGCCACGTGTGGTCTACCTGCTGAGTCAGCCCATTGCTACAGCAGCTCTTGGAGTCTAAGGTTGGCGGGATGCTTCCTCCCTGCCAAGGTCCTGTACAGGCACTGGTTTAGCTCTCCAAGGATCTGCCCTTACTCAGTCACCTTTTCTGTTGGTGGCAGCAGTCGTCAGGCAGTACAGTTATGGGGTGGCTTCAATTCATTGTTCTCTGTATAAATCACAAAAGGTCATTGAACTGGATCACCAAGTTATACACTATATACTGATGTACAAAGAAAATGTACTTTTTAAAAACATTTTGTAACATACCTACTCTTCCCCGGTGACCCCCCAAACTGAAAAATAAAATTGGGTTTGATTTGACAATTTGAACAGGTACCTTGGGTAAAGTTGTCTTTTGGGTAAAGATTGGTCTTTCATATTTCTTCCTCTGCTTCTGTTGTTCTCCAAGAGAGCCCTTGAGTGGGTGTTAGAGGAGTTTCAAGTCATGGTAGGGGTGTGGCTCATGCAGGCAGGTATTACCCACTGGATCCTCCTGTGGCCCAGCCATGTCCTAAATCTGTGCACTTGTGAGGTGCTGGCCCGGTGCTGCTGGTTACAGCTCTGAAATCTCAGTGCCTTCTCTCTTAGCTTGGGGAAGCCAGGAACCCTCCCAGCCAGCTTGGCCCCTCCTGAGCCCCGTCCGTGAGCCACATCATTCATGAGGTGGGGCATCTCCCTTGCAGTCCTTGGCTATCAGGATTACTCAGTCCCTGCTGTGAGCCTCCTCTCCCTACAAGCCCATCATCTATCTTTTGGGTCTTTCCACCTGGTGCCCAGCAAGTAGTAGATACTTGCTGTGTAACATAGAAGCTGAAGGGTTTGCTGGAGAACTAAACTCAGGCTGTCCTCTGCCAGTCTTGCCACCCCCCAAATTTGACTCTGCCATGGACATCCCAGGTTGGTATGGGGTAGGAGGAGTCAACTTGCACCTAGTGCAAGGAAGTCCTTTTTCTGTTCTATGCCTTGAATGTATGTCACACGCCTTTCCCCCTTGAGGATTCTAGCCTAGAGAATAGAGTCAGGACATACAGTTATTACCACCTGCTTTCATGTTGCTTGTCCTCATATTCTGTCAGTTCCCCTGGGGTGGAAGGGATAAGCATTCTCTCGTTTTCCTCCCATTTGGAATATTTTTCTTCATCCAGCCTCCTGCTCCCCAAACTGTTACTCCCTTCCTCCAGCCTATCCCTACCCCTTAAAGCTGTAAGAGTGAAATGGCTGCCACAGGACATGATTTATGGGGAGAAGGAATGGAATTCACATTGTTTTACTATTTTTAAAATACTGTCTTAGTTTTAAGCCTCAGGTTATGATATGAAAACCAGTTTAGAGTTACATTGTATAATGTGGGACACCTCAGGGTATATGGGAATTTACATGGAACGGTTGAGAACCACACCATCGTGTACCCTGTAGGTTCATTAGGTGCTGAGGGCACAAAATGTTTCTGTCCTTGAATGAGATGTAGGGCCCAACACTGTCTGGGACCTAGGGAACATGAAATCCTCTACTGTCAGATGATGTTACTAGAAGGTTCCTCTATCAAAGGAAATTGTTGTTGTTGAGAGAAAGCGGTATCAGGCCAGGGAAAATTACATTGTGTGCCCAAGTGAAATTGGGTTGCAATGAATACCCAGGTCATCTTTAAAGGAAAGAGAGTCACATTACTTTCAGCTGAGTATCTGTAGCCTGTTTGTCAGGCAGCCCCACTGCCATTCTTTCATGTGGTGGTGGGGGCTTTTGGGACTGGGAGAAGACTTTTAGCAACAGCAAGAGAACATGAGTGGACTCTTGTCTCCTCCTGCATTTTCTCCTCTTCTCCCCGTCTTCCACGTCCTGCCATTTCCATCTCTACTCCCTACAGCCTTAATAGTAGCCTTACTGTAGTGCGCAGATTACACAGTCTTTCATTCATTCAGCATGTATTGAGTGCCTACTGTGTGCCAGATGCTGGGTTCGGTGGTGGAGAGACCAAGATTAAGTCCCTGTTCGACTCTGATGCTTGGATAAGAAAACTGACTTGTGTGAAATGGGATTTGAGGAAGTTGTTGAACAATGGAGGAAGATGTCTTGGGGGAATGGAGAAGAGTGGGAGGGTCTGTGGAGATGGGATATGGGGAAGAGAAGGGCCACGTCTACAGAGATGGGATATGAGGAAGAGAAGGGCTAGGGAAAAAGTTGCTAGCAAGACTAGCAAGAACTGCCTGGTACACTGAGCATCTCCCTCAGAGATTAGTTTGGGCCACAGTTTCCAAGATTAGGGTTAGGGTAATAGACATGGCTGCAATTATGAACTCACGTATCATATTACAGGGTAGGCAGCATGTCTCCTTGGGACTAGCCCACTGGGAGAGGGTAGTAAGGTTCTTGGGTGCTGATGGGCCATTTCAAAGCTATGGCTGTGTACTTCCTCTTATCCTTGACTCAGAGAAGTGGGGAGAGCTTTAATCCTATAAATTTATCCTGACGGACTCAAGGTGGAGTCACAATAGTGGACATTAAGCATGCCCTTGAACATTTCATTCCATTTAACTATATATGTATTCTATTTGGCTGAATTTTTAGCAAGATTATTTGATTTTTTTCATTCATAGAATTTTCTTATACAGGTTCATGCAAGGATTACCTTCTAAGCTGTCAACTTCTCATATATTCTTGTGCCCTTTGAAAGGTTCTAAAAATGTACTTGGAGTACTCCAGAGCATGTTTTCAGTTCATTGTCCATGCAGTCCTAACTTTTTCTCTGCTTTCATAAAGCAAAGCCAGGAGAGCCCACCCCAGCCAGTGCAGCCAGGAAGCTACAGTCTATCTGCCAATATTAATTAGAAGCAGTTGTCCTTGAGTAGTGATGTCTCCCATGCCTATTCTTCATAGGATTTTGTTCTTGTGCCTTTCTTACCTGTCTCTGAGACACTGATCCTTCCTTAGTCTTCCAGCTTTGGGATTTGAGCTTTAGATTTTCCCTATGGACTTCAACCTGGACCACTCTTTAAAGTCAGTGAAACATTGTAAGAAGCTTTTTGTTAAACCTTTGGCTTCAGAGAACTCTAGCCCATTCCTGACCTATCAATGTACACCATACACAAGAACACAAACACACAACTACCTGTACAATAACACCCATGAACACACTTTTCCCACAACACACACATACACACACACACACGCAGGCATATACCACACACATACACAAATTTGTGCATACATAGTAATAAAAGTCAAGCTGTAGGACTTTACTAAAGCACTGTTCTTGCCTCCCTTCTGTACACTTTGATGTTTGGAAACATCTTCAGTGAGACTAGACAAGGCCCTTTGTTGTTGACATCTGACACTCAAATGGGAATGTTCCCATTTAAGAAGCACTTTACACTTTGTATAACTCTTTCAAACTTATTATGTCTCTTAGTTATCTAGAAGCTATATTAGAATCCACTGGAGTAGACTGAGCTGTGGACCTTCATCAAACTGCATGTATGTGATTTTTATGTGATGTAAATTAAATTGGCAACATGTGTTTTTTGATTTTTTTGAGCTGGCAAGTGTGGGAAACATTTTCTCTATTTGCACACATATCTAATTTTGTTAAAATCCATTAAAAATGACAGCAGATAGGCTTATGTAAATAATATTTTATCTGCCATTTTTCCCCCAAGAGAACAGAGAGAACTGCACAACAAAACTATGGCATATATTGGCTACAGCTCTGGACAAATCAACCCAAAACAGGAAAAGCATGGTGTAAGTCCTAATGGAAGAAAGGCTCTCTGGGCTAATTTGGAGTACTGCACATGCATTAGCAATTGACTACATTCAGTAAAAATCTGACAACACTCACACATTTCTAGTGGAACAAACACCCAGTGTCAAGTGGTCAAATTGAAATGGAGATCGGGAAATGCTAACAAATAGCCACACATGTCATGTTCAAGTGCATGTAACATTGACACTGGAGCTTTAAGGACAGTTGTTTTTTTAATTCCAACGCCATTGTTGAAAGAGCAATAACATTTTTTTGAGAATAGCAGAAGTGCGGAAATAGAAGTATAATTCAGCCAGTGTGTGCATGTTTTCAAGAATTCTTGTACCCATTGTGACTCTAGAGCATGGGCATAGATTGCTGCTTGAAGAAAGTTGAAGAGATTTGAAAAGCAAAACAGTATTAAAATATTTCAAATGGTTTGTGTCTTTACCCAAACACCTTTTTTCCAGCAATTCCAGGATTTTTTTTAACCTAAGTAGTTGAATGGGGTCTTGGCCATGGAATGGAACATCACAACATGTTGGTCAAAAGGTAATCATCATCAAGGGGTATGTGGCTGACTCATTCAGTAGAGTATGTGATTCTTGATCTTGGGGTCATAAGTGTAAGCACCACATTGGGGATAGAGCTGACTTTAAAAAAAGGCAGTCATCATGTTGCTTTGATGAAAGTCAAAGAACTGAAATTGAGTAGAAGAAATTCAGGTTTACGGAGATATTGTACCGGGCAGGTTGGGCTAGATCAAACCACCAGTCCATTGATCCCAACACATCGATCGTAACTCCTGCTTACCCATTGTCTTCACCAGCTCAAGCGGCAACAACAGAAGTATCATTTATTGGCTAGCTTAAACAACAGGAATTTATTTTCTCATGGTTTTTAAGGTTGGAAGTCCATGATCAAGGTGCCAGTATGGTCAGGTTCTGATGGGAGCCTTCTTCCTGGTTTGCAGACAGATAGCTGTCTTCTTGCTGTGTTCCTCACACGGCATAAGGAGAAAGCATCTCTCGTTTGTTTTCTTAGGAGGACACTAGTCCCATTCATGAGGGCTTCATTCTCATGATCTAATTACCTCCAAAGGCCCCATCTCCAAATATCACATTGGACATTAGGGTTTCAACACATGAAGAAGAGGAAGAGCACAAACATCCAGTCTGTAGCAGTCATACAGCTCGTTACCTGTGGGCAACGAGCTTCTGTACATTGTCACTCCTAGACCTGCTCTGTTGCAAGCTCCGTTTTGGCATCAACAATCCCAGCATCAGGGAAGAGAGAGACTGTGTTAAGCCAGGAATGCTTAAAATTTACACTTCATTGTGACGAGTCAATGCTGTTCACACCTCATTTGTTAAGCGAGTTGTGCTGCCACACCAGAGTTCAAGTAGATGGAGAAATGTGATCTTGCCACACCACTGAGAATGTGTACTGGATATTGGTCAATTGTGTCAGTGACTACCAGAGATACAATTAAAGATCATTTTTTTTTCTCTTTTTTTTTTTTTTTTTTTTAATGTTTATTTATTTTTGAGAGAGAGAGAGAGAGAGACAGAGCATGAGCAGGGAAGGGGCAGGGAGAGAGAGACACAGAATCCAAAGCAGACTCCAGGCTCTGAGCTGTCAGCACAGAACCTGATGCGGGGCCCGAACTCACAAACCGTGAGATCATGACCTGAGTCGAAGTCGGACCCTCAACCAACTGAGCCACTCAGGTGCCCCTAAAGATCATTTTTTATTCTCTCTTGCCTTCTTGAATCCTGAGTCCATCCTATTTTAAGTATAATTTTCCCTTTACAAAAGCTGAATAACGGCTTTTGTGCTTTTTATTTTTTATTTTTTTTATTTTTGAGACAGAGACAGAGCATGAACGGGGGAAGGCCAGAGAGAGAGGGAGACACAGAATCTGAAATAGGCTCCAGGCTCTGAGCTGTCAGCACAGAACCCGACGCGGGGCTCGAACTCACGGACTGTGAGATGATGACCTGGGCTGAAGTCGGACACCCAAACGACTGAGCCACCCAGGCGCCCCGGGCTTTTGTATTTTTAAGAACCTCACATTGAATTGATTGGGCCTAGTATATTTGTTCAGTTTTTTCTGTTGTAGGCATTATATTAAATGCCATCCTCAAATTGCTTACTGTCTCATTAGGGGATGAAGTTTACAGACAAATGCTAGCAGTATATTAAGATGACCGTTCCTCTGCAGATGGGTTCATGAAAGTAGTGGAGAAGGTGCTTTTTTATGAAAGTAGTGGAGAAGGTGCTTTTAAGTCTGTTGGGGACACTCGAGGCAGTCTACTTTGGTTGAAAGAAAGTTTCTCATGCTGCTCTCCTCTTCTTTCTTGTTTTGGCCTGAACATTGTTATTGCATCTGAGTGAAAAGCTTTCACATCCTCGAAATTAATACTATTCTACTTTCCTCCATCTTTTTCCATGCAAAGTGAGTGTGATTCTTTTCATTTCCATGGATCGATTTTCTTTTCCTTTGTGGCCCCTTAGAACCCTAACTTGCTCCCAACATAGATGTGGATAAAGTTATGGTAGAGCACAATAAGTAATGCACATTTGGTCAAAGACTGAGCTTCTGGAAAACACCCTTGACTACTTCAGGGGAAAATGGGAAATTAAGCCTAGTTTTCTTGACTACCTGGAGGGAATGAGTTCTCACGCATATTAGAACTGAAGATACCCCAGAGCTAGAGAGGGTCTTCCTTTTATTCTTTTGGTTTCCTCCTAGATCCCTCAAGCAAACAAGACAAAGGAAACTCTAGCCCATTTCACATCCCTATCTCATTGGAATCCTCTCTGGGGAGTACTTTGCCTTACGGCTTCTCCAGCACTGCAGAAGTTGCTTCAGATATTGGGTTTGTTTGTTTTGTTTTCATTTGTTTGTTTTTAATTTTTTTAATGTTTGCCTATTTCTGAGAGGCGGGAGAGAGAGAGAGAGAGGGAGGGAGGGAGGTATGGGGCAAAGAGGGAGGGAGAGACAGAATCCGAAGCAGGCTTCAGGCTTTTAGCTGTCAGCACAGAGCCTGATGCAGGGCTCAAACTCAAGAACCATGATATCATGACCCAAGCTGAAGTCAGAGGCTTAACCACCTGAGCCACCCAGGTGCCCCTGTTTTATTTTATTTTTGATAGCACGGAAGCCATAACAGAGTTGCACCATTTGTGACTGGAATACCTTTTCCCATCATTTCCGAGTGTAATCTTACTCTACTGTTCTGTCTTCAAGTCTTTCCCAATTTACAAGTAGTCTGCAAAATTTAGCACAGGTCATGTTTATTCATTGTTGAATGTAGTATCTCTGGCCAACCCTGTTGGGAAAGGAAGTATCAGCCAACTGATGGAAAAACCAGCTGATGTTTCCTTCTCTGAGAAGAGGTGTTTGCTAGTGTAACTTCTGGCTTCACTCTGACCCACAAACACAGATTTGACTGAGCGGTAAATTTGGGAAGAAAACACAAGACATCTGCTGTACTCTGTGCCTCTTCCTCTTGGGACCCACCTTGCCTTCGAAAGCACTTGATATGCTCTGAGTCTGTAGGGAAAAGTCCACCTAATTCCAGTGTTCACTTATCAGACTCTTGGCTCTGTGTCCTCCAATTTGCCTTTTTTCACCAGTAAAGGTGATATCTGGACTTTTGTCTATCCCTCTTATTTTTCCATTGATTCAGAAGCTGAGCGAGAAGGAGGGGTATTATTTATTGAACTTCAATCATACCAGGACATTTTAAAAATTCATTTCATAACAAAAGGCCAGATAGGTAGTACCCTGGGTAGTGAGTAGAGTAATCCAGACAACCCAGAATCAACCCCATTCCCTTAATCCTCTAGAGGCTCACCTTGGCCAGTTCTTCCAGTAAAACTTCTCTAGTGACTCAGACTCCCCACTCACCACTCATCTCTCCTTTCTCCTCCTTTCTAGAACAGTAGACTATATAGCACAGTATAGTGTGATTTGCTTAATTTCCCGGAGTCTTATTTTTTTCATCCATTTTAGATGATAATACTTTCTGACTGTTTATTTTGGGGGGTGGGTGGAGAATAATTGAAATTACACACACACACACACACACACACACACACAGATAATCACATACAGTAGCTACATACATACTAGATGCTCATTACACAGTTACTATTCTTAAAATCTTTGTGATTTTGCATAAGTTGATGTGTTTTAATTAAGATCCTGAGCTTCTTAAGGGCAGGGCCTATGCTTTATATTTCTTTTTCCCATCTTTCAAGGACCTGGTAACCACTTTTGGATAAAGTATTGCAAGACTTTCTAGAAGCCTATATAAAGCTGATCTAAACTTATTTTTGAGAACTTCTGAAAGTCTAGTTTGGGCAGGAAATATCTCTCTTCCATTATATTTTCTTGGTATAAGTCTACATTAGGTAACAGAATACTAAGTTTTGCTGTCAAACAGTTTGCTTTCTTCCTTCAAAATTCTCGCTAAGTCTCTAACACTTATATCTGACACTGTACTGAAGAGAATTTATGAGAAAAAGTAGCAGTATTTCTCAAAGAAAAGACGGATTTGTCTATGTCTTTTTCACATGTAATGCTAGTATGTGATCAAACAGTAAAGAAAAGGGGTGCCTGGGTGACTCAGTTAAACGTCTGACTTCAGCTCAGGT